>NC_140951.1:13987500-14355000 GCF_014529385.1 Adiantum capillus-veneris | reverse complement strand
AGCCTCATGCTAACATCTTGACATTGCTTTGTGCAGTTGTATAAAGAGGTTGTTGCTTGCCTATGGCAAGCTATGTGGAAGGTATGAACTATACAAGGCCCCAATCAAAGATGTACCTGTCCCAAATCAAACCGATGGGAATTCTTGCGGCTGGAGATGTCTTCTCCATGCAGAATATGTCCTGCAAAGCTACTTTGCATTAAAACCTTTCATGACTAAAGTACCCATTTCGCAATGCATTCAGTTAGTTTTGGTTTAGTCTATAAAAGAATTCTCACCATGTGGTCTTTCAATTTTGCAGAGTGCTTTAAAAAACTACACATATGATTATTTGCAAAGATACCGGGTAAGTTTAATACAACACCTGCTTACTATGTCTAGCCCTAGAGAGCTTGAAGATAGCGGCTTGGATGAGCGCACTATTGATCTTACAAAACATGACGTGCCACCACGACAAACCCCTACATCCGATACAGTGGAATCACATCGGGCCGAGGGTGTCATATCAGCAGAAGATGAAAGAGCCGAGGATGAGGAAAGGACAAATGAGCATATGGAAGCTGCTAAGGTTCAACCAGAGGAGACAATGAAAGAGCCAAGTCAGCCAGTGGAAGAGCCAAAAGAGCCTATGGCTGAAACCCAAGATGAGGAAAGCAGGCCTATAGATGAGCAAAAGGATATGGGTGAGGAAAGCAGGCCTAGGGATGAGCAAAATGATATGGATCAGGCAAGGATGTATGAGGCAAGCCGATCAACCTTGAATCAGGTAGAAAGGGCCATGGGGGAGACCCCTGATGAAGATTTGAATGATGACTATGAAGATAAAGCGGAGGAGAGCAACAACGACATGAACACTACAGAGACCCAGTATGGACCCTTGCTACCTAACTACTTATATGTACTTGTCAACTTTTACAGAGGTTGATTATCTTGGACGTCAATGGATTGCTGCTGATGCGGGTGCCTCTCGGTGACAGAGGACCCTTTGAGGATTTGCAAACGTTTCGGATGGGAACTTGTCGAGTCGTGGTTCGGAATTTATTGAGTTTCTTCTTCCGCGCTTCAGAGTTGCCATATGGTCTTCAATGCAAAGGCAAAACTTATCGCCACTAGTTGCAATAGTTTGCAGTGTATGCCAAGCTCACACGTCAGATTTTGCCTTTTTGTATGATCAAAGAAAATGCGTTACCGTTGAGGGCCACTACCATCCTAAAAAACCAGGATTACCTCTTTTGTACAAACCGTTTAGCCAAATCGGTGTACCCTTTGATGCAACTAATACACTACTAATTGATGATACTCCTGAAAAGGGAGAACTAAATCCGTCGGGAACAACTATCTCACCACCTTCTTTCGAGGGGCATTCCTTCGATTTTTACCTTGAAGACATTCTGATTCCATACTTACAGAAATTGTATCTCAGTCCATTGTTCACGGACGAGTTTGTACTTTCTAATGAATTAAGATGATTCTTCTATCTGTCTTTGTCTTGTCTAACATATATATATATATATATATATATATATATATATATATATATATATATATATATATATATATATATATATATATATATATATAGAGAGAGAGAGAGAGAGAGAGAGAGAGAGAGACAGAGAGAGAGATTTGACGTGGTAAAGAAATGTATTTCAAGCACACTTTTTCACAGGGCACAATTGAAAAATGAGATCAATAAACTTCATGTCTTGAAATTCATTTGTAGACACTTGGGTTTACAAGAATATCTGTTACATTGACACTACTTCAATCCGACCATCCAACTCTTTGCACAAAATATCTTTTTCCCTTCGCCGCATCACCTTACGGCCAGCTAAGAAAAAGGAAAAATCTGATAGTTCCTTGTCCATTGACTCTTCAATGATGTCATTTCGCAAATGCTGAAGACTGCATAGCTCCCTTATTGTAACCACCAATAGTAGGCCATGCTCTTTATCAATCACTTCCACATCCACAGTAGGATTATCTTCCAAACCTGCAGAAACCTGGTCCATAGGAATGTACTTACCGTTTAGCATTTTTGATCGCATATACCAAAATGAGAGTAACAGTGATTGGCTTGCAATCATGTACTTGACAACTAGAGTATCAAGCGCGACCTCGCACCGTAAACCAATCTCTTCCTTTGCATACCATCCTTTGTCAAGAAGTTTGTCACAGGATGACTGCTGAAATGACTTGCACATGAACATAGTTTTTGTAACTCTGATGTTGTAGCTATGAAACAGCTCTATGAAGAGTGCAACAGGACAAAAGTTTGCAATTCTAACCAGTTTGGTAGGAATAGAGCTACGTAGAGACCTTTGTATATCCTTGTAGAGCTTACTTCGCATCGCCTCCACCATTGTTTCCTCGGGAACTGGCCAGTCCACAGTGTTCCAATCGGTTGGTAGAGGCAGTTTCACCAACATGCCATTCTTATTCCCTGAGCTGAGTTGGTAAAAGTGGTCATAAAAAAAGATTCCCTCATCAGCCAATCTTTTGCTGCTCCTCTCTGAGTACTGTAGAGAACCAATATGGGCATGTACAACATGGAAGAGGCCTATTATGCACTCCACAGGCTCCCATTGCTCATAAGAAGAGGGATAAACATCTGCAATATATATAAGAAGAGTTAAACTAAGAGTATCAATAAGTACAAATGACAAATCTAATGTAATTGAGTTGTGAAGAGTAGAGACATTACTCATAACAAGCGGGAGAAACATTGCAAAATATATAAGAAAAGTTATAATGAGAGTATCAGTAAGTTCACATGTCAAGAGTACTTACAATTGCAACGTGGTTGATGTATATCTGATACATTTCCACCGTTTGCTATCACCTCTGGATGGGTAAACACATGCTGAACAAGAACTTCCTTTACAGATCTTTTGCCGATCTCAACTTTGAAATCCAACACCCTGGCCTTCCATGCTGAGCGGTAAACGTTGATACCACTAGACCTCTTGGGTCTTCTTGGTTGCATGAGGACCCATGAACCTTTGTTTATCCTTTGTCCAACCCATTGGTTGTCTGCACTTATTGAAGCTGGTATTGTAATTGAGGATATGCTACTACTTGGCCTTCTAGGCAAAGTGCCGTTGTTGGTTGTTGGTGTGAGAGACAGTAAACACCTTGAGGCTCTTGGGCGAGAAGACGTGGATGCCATAACTCTCAGAGAAAAGCTTTAGTGGAGGGAGATTCACTTTGAAAGCATTCTAATGGAGGGAAAGTGTTTTAAAATTCCAATATCTTGTGCGGGCTTAATGGTCACCCTCCAGTACGTTAATGACCATAAGAGAATATCAAAAGTGGGACCACACGCAAGCACCTAAAAGCTCGGTAAAAGGAAGGAAATTACTATGCTACAATCTTAGTTTCGTGAAAGTTTTATGCTATTTTCCTATTTTTTGAGTCTTTCCAGGTACTTTCCTACGTAACGTAGCCTTCATGCTCATTGGACGCGCTCTATTTTTCTCTCTCTTCATATGGCCCTCCAAATGACCTCCGAAATTTCCTAATGCAAAGGTTACTTGCTTTGTTTTGTGGGTGTTTTGCACCCCGTTTTCTACTTGATTTTTTCTTGTTTTTGATGTTTTTTTAATGTTTGATTTTTTTGATTGAAGTGTGTGATAGCTCGAAACGAGCGTATCACTTAAAGGGTCGTTGTGTGCTTTACAGCACAATTTTCGGGCTTCTGACGTTCCGTTGGTCCTCAAAAAATCAATTTTTAGCTACGTGTGAAGCTAAAATTCGTTTTTTTTAAAGGTGACTGAGGCCTAGGCCTGAGCGTGAGCTTGGGCTTGGGTCTGGGCTTGGATCTGGGAGATATTCCCGATCCCGGTCCTACCTTTAAAATTTTTTATTTTTTTTAATAATATTTTTTTATTTTATATATATATTTATTTTATTTTTTTATTTTTTTATTTTTTTAAAAAGATAAGGCCGCCGCGACCTGCGCGAGAGCACACACACACTCTCTCTACCTACTTCTAACTAATACACCTACTATTACACACTAACACACTCTATTAACTCTCACTAATCTACTTCCTACTTACTGTACACAGAAAACTAACTACCTTAATACACAGAGAATAAACACAGAACCTTTGAAATCTCTATTAACAAAGAAAACTAACTACCTTAATACACAGAGAATAAACACAGAACCTTTGAAAACTCCATTAATAAAAAAAACACACAGTATAACACCAAATCCCTCTTCTCAACACACACACACTCCTTCCCTACCTTTCCTATAATTGAAATTGCACCACGGAGAAGCACAGAGTGCTACTCGAGCTTCATGTATGGCACTCCCCGGCAACGGCGCCAAAAATGTGCGCGTATGTCGCACATGTCAATGCAAGAAACTTGCCGATACACCGTGTGCGAGCCACAAATGGCTCCAAGCACACAACAAGCCTAAACTAGTAAGCTCAAAGAAGGCGATGGTGTGTCACTCACCGCTCTACGCTTGCTTCGTGGAGGATTCCTCGCTGCAAAGAAGAAGGAGACGCCGCGCTCAACCGCTTCACCGCCATTGTGCCTTCGTAATGCTCGATCGCCCACACACTCCCTCTCTCTCCCTCTCTCACTCTCTCTCTCTCTCTCTCTCTCTCTCTCTCACACACACACACACACACACACACACAAAGAGATGAAGAAGAAGAAGAAGGAGATGGAGCAAGAGCACTCTTCAATTGCACAAATGAGAGAATGAGTGAATTTTAGGTTTAGTTGACTTTTATATGAGCTCGCCCCATTCACACTTGGGCGCCCATGCTTAGCCAACTAATCCCTTGAATGTTCCAGTTAGAGTGAGCCTCTCATCGGCGATCACTCTTACCCTTTTCCTAATGGACCGACAAGCCCGGTACCTGGCTCTACCAAATAAATAATACAATGTCCGCCGTAAGTTACAACGTCCATCGTAGGTAATAGGATGTCCGTGAGCCGTGAGGGTTAACATACCATCACCTCATAATCAAATGCACCACATGCTCCTCCCTCCATGCTATCTTTTAGTGTTTGTTGAAGCTCAGTCAATTGCCCTTGAAGCACTGCTGCAACTGAAGATGTTCCCTTTATCTTCCACATGCTCCCTCCATGCTGTCTTTTAGTGTTTGTTGAAGCTCAAAGCACTGCTGCAACTGAAGATGTTCCCTTTATCTTCCACATGCTCTGACTTTTCTCTTGTAGTTGCACTTGAGCTGCATTTAGTGTGCTTTTCACACTCTCCAGTGTACTCTTTCTTGAAGCCAACATCTGCTCCACTTCCGCCACAATTTGGAGGTTAACAGAGCTACAATTCAAAAATGAGTGAGGACCCAAACTGCAGGAAATAGAAGTTATCCCCCTATGGTCAATGAGAGCCTTCACAATGGATTGTGTGGTCTGAGTCACATGTTGACCATTCTCATTGCAGCCAATCCAGTTCTTGAGCTTTTTGTCCATCCCGTCTGGGAGCTTCTTGTAGTGATCTAGGACCTGTTCACCAAAACATCCATGCAACCTTCCACACGTATATGGTAACAAAAAGAGGGGTGGAAAAAAAATTGAAATTTAAAACATATATTATAAAATTAAGTTATCTATCTCTCTTTCGGTAAACACTACTTATTTTTAAAGATAAAATATAAAAATAGAATTTTTTTAGAAGTCAGCATACTCTTTTTTTCCACTCTTCTAAGCTTGGCCAAACCTAGCTTAAGCCTTAAGCATTTCGTTAAACTCTCAAATAAAGAAGCCTTTTTATAGTCCATTTACTTCCTAATGATTAGCTTTTCACAAGTTTTTTTAGCTTTTAATATGAGTATTATAGGAGCTATAAATAGAGTTTCTTAGTGCCTAATGTAGGTATTCATAGGGATTCAAGTAGGAAGAAAACTCAGAGAAAAAAGAAAGAGAAGAGAAACTCAGTGTAATCCAAATCAAGGGGGAAGAAACTTACATTGTAAATGAAGGAAATAGAGTTTTACAAGCATATGTTTTTAAGGTTTCAACGAGCATAGTACTTGGTTAGAATGTATATTTTTTTTCCATTATTCTCTCAAGTTCACATAGCCAAAGGTAAGAATTGTATGTTAAACTATAACATCTTCATAGAATGGAAATTTTAATTTTTGCTTTGATTTTTTTCATAGCTCCTCAAAAGTTGGGATTTTTTGAATTGGAAGCATGTTTGAGGGAAGATCTTACTATTCAGTCAATGCTCTTGCAAGTCAGTATTACATTGGCACTTTACAAGACAATGTGTCGCATTTAATTTTAGAAGAGTGAGAAGTACATTTAGCATCACAAGTAACTTATATAAAATTGATCATGCAAATATAGATATTTGTAAAATCATTCATAGAAAATTTGTTTAGCGATTTAATAGTAATATCACACTATAGTATGATCTTTATAAAGAAATGAAGACCCCACTCTCGTAGGTGTGGAGATCTTTATAAAGAAATGAAGACCCCACTCTCGTAGGTGTGCACACTTTCTTTTTGGCCTCTAAAGGCCTTAGTACCCAAGGGGCCAAGGTCGTTCAAATTTGCTTGTTTAACAAGTGTCCCTATGGTGCTTAAAAGTCTTGTGCATGAATAGAAAGAGATCCTAGCCTTTTAAATGCTATTCTCCAAAAGTCCAAAGATGCATTCATGTTTTGGGATACTTGCCAAAGGCTTTTGGAGAACAAATGAATAAACAATATAAAGAGATCCTAGCCTTTTAAATGCTATTCTCCAAAAGTCCAAAGATGCATTCATGTTTTGGGATACTTGCCAAAGGCTTTTGGAGAACAAATGAATAAACAATATAAAGAGATCCTAGCCTTTTAAATGCTATTCTCCAAAAGTCCAAAGATGCATTCATGTTTTGGGATACTTGCCAAAGGCTTTTGGAGAACAAATGAATAAACAATATGTAGGAGTTTGATCTCATAATATGAAATATTGATAAAGGGTCCTTTTATTTAAGGATTTCAAAAAAAAATTGTTTTATTGTTTTTATCTACTTTTTTTAATCAAAAAACATTAAAGTTATGTTTTGTTTTGATTTTTTTTAGAAACTTATTGAAAAGAATAACAAAAAATTAGAGTTTTTTTTTTTTCAAACTCACAATTGTGAGTAGATGTGTTGTATTAAAACATCAAAAAATGTACAAGCTCATATCGAACCTTGAGGGGCCATTTGAGATATAAGAAGGCTTACATAACGGCGAGCCATTATCCACGCAACCTTACTCGTTGCAAGAGGTCATGCCGGCAATAATCAGTTCACTGCTTTTGTGGATAATGTCCTTGAAGCTAGCTCCATGATGTCATTCTCAAAAATTTGACATTTCTTGGCTTTCCACAAGTACTCAAAATAGCAAAATCTAACAGTTTGAGTATATATCAGCAACGCTTAGCTTTCAATTGCAAGTGACAGGCTGAGTTTTTACCTTTTAAAAATAGATATTTAACTCTCATGACCCCTCAATAGTCACTTTTTTGCCTTTTGAAAACCCCCACGAAGACCTCAGCTTGTTTAAACAAGGTGAAAGCTCACATTGTTATACTAAAGCAAAAAGTTGAGAAGAAATTATTGAGGCTCTTAGGTGAAGGGACAAGTAGGTGATGTAGGACTAAAGAGAAACATTTTAAAACGAAAAGTTGAGAAGGCTCGTTAGATCCTTAAATGAAGGGACCCATTTACAAACTTAACTAAGGAAATGAAAAACTTGTATGCCTTTCTCTCTACCACTCTATAGCATATTTGAACATGCTAACAAATGTGTGCAATGCTACTACGATGATAAGGCCAACCAAGCTTGACTTACTAGTAAGGTGGCCTACATGGTGGAGGCCCCTCTATGGCATGTTTGAACATGCTAACAGATGTGTGCAATGCTACTATGATGATAAGGCCAACCAAGCATGACTAGTAAGGTGGCCTATATGGAGGCCCGCATGAAATCACAAAGAGAGTGCTCTAAGACGTGATGAGTTTGAGACTTGCCAACCACTAAGCTAGTTGTACATCATTGAGCTATTGAATGGCATGGTATCGCCTTGGCTTATTGTTCTAACCAAAACGTCACTCATTTTATTTGATTATTTTCCTGTAAATACATTAAAGTAAGTTGATTATCTAATTAAATTAAATACACCTTATTTAATTACTTTCATGTAATACATCAAAGTAGAGAATCCCAACAATGTGAATGTTTGGGGACAAATTGTAGCATAGCAAGCTCTAGCAAAGGATATCATATCCACTTTACCTTATTGGTCCGACAAAAAACGTCAGTCATTTTATTGAATTATTTTCATGTAAATAATTGATGTATTTAATTATCTAAATACACTTAAGTAAAGAATCTCAACAAGGTGAATGTTTGGGGACAAGTAGTAGCTCTGATAGAGGATATCATATCCATTGGAAATAAGCATCCTTCTCTACTCATTGGATATCCTTGTAATCAGTGCTACATTTTGAAGAGGGAGATTGAAAAGATAAAGATTCAAAAATCCGGCCGCCTTCTTTTGCAAAGTAAGATATTTGAAGAAAGGTGGAATCATATTAAACTGCAAGAGGAAAAAGTAAAGTAAGATATGCAAGTGTGCTATCTTTCTGCTTTCAACTATTAGTTAAGCCAACGAAGATTAGACAGGCCTTGTGAGATTATCACATGTTTACTAGCGGAAAATGTGTTTGAAAATGATGTAAATCATGTGGTCTCTTACATTTTGAGTGCCTAGAGGCTTCTTTTGGCATTAGTTAATCACCTCATTGTGGACAAGCCTTTAATACAAGAGCTTAATTTTAGAGGAATGCTTGCACAAATTATTTGTGTCTAATGGATAAAAGAATATTGATATATGCATATGTATAATGGAAGGAAATCTGGCATGAAGCAGAAGAAACAGGGTTGTGAATTGGATTGTATATGCTGGAAGTGGAAATATGATGGAGCGCCAGAAAGGGGGTTGTCTATTCCATCACAATTAGTAAGCTCGTCACGACGATGATGAATAGCTATCGTGACTTTCATGTCCATAATGCCAATGCCTACACCTGATGCTGCAAGGACTCCGTTGAAACCGTGAACTCCCTATAGATCCTTTCAAGCCACTATCTTGTACGGCCTCATCATCGAATTGTCCTCATGATCCAGGATCTGCACAAGCAAGCAACAAGCTCAATCTCTCTACCACATACCAGCTAGTTCATCTTGCTTTTCCACTTATCCTCCTAGCATATAATTTGTCTGTAAATAGCAAGTTTTGGACTTCAAACCATGTTTTAACTACATATGCTTTTACACTCTTACACAATTACTTTACACTCTTACACAAGAATTTGCTATGTTTCCAAGATTGCCGGCTATTTCGATGTTGCTGTTCAGAGGAGACTCAAAAGGCATTTAGTTTGGTCTTATTCCCACTGTCAGTCACTCCTTCTGTAGATTGCCAAATGCCTTCATATCAGGTTCCCTTATGTCAGCTTTGGGAAGTGGTTACATATGTATGGTGTGAGTCGCACCATTCAAAGGGCACCTCCATTTTCTTTGCTCTGGTTCAATATTGGACTCCATGGTCTGATTGGAGTTCTAGGAATGATCTTATGTTCCTAATCTCCAAGAGATCCATTTCAGTTCTTTACAGAATCTTTCACCAGACATTACATTTCTCAATTTCCAGTGGGAACATCTGTCAGCAGACTATAGCCATCACAACCCTCTTCTAGGGTTTGAAATTTGGTCTCATCTTTGTCCATTATCTTCTCTATGGGTTACTCATCACCTTGCGGTTTCCACCAGTGACATACATATTTATGTGTAATTTATCTATTTATGTATTTTTAGTACCGAAGAATGCACCTGTGTGTGTGTAAAACAGTGAGAGGTTAGCTAAAGTCCGCATGTAGGAGGGCCAGCACATCATGACATATAATTTAACCAGGTGCAGCTCAGTGCTGGGATAAGATTCATGATGATACCAAAAATAAATTAAAAGAGGGAAAGGCACTTACATGACAATGGTAAGCATAGCCAGGGTCAGCAGAAGGATCAAATGGAAAGGGCTGTGAATCGATGAGGGAGAAGCGAACCAGTATGGTCGTGACGTAGAAAGGCTTCATCTTGTAAACATTCTTCCAGCCTGCCTCATTTGATGGGGGAGGCGCAGGGGTGCCATCTGCATAGCTTTCTATGTGGCAAGCTTCGATGCCTCTATGCTGAACAGCGCAAGCAGCAAGTTGATCTGTATTGTTAAGCCTTTGCTCGTGGAGCACTTGGAATGCAGCGACATGAATGTGAAGGGGGTGGTTGTCTGGAGTGAGGTTGACAATGTGCCAAAGCTCTGTTGTACCATGCTTGGGGAACTCTGTAACAGGGGCGCTAAAGTTGGCAAAGTTGATTAGGAGGTGGGTAGGCTCCCCGGAGGCGCTGTCAAACTCATATAGCACAATATTGCGACGAGCAACTGCATGCTTCTCAGACAATTTTAGTACTGGTTCCAATACATCCGGAATGCGTGCTTTGTCCTCAACATGCTTCTCTTTTACCAAAAACTTGACAACTTTACCACTCATTTCATCTGGCTCGTCCCCATCTGGGAAGGGATAGGCAGCATCATTAGTTAAGACTACAGAATTGTTTTTTACTTTGGAGAAATCAACGACGATGTCCACGATTTCTGAGGGAGCCACGAGAACCGACTTAAGGTGCACAGGTGCTTCCAGGTAGAAGCTGTCTGAACCTATTTGTGTGAAACCCGTGCCATCATCCAACGCAAATCTATAGAAGCGGGCATTACTGGCATTGATGATCCTAAACCGGTACTTCCTTCTCTGCACCTTCAAGTATGGCCACGCCTTGCCGTTCACTACAATCACATTCCCAAAATACTCGGGCTGCTTGCAAAACAGACACACGACCTTCAGAACAAAGGGACATACGAGATTGCAATCAAAACTCACACAGAGGTACAAACACATGAACTTAGCAACAACCCCTCAACGCATATGCCAGTCTTCCTTTGTAAGAGTGCCTTGAAAAAACTCTGATGTTGATGGAATCCTGCAATAAGGGCTAAATGCAGCTAGAGGCATAGATGCATTAATTGAGGACCATTACCTTCTTCAAAACATGGTGTCACACTAAGGCCATCTATCTTGATTCAACAATTTCAACATTCACAAGCAATCCCTTGTTAGTGGTGATGAACAAGACTCATGATGAAACATACTAACTGACTCTATCACATGTGATGGGCCATAAATGCGGCCTCCACTTTGCCAAGGAAAGAAGAAGACCATCGGTAATAGAGAGCAAACTTGCCTGCCACTCCGGATGTAAGTCAGGGTTGTTTCCAGTCGAGTTGATGTAGATGTAGCCGCTTTTGGTAAAGCTTCTATCCATCACAACAAGCTGCCTATCGAACTTCTTCCTGGGAAGCCTAAATTTGTCCTCCACCGAGGGATTGACGACTTTGTATGCCCCCACAAGCCCTGCCAGAAGGTTCAAGCGTGTGTAACCAAGGGCATGGTCGTGGTACCACATGTTGCCTGTTGTCCTCGCATTGTGATATACATACACTGCCTTCTTCCACTTGTCACCCTTCTCATGGAAGTTGCGTGTGTACCAAGATCGTGCGTTCCCATCACTCGGGGGCTCACTCACACTCCCATGGAGATGCACCACTGCGGGAACACCTTTCTTTGGACTAGCTTCTTCTAAGCTCTTATCAATGGCGAAGATATGCTTATCTGGCAGATGGTTCTCCCACTTAACATAGGTTGGAACTCCACTCATAGCAACGATGCTAGGCCCTGGCACAGTTGCGTTCTCTGCTGACTCACCATAGGCAAACACTGTAGAGGGGGGCAAATCCCTATGAAACTTCTGCAGTGTTGCAAATTGTGTGTTAGAAACCAAGCAGCTTTGTTTCTTTCAAACCATGCATCAAAGCAGATGGCTGTTGTAAAATGGTTGGGCATCAGCATCTTCAAGAATAGGTGATAATCCAATGTGATGAAAAAGACTGTTAACAAATAGAAGCCTTCAAATGACGGTAAACCTTGATAAAGCACAATCTCCTTCAGCCAATGGGGCTGTGGCTAAGTGGTGAAGTCCTGGTGGGGGTGTGTTCGGACGCGGGCTTGACTTCCAAAGGCACTCAAGGTCTTCCCCACTTTTTTGTGTTTTTTCCAAATTATAAAGAAAGCAACACAAAACAAAGATTAAAACCCTGTGTCTCGATATAAGCTTAGTTGGTGAAGCTCTCTTGTTGTATGATATAATCCTTTCTGTAGTATCAACAATCTGTTTCTCTAAGATTTTCCTCTCAATCAAAATGTGCATGCATACCTACCAATTTAGGCTTTGAATTGAGAGGTTTATTCCACTATGAGATTATCATTTATGCACAACCGCCAGCCATTTTTACTGTGTGTGCGATCCCTATGTCAAACATACTTTTTGGGATTAATCGACCAACTTGCTAAATAAAGAAGAGCACCTAGTCTCATCAGCACACAGAATATCAACTATGGTCCTCATGTGTCAAAGATGAAGGATACTACAAGCAATCTTATTTCACAGGGCCCATTATTATTTTTTAAGGAAGTAATCTACCCTCTGCCATTTGATACAAGAAATGAAGCAACCATACATGCACTCGCACACGTACACACATGTGCATGTGCATGTATGCCACACATGCACACATGTGGGAACACAGAGTTGTGCAAAATTGCATACATGCAATTTTTGGATCCACACACAAACACACACAACACTTACTGTGAGATTGCATCTGTGCTCTTCTTTGTGGGAATGCATGCGCACATTCACCTGCTTGTGAAATGGTGTGCATGGCTAGAGCCTACAGATGCAAATACCCAGAGTTTCTTGTACATGCCGATGGTGAGGTTGGCCGGTAAATAAGCGCCGTGAGGGGAAAGAGTGAAGCCCTTGAGGATGGGCATGGAAGGCAGCTTGTCTACGAACAGGCGTAGGCCCTTGGCATTCTCCTCCAAGCTCTCCTCGGTTTCGCCATCACCATGTATTCCTGCTTCTGTGCAAGATGACAAAAGAAAGCTAGTGATGAATAGCATTGAGACCCAGTTTTTCACCCCAAACTGCATTGAGCCCATCTCGTTGCATTGCCTCTTCCCTGTCATGTCCTGTTGAGAAGGTTTAAAGGGTGTCATTGTGAAGGCATTGCAAATGGGTGCACAGGTTATGAGGCTGTTAATGAGCTTGAAGGCACAAAATGGTTTCCTGTGTGGCAATGTCCGCAAGAAATGCAATGAAAAACACAGACGCGCGTATATATAGATAAAGATGAATGTGCAGGCAGAATCTCTCAAGCGCTAAGCAAGGGGAAATAACAAAATCTTTAAGACACAAAAGAGGACAAGAAATTGTGAGGGTTGTCCATTTGCAGGAGAAATTTGAAGGGCGGACCTGTCAAGGTAGAAGAAAATGGTGGTGGGACTCTCACTGGCGAGTAGAGAAGAGTAGAGTGGAGGATGGCCAGCAGACTCCGGAGCGTGGAGAGAGTATGCTGGGCTCGTGGGCCTTCTTCTTACGAACCTGGTTGACTCTGCTTGACTCCGAGGGAGTAGCTGGGGAAGGCAGACTACAACTGTTCCAGCACCACCCACAACCTCAAAATCACAAGCCCTTCACGATATGGCTATATTCTCTCTCTCTCTCTCTCTCTCTCTCTCTCACACACACACACACACACAAACACACACACACACACACACACAAAAACACAGATGCTCCTCAAATTAACCCACCTTAATTACGCCTAATCCCAAACAGCAAGAACCCTCCCCCTTTCTCTCTCTCTCTCTCTTCCGACGTTCAAAATTCTCCTCTTCTTCTTCTTCTTCTCCTCTCTCTCTCTCTCTCTCTTTCTACACACACCCACACATACCATCACATCACATTCTCTTGCTCGCAGTTCATACGCATGACATGATGCTCCGCCTTTCTCTTCCTGTTGAACATCACAAGGCATGTTGATCAGAATAATTGGACCATTTTTCAAGAAAAATCTGTTCCAGGGCATCTAGATATATGGCTTTGCTTTGTGGAGCAAGCAACTCAGTGGCCTCCACCTGTCAAAGCTGAAATTTTTGAAATTGTTCCAAGTCAATTCAAAACAAGGTGAAAAATTCACTATGGCCTACATTGCACTATTGAGAAGAATTTCATAACAAGAGGCTTTTTTTTTTTTTTTAAGAGAGACAAAAATAGAAAGTCACACCACTATTTTAAAACGTGGTATTAGAGTGTTAACAATGAACTATCCATTTAGATTATAATATATTTCAAAAGCATCTATAGTGTATATCATTAATGGAGAAAGGGATTTCGGTCCCTCCCTATGACACTTGGCGGTTTCTCCTCAATTAGGTCGTCATCATCATCATGAAATAGTATATCCTCACAACCTCAATCCCACGACACACAAGTCTAACTGTCTAGCACATCAACAGTTTTTGCAGTTTGGACGTTTTTTGGTTTCGTTGTGAAACTGAAAGAACAACACGTTGTCGTGCTGTGACACGTACAGAGTGGGAACGTATTTTACAAGAGTTATCTTGTAACTTTTTAGATACATAGTTATATTTTCTATACTGTACATATGCATATTTAAGTATAATAATAAGCCTTCTATCTCATCCTATTATTTTTCTCAAGGGTAACCTATTCTTACTTTACCATCAGAAAATACTATGGGAAAAGCATCAATAGCTCCGCCTCTTTAACTTAGGGCAAAAAGCATTGATTCTTTATTTCTACTATCTCATTATCATCTCACATCTTAGCTAGATCCTATATCTAAGGTAAACTCCAATATATATATATATATATATATATATTCTATGTATTTTTCTTATATTTTCTTTTAAATAGCTATTAAGAGGGAATCAAATCCTAGTGGGACACTAGGTGGCATGATTTCAAAGATACACTTATTTTAATACATTATTGCAAGCATGATTACAAAACTTTCTCAAGGAGCAATGTCATGCTTTCATATCGCACGAGGTGTCCTTTGGAATCAAATGAAAGTTTAAGCTAAGGGGACCACAGGAAGACTTTTGCTGCCAGAAATAGACCCTATTTTGATTGTTTTTTTACACAAGGTTCCAATCCAAATTGGAAAACGTTTTTAAAATGAAAATCGTAGCTAATGAGCTGAAGTTTCTACCCATATTTTTACTTTTTTATTTGGAGCCACGGTTGAGGAGATATGATCAACATACTAGACCCCAATCTGCCCACATCATACAGGGACAGCTCATTTTCAACTTTTCCGGTTTCTATTCACACTGGCTTCTCTCTTCTTGTGTAAACCCTTGGGGGTTCCCTTCACCTATAAAAGGGGACCTCTTCTTCCTTGAAAAGAAACTCAAGTATTCAAGCCAAGAATTCATAAGAGAGTGAGTAGTAATGCCAAATTGTACTTAGCCATTAAGATAAGCCTAAGCCTACACTTTCTCCTAAAGGAAGACTAGCCATTCTTGTACGCTATCCTTGGAAGATCAACTCTAATCAAAGAAGGTCTTGGACTTGGCGTATCAATCAACGTTGAATGCTCCCCTCTTCTTCTCTCTCCATCAATAATGGTGTCGAAGGGTTTGTCAAGTAAGATGTGTTCTACATTGATGTTTTCTTGATTTCTTGTTGTTTTCTTTTTCATCTCTAATCCAACATATATATATATATATTTAATCTCATCTCCTTAACCAAATCTATCTCTCTCACTCTTAGTAATTCATCCTCTCTACAAATTTTAGGTTCTCCTTGCTACAGGTACATCTCTCCCCGCAGTATCCTTATTGCCTACGGGCAAGAATAGGGTTTGGGAGGGAAACTCTCTTCTCTTCTCTTCCCGTCTCTTCTCTCATATCTACATTTTACACATACTAGAGTTATCCTAGATGAATAATCCACATGATGATAATTTCTATCGCTTTCACTCTGTACGATCTATTAGAATTAACGTATGGATTAGCCGTAAAATACACTTTCAACAACGTATAGTGTTTCTCTTTGGCCCAGAAAGGCTCAATGAAATACTTCTATCACCGGATAGCATTATACTACCTCTCATAGACTATAACTTTTATTTTGACGTAAGCGTAGTTATCTTGCTATGAACCAAGAGGATTTGTATACACAATTAATCCCAATCACTAGACAAAATATATATATTATGGTAAGCACAAAACTACAATTCCAAAGAACAATTCGTAGCCTATTTGGTCAGCCAAGATTGAATGCCATTAACTCATCTATTAACCCTTTCATATTACCCATGATACGATATGACCATAGCCTTGATGTTTTTATCTTTGTGTTGTTTTGACATTCTCTTTTGTGTTCTTTCTTTGTGTGTATGAGTGCAAGAGAGAAAGAGTGGGTCTTCTTTGATTGCACTTCTTTCCAAACCCTAGTCTTCATGGCATCTATGGTTTAACTCCTTCATATAGTTTTTGTTGAGTTCTCTCACAAACTCTCACAGCCATAAGCCCGGTGCTTTCCCGGCAAGACCGCAAATTTTTCGACAACGCGAATCAATGCAGCCACAATGCGTGTGGACGTAGTCTTGACTCTTCGGAGGTGAACGGTAGAGGTTGGCGACAGTACTAAGCGCCAAGAAAGCAACAATATTTTCTACACAAAACCTGGAGCGGAAGAGAATCAATCTTTCTTTTGTGAGCTCACTAAAAGACTGTACTAAGAAGAAGGATTTGTACCAAGGCAGGAAGGGATTTGTGAACTCACTTAAAGATTGCACTAAGAAGAAGGATTTGTACCAAGACAATAGGATACATACTGATATTCGTGATAGTGAGTTACTTGAAAAGAACACTTACTTAGGCAATACGTTAATCAGTATGTATGTATGCCTTACTAGAGTGGCTACACCCAAAGGCGAACTGAGGCACAGAGACAAGCTTCTACCAGATCAAAGAGATAGAAGAGCGAGAGGGTATCGTAGGACAAAACGCCTCGCGTGTATGCCAAGGAGGCAATGTAAACAATGTCGTAAGTGCAATTGCTATTGTCGAAACTACACAAGCCAAGATAGGACAAGGAGACGGGGTCAAAGCATGTGGTTGTGGGGCGGATAGTAGGAAGACTGCATGGGGTCGAATATGGCTATAGTCTCCGAGTTCTTGTAATGGGTCATCAGCTTATGCCAATGCGACCTCAGCTTCTTATTGCCATATTGCAGAGCAGAGCTGGCAGGGGAGGTTGGTGCATTTCTAAGAGTACAACATGTCCTCGACAAGCTTTCTATCCGCAGTGTTGTCGCGTGGAGTCCGTTGATTGCAGGATGGGCAGTATGTATATCAAGTGCAGTTCTCTTCGTAGATGGCAGTATGTATGTCAAGTGTGGTGCACTTCTCACAACACAACACAAAAGCAACAATCTATTTATCTATCTATACTATTTGTCATAAAAGCTCAAATTATTTTCTCATATTGAACTGATTGTTTAATGTGGATAAATGAATAAGAACAAGAGTTAGAATATAAACATGTGCTTTTAGATCTATCTCGGCGCGTGACCAAAAGGAGAGAAGACTACATCTCATTAAGGGTCCAAAAGGGAGATGGTCTACTAAAGAGAAATGAGTAGGTAATGGAGCTTAAAAGACCTTAGGGTTAGCTTCATTAAAGACCTCCAAAGGTTGGTGTTAAAAGTCCTTAGACCTAGGACCTTTAGGTACTTTAGACCTAGGCAAGCTAGGCATATGCTTGAGGTGCTTGTCGTGCTTATTGACCAAGGTGCTTGTGGTGGGCAAGTCAAAGATGATCCCTATAAGGAGGGGGCAAGCCCTAAGATAGGGGAATGAGAGAGAACACACACACACACACACTCAAGGCAAACCCAAGACTCAAGAGGCAATAAGGACACATGTCAAGCATCTACCCATGCTGCCCTATGTTGTGCCTAAAGCCTAGTGGATAGCCTTTAGGGAGGTCCAATGAGAATTTAGATGATGTAATTAATTATTTAAGCTCTCTCTCTATCAAAGAGGAAAATAAGGACACTTGTCCAAATGCTACCCCTATTGCTTGAAATGACCATAACTTGTGATTGGCTAAGGTTGGCAAGGGCCGATAGGGATCAAGCTAGAGTAAAGAAAGAGAGGGGTCGACCGAGGCAAGGAAGAGACCTCCTTTTTTCACATTCTCTCTCACACACACACATTCTCTCATTGTGTTGAGCAAGAACTCTATCTCCTTCTCCAAGCTTGAGAAGTAGAAAGCCTACACCAACACCTCTTGGCTATGGAATGCAAATCCAACCAAGAGTCAAGCTTCAATGGCATGCTCATCTTCTCTACCATCTATATTACTATGCTAAGCTAAGCTCCAAGAGTAATCTATGGTGAGGAAAGCACTTCCTTCTCGTATGCTACTTCTTCTTTGTCTTCCCTTCCCTCACTTCCTACTAGCTCTCCCCACCTTTGAAGGTGTTTGAGGTCTTGGGATTGAGACCAGGGACAAGTTATTGCTTTTGCAAGTTAGTTACGGGCATAATATTGGTGCATGAAGCTTACCATCTTCGTGGCATCAACAAGGTATCAAGGAACACAAAATATGTATTGTACTAAGTCTCTCTTCAAGGGAGAATATATAATACAAAAGCCTTTTGGAGGGGGGACCAGCTTCAAGTAAATATGTAGACTAAATCAAAAGGCAAAGCATACTAAGACGATAAGACATCTACATAGAAAAACAATCTTACTTACAACTTTTGAAATTTCTTATTTAGATTTTTATTCATGGATAAACATTGGTTCTAATTCAATTTTGCACATGCCAAGGTGCTACTAATGATGCCCCCACGTTTGTGAACTATCTTTTTACTAGGTTGCAACAAGCTATGGGCAACCCTGCCTCGTAAGCCAAAGTTAACCAGTAACTTCACAACCATGCCTTTTGGCTTGAGGATTCTCCGGCCACATTCAACCGCTTTATGGAGAAAATATTTAGGCCCTACTGCAATTTCACTAGAGTATTCTTTGATGGTATCATCATCTACTCCAATTCTCTCAAAGACCATAAGCAACATCTCCAGCGAATCTTTCAAGTTTTGAGGGAGAATAAACTTCTCATTAATCAAAAGAAGAGTAAATTTTTCCTTCAAGAGATTCAATACCTAGGTCACATTATCTCTCAAGATGGTATCAATATGGATCCAACAAAGTTGGAGGTAATAAAAGGATGGCCTAATCCAAGGAATCTACATGAGCTACGAAGCTTTATCGGTATGTGTGCATGCTATAGACGCTTCATAGAAAACTTTTCACAAATAGAAAGACCATTACATGATTTGACAAAGAAGAACGTTAAGTATACATGGACTGCCAAAGAGAAAAATGCTTTTGAGAAGCTCAAAGAGAAGCTTACCTCTCAACCTGTGCTTACACTTTTGGATCTCTCAAAACCATTTGAGGTCCAATGTGATGTTTGTGGAGATTGCCTTGGAGCGGTCTTGCTTCAAGAAGGTCATGCCATAGCATAAGAGAGTCGAAGACTCAATTTCGATAAGCGAGTATTAGGCATTTACGAAAAGGAGCTACTAGCTATTCTACATGTCCTTGACACATGGAAGCATTATCTTTTGGGGACTCCATTCATCCTACAAATGGATCACCAAAGTCTTAAGTACTTCATGATGCAAACCAAGCTTTCGGAAAAACAAATGAAATGGGAAAATTTTCTTTCCCAATTTAATTTTCATATTGTTGGCAAGCACAATCAAGTGGCCGATGCACTATCATGATGACCAAGAGTAAAGCGAGTGTCTATAACAACTCACAATGATCTATCTTCTATGATAGATGAGTATGCTATTGATCCTGATTTCAAGGATATAATTTCAGACCTTGCCTTAGGGAAGAAAGAAGAACCATTCACCTTGCAGGATGGTTATCTTCTCCATGGCAATAGGCTATATGTTACTAACTCCCTTCGTGAGAAAGTAATATATGAATCCCATGCTCCTTCCTATGCGGGGCATAGAGAGATTCAACCTACTCTTCGAGGAGTAGAGACGTATTTCTATTGACCTACCATAAAAATAGACATACAAGTATATTTCAAAATGCGTGGTATGCCAAAAGACAAAGTATGATAGAGAGAAGCAACTTGGATTACTCCAACCATTGTCAATTCCTGATTCAGTATGGGAGAGTATATCCATGGATTTTATATTTGGACTACCCAAGTCTATCCATGGGAATACGGGATTATGGACAATAGTCAACTGGTTTAGGAAACAAACACATTTTATACATGTCAAAAAGACTATTAAGGCACATCAAATGGCAACTCTCTTCATATCTCAGTTTTTCAAGTACCATGGCTTGTCAACATCAATAGTGTTTGATAGAGATCCTCGAATGACCAGTAATTTTTGGAAGGGTCTCTTTGAGAATCTAGGTACAAGGCTAAATTTCTCCTTAGCCTATCACCCACAAACGGATTGCCAAAGTGAAATAGCTAAAATATACTCAAGACCTATGTTATAGAAGTAGATCAACGCTCAAAATGGGAGAAGTACCTACCTCTTGTAGAGTATGCATACAATAAAATTGTCCATTGTGCACGTCTGTCGCACGTGTCAATGCAAGGAACTTGCCAAAACACTATGTGCGAGCCACAAATGGCTCCAAGCACGCAACTATCCTAAGCTCAAAGATGACGATGGTGTGTCACTCACCGCTCTATGCTTGTTGTCGTGGAGGATTCCTCGCCGCGAAGAAGAAGGAGCTATCGTCGTGCCGCCCTCAACCGCTTTGCCGTTGCTGTGACGTCATCGCAATGCTCGATCCCACACACACACTCTCTCTCTCCCTCTCTCCCTCTCTCTCTCTCTCTCTCTCTCACGCATACACACACACACACACACACAAAGAGATGAAGAAGAATAAGATGGAGATGGAGCAAGAGCACTGAAGCTCGCCCCATTCACACTTGGGCGCCCATGCTTAGCCAACTAATCCCTTGAATGTTCCAGTTAGAGTGCGCCTCTCATCGGCGATCACTCTTGTAACATTTAATGGCCTAAAAACTTGTGTGTAGCGGAAATTAGCATGAACATAGTGGGCATTTCATTAGAATAGATTCCTAATGAGAATTACAAGAGTGCTTGGGTGGAGAGAGCAACAAAAAGCATAACACCTAGTTAGATAGCATCAACAATACTTTCAAAAGAGAGAGAAATTAAGCTATTGACAACAGTTGAGGACCGGATTTGCATGGAGCCGGTCCCCCCTCCAAAAGGCTTTGTATTATGGTTTCTCCCATCAAGAGAGACATTGTACAATACAATTCTTTGTGTTCCTTCAAGACTAGCTAGTGCAATGAAGATGAAAGCTTCATGCACTAAGCAAAACACTTAGCAAACACAAAATCAATATCCCTGGTCTCAGACCCAAGACCTCACACACCTTCGAAGATGGTGAGAGCTAGCAGAGTATGAGAGTAGATTGAGAGGAAGAAGGAGTATCTTACGAGAAAGATGTACATCTCCTCACATAATCACTCATATTAGCATAGCTTAGCTTAGTAATTAGCATGGTAGAGGAGATGAGCATGCATTGAAGCTTGGCTCTTGGTTGGATTTGCATCCACATGCCAAGAGTGTGTCGATGTAGGCTTCTATCTCACAAGCTTGGAGTAGGTAATGAGCTCTCCATTAAAGCTTGGGAAGAGATAGTCTTCTCTTTATTCACACATGAGATTGTGTGAGTGTGTGTGTGATAATGCCTTGCAAAAATCAGCCCCCTCTCTCTCTTGGGCGAGCCCTCTTGCCATTTGCTCTTGCTTTTTCCTCATTGGACCTCCCCAGGCCTAGCCAATGGTAATTAAGCAGTATAAGTGATAGTCTTCTGACATGTGTCCCCCTTTCCCCTTTTGTGAGAGCTTTAGGTAATTTAATAATTCAATTAAACTCTCATTGGACCCCTTTGCCTCCTGGCCAATAAGAATCAGGCAAGCCATTGGGCTACTGAATGCTCATTGGACCCCTTGGGAGATTGTCCAATAGTCTTCTAGAGGACTTAATTCTCACTGGTTCTTTTATTAAGTGTTTTTAAATTAATTAAACTAGATTTACTCTAGCCTAATTTTCATTGGTCCACCTCCAAGGCCATCCAATAGGAATTGGATGGCCTAGATTTACTCTAGCCTAATTCTCATTGGTCCACCTCCAAGGCCATCCAATAGGAATTGGGTACACCTTGTGGGCATCTGGGCTAGGGAGCATACATGTGTCCCTCATTCCCTTTGTGTAAGGGGAGCTTGTGTGTGTGTGTGGTTTTCTCTCTCATCCCCTACAAGAAAGGCTCGCGCCCTCCTAAGTAGGGATTGCAAAAGACTTTTTTGTACACACACAAAGCATCCAATTCCCCTAGGGTTGACCTTTGGACGCAACCTTTGAATTTATGGAACCTTAACATTTTGGAAGTCTTAACACTAGGTTGGTAACCTAACAGGACAAAAAAGTGTCCTTTCAAGGTTTTGAAAAAAACCTCCAAAACCATAGCAGATCCACTCATTTTGTAAAATCCGTTCGTGAGGTTATAGTTCAAGGCCTACTACACATGGAAAAAATAAGAAACTTGTAAAATTTCTCATCTTTTGGTCACACCAAGCCTCCAAAGTTGATGGGCCAGTACATTTTCATCAAAACAGTCATTTCTTACGTTTTGTTGCATAAAAATAAGATTAGGGATTTTTGTAGGACTTGAGATAAATTCCCTAGTTAACTTCAATGGGTTGGTGATCAGAACATATGATTGCTTCTCACTCACTATTTTTTTGTTTTGCCAAAAGAAATAGGTACAAAAAAGTTGAATTTTTACCATTCTGCAAACCTATCATCAAAGTTTCTATAGCCACGCTCAATACAAATAATATATGCATGTTTTCTTAGTTCCCTATTGTCCTTTAGGTTCATAAGGAGCCATGGAGCATGTCAAAATAATAATACATCTCTTACCAAGGGGAATCTTGGGGACAAAGATGAAGTGCTAAGTACAACAAACATGAAAAAACTGGGTTCAACATTATGAGTAGTAGAATCCCATAGAAACTATTCAATATCTAGCCAAATTTGATCCTTATGACTAGATATGGTTACTACCTACAAAATGCATGTAGTTGTCACAAGAAACTAACAATATTGAAAAAGCTATACTTGATATACTAGAATGTTTCGTTTTCTTCTATAATTGAAAAAATCAACCATCGTTGTCTACTATGAAAAATAGGGTATTAGGTGCCCCAAAACTCAAGGAATATTAGCTTTATGTTACAATATGTGACATAGAAAATCAAAACTGCATTTGGATATCATGAAAGCCACCAAAAAAATCATAGAAGAGCTAAAATTGGCTAAAAAACAGGATTTGACAATTTTTGTAATTTGGTCATAACTTACAACTTTAACATTTATTTCTCCCTAGAAGCATCAGGACATGATGAGGACTACTAAAGATAGTTCTCTAGCATTATAGACCTCACAAACATGAATTCTAGAGTGGTATAGTTGCAAAAAGTTGAAAAAAAACCAAAAACAGGACCTGTTTTTTCACACAGTTTAGGTTGTGAAATGTTGTGCAAGGACAAGGTTAAAGATGGAATTGATATTCCAAAAAAATTCCGATTTTTTTTCAGCTCATGCTTTATAGACAGATAGCACCTCAAAATCCATTTTGAAACTCTTGACATGATTCAAGGAAAATGGTCACTTAACAGGACATAAAAGTGTCCCATTACCAACCTAGTGTTAATGGGTTGAACCTTAGGGTCTTTTTAGCCCATTGTTGTACATGGCTCTTTTGCAGATGGCCCCCCTTTTGGATCCCTATTTTCCCTCCTTTGGATCCCTACAGTGGCCGGTCTGCTAGCTTAACCAATATTCTAGCTTTTTCTCCCCTGGCACTTCCCCACATTAAATGATCAGTTTAATATGAGAAAATCATTTAGGAGAATTAGATATTGATTATTATGACATTACCTCTCTTTTGAAATCATAGTCATCCTCGACTATGGTGTAGAGAAGATAAAGCATATGCATGATTCCTTTTCTTAGCGGGTAGAGGATCCCTATGTTACCCTACGACATCATTCCACAATGGATGACTAGTCCATTTGGCACTTGAGAGCCTGAGGCTGCCGCAAGCATGTCTGCACATTAGTCCTATCAATCTTCCATAGTAGAGTGACAAGCTCTACTTGGTGTTTGGGAGAGGTCGTCTCCACAAAGTTGATCTAAGCATGCATACTGCTTCATTTTTGTGCACAATAAAGAAAAAGAGAGTCTTATAAGACAAAAACATTGTTCATTTTTAACATTTTGTACATTTGCTTACTCTTGGGAAGCATTGTAAGAATTGACAAGGTTTAGGTTATCCTTTAATTGTATGCCTTGCATCCATCTAGCATCTTCAAAAGGATAATTCTTAAACTTAATAAGATATCGTCGGATAGACTTACCGCCTCTTAGTACCTTGTCTTCATGTCGGAGAATGGACTCAGGCTGCAGCACCTCCTCTTGGTCCTCGATCTCTGGTGGGTCTTCAATAGTTGGTTCTTGAGGTGGCTCTCCTTTGTAAGGCTTTAATAGGCTCACATGGAAAGCATTGTGTATGAGCCAATGATTGGGCAACTTGAGTTGATAGGCCATCTCATTGATTGGCCTAAGAATATGGAAGGGACCATAGTACCTTTTTGCTAGTTTAGCATAGTACTTTTGGTGTCCCGTAGGATTCTTGCCCTTCATGTGCCTTAATCAAGCCTTGGGAAACTTTAATTAGACCAAATCATTTTCTTTAAAGGCTTGGGCTATTCTGTGCTCAGCCTTTTGCCTTTGCTGTGAGATACAGATAGCATCCTTAATCTTTTGAAAAGATTCTTGTAGGTCTTGGTTATACTCATCTGCAGTGAATATCTTCCCATGTACCTTAAGTAGCAAGGGACTTTTTGATCTTCCCTCAATCACCTCGAAAGGTGCTTTTCCCGTGGAAGTATGTACAGTGTTATCGTAAGCATACTCCACTAAGGGTAAGTACTTCTCCCATTGGGATCTTTGATCTACTTTCGTTACATAGACTTTTAGTAGATCGAGAATGGTTAGGTTAGCTATTTCACTTTGGCCATCCGTTTGTGGATGATAGGCCGAAGAGAAGTTTAGCCTTGTACCTAAATTCTCAAAGAGACCCTTCCAGAAATTACTGGTCATTGGCAAGCCATGGTACTTGAAATGAAGAGGGTGGCCATTTGATGGGCTTTGATAGTCTTTTTGACAGGTATAAAATGAGCTTGTTTACTGAACCTGTCTACTATCGTCCATATTCCCGTATTCCCATGGATAGACTTAGGCAATCCAAAGATAAAATCCATGGATATGCTCTCCCATGGTGAATTAGGGATTGGCAAGGGTTGAAGCAATCCAAGTTGCTTCCCTCTATCAAATTTTGTCTTTTGGCATACCACACATTTAGAAACATACTCTTGTAAGTTCACTTTCATGGTAGGCCAATAGAAATATGTTTCAATTCCATTTAAGGTAGACAGAATCCCTCTATGCCCCGCATAAGGTGGAGCATGAGATTCATACATTACTTTTTCACGTAGTGAGTTAGTAACGCATAGTCTATTGCCGTAGAGAAGATAACCATCTTGTAAAGTAAATGGTTCTTCTTTCTTCCCTAATGCAAGGTCTGAAATCACATCTCTAAAATCGGGATCAATAGCATACTCATCTATCATTGAAGATAGATCATTGTGAGTTACTATGGAAACCGCATTCACTCTCGGCCGTCTTGAGAGTGCATCAGCTACTTGATTATGCTTGCGATCAATGTGATCAATATGAAAATGAAATTGGGAAAGGAAATTTGCCCACATCATTTGTTTGTCGGAGAGCTTGGACTACGTTATGAAGTACTTAAGACTTTGGTGATCCGTTCGCAGAATGAAAGGAGTCCCCAATAAGTAGTGCTTCCATGAGTCTAAGGCATGTAGAACAGCAAGGAGTTCCTTTTCATATATGCCTAGAGCTTGCTCAACAGGGTCGAGTCTTCGACTCTCATAGCCTATGGCGTGCCATTCTTGGAGCAAAAAAGCTCCAAGGCAATCACCACAAGCATCACATTGGACCTCAAATGGTTTTGAGAGATGCGGTAGTGTAAGCACAGGTTGAGAGATAAGCTTTTCTTTAAGCTTTTTGAAAGCATTGTTCTCCTTAGCAGACCATGTATACCTAACGCTTTTCTTTGTTAGGTCATGTAATGGTCCCACAATTTGTGAGAACTTTTCTATGAAGCATCTATAGTATGCACACATACCTATAAAGCTTCTTAGTTCTTGAAGATTCCTTGGTTTAGGCCATCCTTTTATTACCTCTAACTTTGATGGATCCATTTGGATACCATCTTGAGAGATAATGTGACCTAAATACTGAATCTCTTGCAAGAAAAATTCACTTTTCTTTCGATTAACATAACGTTTATTCTCTCTCAAAACTTGAAATATTACCTGGAGGTGTTGCTTGTGTTCGACTAATGAATTAGAGTAGATGATAATATCATCAAAGAACACTCCAGTGAAGGTTCGATGAGGCCTGAACAGCTTCTCCATCAAGCGGTTGAATGTGGCTGGTGCATTGGTCAAGCCAAAAGGCATGACAATGTATTCATAAAGACCAAATGTGGTGCGAAATGCGGTCTTTACAATGTCTTGATCAACTATCCTTATTTGATGATAGCCACTTTTTAGGTCAATTCTACTGAAGTAGGTCGATCGTTGTAGCTTATCAAATAGGTCTTCTACCCATGGAATGGGAAACCTATTCTTGATAGTGATCCTATTTAGTGCTCTATAGTCGACACACATACGATATGTGTCGTCTTTCTTTTGGACTAATAGCACAGGTGAGCAAAATGGAGATGAGCTAGGCCTAACCATGCCCTTCTCAACTAACTCATGCGTATAATCTCCTCTTGTTGAGCTTGAGAAACTCTATAAGGAGGTTTGTTAGGCGGTGAACTTCCTGGAAGAAGTTCAATTGCATGGTCATCATTACCTCGTTTAGGAGGTAGCTCACAAGGGATGTCGTCAATAAAAACATCTTGAAACCCCTTGAGAAAATTGGATAACTCTAATTCATTTTCATTGCTTTTACTTTCTTTTACTAAAGCATTAGGTTCATTTTGAGAATCTTTAACAAAAATCATGTACACGGAAATAGAGCTCTTTATTGAGTTGTTGAAAGCTGGTGTATGTAGAATGGGGATAGTGTTACCCATGTCCTTAGCATCTATATACATGTCTTTTTTCCTAAACTTAAAGGAGATTCTCCTTTCAGGGAATTTAACATTGGCAGCCAGGCGATCAAACCATGGTGCCCCTAGGATTACATCCTCATGCTTGAGAGGAGAGATAAAGAAGTCCTCTTTTTGTCCACATAGCTTTGAACATGAAGCCTCAATTTCCCGATTAAGGGAGTGACTGAAGCTTCTTGCTCCTTGAAAGCACTGTCTGCGGGTAGGACATCTCCCATCTTGTAGGTTTGTATGTGTAGCTTGGTGGCCAACTCTATAGATATAAAATTGTGAGTAGAACCAGGGTCAAAGAGAATAAAAGCATCATGTTCTCTTACCTTTCCCCAAGCATGGCATAGACGAGATCCTTTGTGGTGAGTTTGGTGAGTCTCCTCCTCTTGGATTTCAACCAAGGAAGCTCTAGGAGGATCTTGGCAGTTGCTCTTTTGGGGAAAAGCGCGGTATGCATGTCCTTGCTCGCCGCACTTGAAACACCGGTTATCCTTGCGATAACGCTCAAGCTCTTCAGGAGAGAGTTTGTTTTTACCTTTGTAAACTCCCTTCTCTTTAGCTTTGTTGGAGTTGCCCTTAGGAGACTTTTGGACATTGTCCTTCCCCTTGGGCTCGTTGGAACCCTTGTTTTCTGTGGGCTTATTATTTCTTTTAGCCCCCGTTTGGAAATTGATTCGAGAGGCTACCCTAGTATGGTGTATTACCGCCGATATGGCACGTGGCCTTCGGGAGTTGACATACTCCGCCGTTTCTTCGGTTAAGACCGCACAAAATTGTTGCTTTTGCTCTCCAAAATCCAACTTTTTGAAGACAGTGGCTTTGAGGTTTAAGTCCCAAAACTTATCTACATATTTGTGGATGGATTCATAGGGAGAGAGCTTTAAGCTTCGCCATTCGGTGAGTGATTTGTCTTTGGCATCGGTGGCCAAAAACTGCTTCATAATGGAAGCTCTTAAAGCTTTCCATGTTCGTGGAGCTTCACCGTTGGCTCGTAGGTTAGACCACCATTGTCTGGCGGACTTTTGAAAGTGCATAGCTACATGGCATAGCTTAGAGGACTCCGTGAAGCCCTCATCTCCAAACGCCGCATCGAACTGTTGGATAAAGGGCAAGACTTTGTCCGTAGCACCAAAGGTGCCATCATAGGTAAGGAAAGAGATGCTCTTCCCTCCTCTTTGAACTTCTTCAGCTTGGATGACCTCTTCCATGCGGCATACAATTTCCTATGGCCTCTTCTTTTTGATGGTTCAAAGGTTGTACCATCACTTTCTTCAGAAGGTGAAGAATTTGAAGAAGTGGAGAAGAGGGTGACCTGTTTCGCGGCTTTTTCTTATCCTTATCTTCGGCGTCTTCACCATCACTTTCATAAGAGGAAGAGGATGAAGAAGATGGAGAAGAGGGTGTCCTCTTTCTCGCCTTTTTCTTCTCTTGATTTTTATCATCCCTCTTTGAATTATGATGTGGAGAAGAGTGCGATGGTCTTCTCTGCTTTGGTGGTGATGGAGAGCGTTTAGCCCGCCGTCTTCGTGGAGCCATCTCCGTCGAGGTGGCGGGAGATTCACTTCTTTCTTGTTCCTTCGGTGGAGGCTCTTGAGTTCTCCTTTGGGAAGGAGATGCATCATCAAGAAGTAAATTCTTGAGGCCTTCGTATGGATTCTCTTCTTCTTCCCGAATTGGAGAGAGACCTCTTTTGGGAGTCTCACAAGGAGGCTTCCTAGGTGTTCTCTCGTCATGGTGATGAGCTTGGAGAATCCCGTGAGCACGGAGCTGCCATTGCACTTCACTTTGGAGAGATGGATTGCCCATGGCTTGTTGAAGCCTAGAAACAAGATAGTGAACAAGCATCGGAGCATCATTAGTAGCTTGCTCATTAGCAAAATCAAAGTTATCAACATTAATTTCACTCTCTTTACTATTGTCAGCCATTCTAACAACTTTTAGGTGTAAACTTTTTAGGTGTACTTTGGCACTTCAAGCCCTAGTTGCTACTCCTCTTTACCCATTTAGAAAAAGCACTCAAGCTACTATACCCGTGGCTCGAATACCATTAATTGCAAGGAACAGAAGAGAGGGTCTTTCAACACCAAAACAACACCGGCTCCTGTCAAGCTTCTAATAGCTCAATAGTGGTAAGCCATAGGCAAGCCCCGTAGGACTCCACTATTAAGACCATAGCTCTAGACGGTGATACCCCGTTAACTGCACGAAGGCAAGCGCACTGCAAGGCTGCAAAATCCCTGTTCTACTTACTCACAGGCAATTAATAATACCAACCATTTATAGCTAGCTTGAGGACCTCCCTTCTTGAGCAAGAAAAGAGAAACCTTGTGCTCTGATACCAATGTAACATTTAATGGCCTAACAACTTATGTGTAGTGGAAATTAGCATGAACATAGTGGGCATTTCATTATAATAGATTCCTAATGAGAATTACAAGAGTGCTTGGGTGGAGAGAGCAACAAAAAGCATAACACCTAGTTAGATAGCATCAACAATACTTTCAAAAGAGAGAGAAATTAAGCTATTGACAACAGTTGAGGACCTGATTTGCATGGAGCCGGTCCCCCCTCCAAAAGGCTTTGTATTATGGTTTCTCCCATCAAGAGAGACATTGTACAATACAATTCTTTGTGTTCCTTCAAGACTAGCTAGTGCAATGAAGATGAAAGCTTCATGCACTAAGCAAAACACTTAGCAAACACAAAATCAATATCCCTGGTCTCAGACCCAAGACCTCACACACCTTCGAAGATGGTGAGAGCTAGCAGAGTATGAGAGTAGATTGAGAGGAAGAAGGAGTATCTTACGAGAAATATGTACATCTCCTCACATAATCACTCATATTAGCATAGCTTAGCTTAGTAATTAGCATGGTAGAGGAGATGAGCATGCATTGAAGCTTGGCTCTTGGTTGGATTTGCATCCACATGCCAAGAGTGTGTCGATGTAGGCTTCTATCTCACAAGCTTGGAGTAGGTAATGAGCTCTCCATTAAAGCTTGGGAAGAGATAGTCTTCTCTTTATTCACACATGAGATTGTGTGAGTGTGTGTGTGATAATGCCTTGCAAAAATCAGCCCCCTCTTTCTCTCTCTCTCTTGGGCGAGCCCTCTTGCTATTTGCTCTTGCTCAACCCTCATTGGCCCTCCCCAAGTCAAGCCAATGACTATTAAGCAGCATAAGTGATAGCCTTCTAACATGTGTCCCCCTTTCCCCTTTTGTGAGAGCTTTAAGTAAATTAATAATTCAATTAAACCCTCATTGGACCCCTTTGCCTCCTGGCCAATAGGAATGAGGCAAGCCATTGGGCTGCTGAATGCTCATTGGATCCCTTGGGAGACTGTCCAATAGTCTTCTAGAGGACTTAATTCTCTTTGGTTCTTTTAGTATGTTTTTTTAAATTAAATAAACTAGATTTACTCTAGCCTAATTCTCATTGGTCCACCTCCAAGGCCATCCAATAGGAATTGGGTACACCTTGTGGGCATCTGGGCTAGGGAGCTGACATGTGTCCCTCATTCCCTTTGTGTAAAGGGAGCCTGTGTGTGTGTGTGTGTGGCTTTCTCTCTCATCCCCTACAAGAAAGGCTTGCCCCCTCCTAAGTAGGGATTGCAAAAGACTTTTTTGTACACACACAAAGCATCCAATTCCCCTAGGGTTGACCTTTGGACACAACCTTTGAATTTTGGAACCTTGGCATTTTGGAAGTCTTAATGGGTTGAACCTTAGGGTCTTTTTAGCCCATTGTTGTACATGGCTCTTTTGCAGGTGACCCCCCTTTTGGATCCCTATTTTCCCTCCTTTGGATCCCTACAGTGGCCGGTCTGCTAGCTTAACCAATATTCTAGCTTTTTCTCCCCTAACACTTCCCCACATTAAATGATCAGTTTAATATGAGAAAATCATTTAAGAGAATTAGATATTGATTATTATGACAACTCTTACCCTTTTCCTATTGGACCGACAAGCCTGGTACCTGACTCTACCAAATAAATAATACGGCGTCCGTCTTAGGTGATAGGAATGTGCGTGAGGGTTAACATACACTCCTATCGTACTAATCCTACCTACCCTCCATCACTCGAGTGATGAGGATCAAACGTGTTTTATGACATAGGTTTCTGTTTCAGTGTACCGGATGTGAATGTGTAGGTCTGGGTCAATGTTTTGACTTTTATTGTGCATACTCGTCTGCTAATTGCTCTTGATCTTTATTATTTTTGTTTTTTGTGAGTATAAGGCTTTATATATACATTCCCTAAGATTGGGAGATTGAGAGGTCAGGGAGGAAGGTTGAGAGGTAAGTGAGTGAATGATGACTGTCAGCAAACACTTCCCCCTTCCTTGGGTAGATCATACCGTTTGAAATGTGCTCCTCACCCTTTGAAACCAATTGTTCTAGTTGGTAATAGGTGAGGATGCCAGTAGTTTTCTATTACCTTAGGTGCCTCGTCGAGTTGCAAGGGTGGTAAGGTACTCTCCTAGGATCGAACTTGAAGTGGTTCATCAGGTGATTCTTGAACACTGGGAGGTGTGGATTCCTTTGTAGCTTTATGGAGGTCCGCTATTGTAGGTGGAGGCTGTGGAGAAGCTTTTATTTCCGTATAGGAACTACATGAAGAGCAAGAAGCTTCATTTGACTTCCCTGTTCTTGAGCTAGGTGGAACAAATCGTTCTTCTTTGGTACCCAAACTAGCTCTGGAGCGGGTATGTAGCATTCCATGATTTTTTCCTTTCCGCGATCTTCAATTTGTTTTGGAGCCACAAGATTGGGCTCACATGGGCCAGGTGACAAGTAAGAGCACAATTTACGTTTTGGCACCCAGATTTGATCATTTTCATCATAGTAGCCATGGGCTTCCAAGAGTTTTTTAGGAATCCAATGCAACGTTTCTTTACATTTCTTGGGGCGAGTGGAACGTTTTTTACAAGGCCTCTATTTTTTAGCTCTAGCTATGGTCGCTAAAGAAGATTTAGGGACCCACTTGTATGTTTTCTTCGTTATATTAGGATGAGTCTTGTCAGAAGCTATATGCATTGCTTGTAGCATATTTAAGGGTATGGGCATTTCATCCCCCTCAGGTGTTACCCAGGTCGTCCCCCTATTTCCGCAAATGTCTATGGTTGCTACTAGGTGGACCCAATCCACATTGTCCGACTCAGTCATCCCAGGTAGTACATCCATATAAGGAGAATCTTCCCCAACATCAGTGTCCACTTTACACGTGTAACAATACTACAATGGGGCCGAGTGAACTGTGGTGTCAAATCTATGATCAATTATAAACCTGTTTCCTAGAGGATGTGCTCGACCAATTACAAGATCCACTCAAATGACAAAATCTTGGAACTGCAAGTAGACACGGTTTTTAGACCAGTCATGCACCATTTTTTCTTCCCTCATGAAAGGACGTCCTAAGATCATCTCCGATGCCATAGTGTGTTTGGAGAAATCCATAACAATAAAGGTAATTTTTATTTTATGTCCAAATACCTTGATCTTGAGATCTTCTAGCATCCCAATAGGTTTAACAATAGACACATTAGCCATCTTCACTACTATGATTGTGGTCGCAAGGTGAGGTTTCCCATAGTTTCCCAGCAATTTTTAGTCACAATGCTAACCCTGGTGCCACCATCAAGGATTCCCTTCACATTTAATCCCTTAGTAGTGATTGGTATGGTCGCATTGGATTCGTCACCCTCAAAGTATTGTCTCAACTTGTTAACAGTTATTTCTATAACAAGGTTCTCATCTAGGTTGGGTTGTGGATCTAAGTGTTCCTCCTCTATTGGCATCTCCCCAGCTCCATCCATCTGTGCAAATTGTGGTAGCCCAAACTTCAGTTCTCCATTGAGGAAGGCTCGAAGAGCTGAGACTAGCTCAAGGTCTTTATATAGTTTGGACATGATGGTGGTTCTAACTTCTGAAGACATGAAATCCATCAATTTGGCAATGTTTAACGCCACCTTTTGGACTTCAGCCCTTTTGACGTGGGAAAGATGGGATCTCCATTTCTTCGATAGGATCAGATAGTCCCTCTATAAATATTCTTTCCATCAAGAAGTGAGTACGTCCACTTTCCCATGACTTTAAGACACTTTCTTCTTGGATGACACTAGGTATGGCTAAGGGTCTATGGACTTGGTGAGGTTGTTGTTGCGTAGGGAACACAGTGTCTATAATCTGGATCTGCCTAGGTGCTGGTTCTAGATCCCTTTGGGTATCTTCTACCAAACTCCTTAATTGCTTGACTCTCTCGATCTCCTCTGTAGGGTTTGGATAAGTTCCTATCTTCTTCTTGGATCCTAGCCATTTGGCTCATGAAGATATTCCTTGTTGGTTTCTATCTTAGTGGTCATTTTGGTCTCCATGGTTTCATCTGAATCAGAATCCTCTTCAGCGTCGTTCATATATACGGGGTCGTCACCAGTCCCTATGTTGGTCTTTGAAATGGGGTCTGACTTTGCTACTTTTTGCGATCTCTTCCTTCGAGTTTTCTTCTTCTTCTAAGATTGGGTAATTGATGCCGCATCTCTTTCCTCAAGAATATAATTTTGTTTTTGGAGCATCGATCGTGTGAATACGTTTACTGGTACCACATGTGTACTTTGTGATGGCTCCTTGGTAACCTCAATCAAGTTTAATGGCGTGATCTTTGGTGCATTTGAATTATTTGTACATTGGGCAATCAAATGATCTATGCCACATTGATTACACATGAGTATCGGCATTGTAGACGTGCTCGCTTGATTGGTTTGCATTAGTGTGGCGTTCTTTTGTAGCCTAATAGGACACTCGGCCACACGATGCGGACCTCCACACTCATAGCATTGAAGAGGTGGTCTCTTAGCTGTGTAATTGATATTTTGGCCTCTTGCCGCAAGAGCAGCCACTTTATAGACAGGTTTGACTTGTCCCCAATAGTCCTCCATGTAGTATTGTGGACTTTCTTCAAGCACATCCATCCCATAGGAAATATTAGGATCTATATCTTCCTCACAGCCTTCCAAACAAGCAATAGATGACTCACAACCCACACTGATTCATAGAAGTGATTCTCGGATGTGGAGGTTGCGGTCCTAGCACTCGACGTGGTAAGGGTGTTGTTTGAACAACATTTTGGGCCCTAGGGACCATGTGTTATGCTGTTTGTTCAAGAGGTGGGGCCGCCATCAATGCAAGCACTCGAGGTGTGTCTGTCCATGCTAAGGTTGGTCTATTGGCCATCGCGCGCTTAAATACTATGCAATCCTTAGCTTGATGACCATACCTCCCACATGCATTGCAGTTCCCATTGAATTTTACTCTAAAAGTAGGGCATTCACTGGTACTATGTGGTGCATAGCATACTGAGCACCATTGTTGCTCCCTTCTTGGATACATATGATTGTTTTGCGGAGCACGATTGTCTCTAAGACTCTCTTGAATAGGCTTAGTGAGATTTGCTAAAGTCATCTCATATATCTTTGGCTCCTTAGCAATAGGATTTAGGGTCATTGGCTGATGCCCCGATGCTTGCGAGCTAATAGATTTAGACTCAACAGACACTCTTTCTCCTTGAATCATTAAATTATCCTCCAATTGGATCGCATTGGTGGTGACTGCTTCCCAAGTGGTGATACCTCTAATGACTAGACCATTGTAGATATCCTCATGTCGTAATCCCCTAATGAATCTATCAAGCAGTTGATTATTATTGAAGCACTCATTTGGATTACAACGAGAATCCAAATGCTTCAAGCGACTAATAAAGTCTCTCACCGACTCTCCTTCCTCTCGTTGGGCTTTCTGGAGCTGAGATGCTACACCCCAAAGCACTCCCTCTCGTATGTATTCTTTTAAGAACAATCTCCTAAGAGTAGGGTAAATCGTTTTTTTCTTCCACCCTTAGGGTTCGATACCAATCCCCCGCCTTCCCACTTAAGGTTAGGCTTAAATCATTACTCTTATGCAGGTCATTGTGTTCTCCTAGAGAATCACATATTTGTTCAAACACTTCGATATGATTTCTCACATCCGCGTCTCCACTAAATTTTTGTGTGAGCTTGGCTATTTGTACTGCCTTACTTCTAAGCTCTCTATTAGGCGTGTTACGCATAAAGACCAATTTAGGAAATTCGGGAAAAATTCACAATTTTGGGACAATTTTAGAGTCTTGTCAAGACACTTAGAAATCTTAGCATCCTCAAGACAATACATTCATGTAAACTAGAGGGAATCTTGAGATGGGTTTTGGACTTCTACATGCACATCTTACATCTTACGTCTTAGATGTTTAGGTAGCTCAATCCTAAAGCTACACATTCCAATCCGCAATTTTCATGGCACAAAAAGATGTTCTAGTAGCAAGTGATGTTGAGATGGATACAAATGCGTGTTGCATCTTACAAACTCTTTACTTCTAAGCAAAATAGTGAAATCCTAAGGCTACATCATTCCAATTTTCAATTGTAATGGCACAAGAAGATGCTCAAGCAACAAGGACGTGAGAAAACAAATCTCAAGGCTCACATTTGAACCTACAAAAAACCAAGAAGGTGAGTTTCAATATCTAACAAGTTTCTTAGAGTGACTTCATGGAAAAGGTTCAACATATGAAATAGATACCATGCTAGAGGAGAGAAAAATATTTTTTTGAAAACTCTTATATCCCACCTGTTACACTTGAAAGTCAACAAACAAGTTGATGGAGATCAGCTTACAATACATTGGAGTGGGAACTAGTCCAAAAAACCCATACACCTAAAATATAAGGCACACAATTATCACATTTGAAATGGAGCCATATAATTTTTTTGGGTGAAAACCTAGGAACTTGTAGCCGTGCTTGAACTAGGCAAGAGAGAACTAGACAACTCAAACTTGACGTTGTGCTCTAAAGCCAAGACGTTGCACTGAAATAATTTGAACTTGATGTTGAGCTCTAAAGCCAAGAAAGTGCATTGAAAACAACTTGAATGTGTTTAGCTCCAAAGCCAAGAAATAGTGTTGAGAGCAACTCAAACTTGAGGTTGAGCTGGAAAGCCAAGAAGTCGCGTCTGCTAAAACAGATTCGAACTTGAGGTTGAGCTCTAAATCCAAGCACATTGAAAAGAAATTGCAAGAGCACATGAAGAAAACAAAGCCTAAGACCGCATTTAAAACATTCATCCAAAACCATGAGTGAGACAAAACCATGTTGCTCATATTGACGGTTCGTCAAGTGTGCGGTCTCTGCATGGAAGAAGAAGGAGAATTGCAAGACGGCTCTAAGGCGGTTCTGGCATGGATAGGTTTTGTAGACAATGGACATAGCACAATAGAAATCGGAGGTGATAGAGATATGGCCATGAGTTCAGAAGCGTAGCCAAGGGTGGTATGGGATGTGGTGGCAACCGATTGGCCAACAATACAACCAATGCTCTAACATTAGGCTTGAGTTTGATGTTACTTCCAATAGAAAAGCCAACTCTAACTTGAGTTGGAGGCTAGATTGTACAAACCAAAAAATTTGAGTTCCAAGCTAAATAGTTTTCACCAAAAAAATCAATGCTGCCTTTAGGCTCCACCCCTAGAAGAAAGAATCCAAATTCCACGTTGTATGCTACAAGAAACGAGCCCATACACTTTTTGTAAAGCTATCACATTTAATGCATACAGCTGCCAACCTACTAATTTGAAATTCAAAATAAGCGTTTGCATTTGATGATCCGTCAAGTTCACCGCTGTTAATGCTGCCGCCATCATGTCTCCTGCTTTGTTTCTGAGTAGCCTCCCTCTTTGTCTCTAAGGAGCCTCCTTCTGCTTGCTCACGAGGTAGCACGAAGTGAAGAGGGCGATGACAAGCAAGAGAAAGAGCAACGCAAAGACACCATTGCCACAAGAGGAATCGGTCACTTGGGAGCCTGCACCGAGGGCATTCTACCTACGGGTAAATTGCTCAAACCCCTCTTGAGGTAGTCAACCTTGAACTCAAAACCCTGCTCGTCAACCTTGTCAAGGCAGTCAAAGAGGGCAGAGATGTTGAGAGCCTGCGTAGGGGGCATTCTACCTGCAGGTAAACTCTCTCAAGGTCGAGCTCAGAACCCTGCTTGTTGACCTTGTTGAGGCGTCCTTGTAAAATGCTTGCAGGCCCTCCCTCATGACGTGATTACCCCTCAACAGTCATGGCGTGCAATCGACGTGGGCACTAGGATGCGTCTAGCAGTGACAAGAGCGTGTGTGTGCTTCGGCGGTCAAGGCAGAGTAGAAATTGCAGAGGCAGTCAAAGAGGGCGGAAATGTTGAGGCTATCTGCCGTTGTGCCTCGCCCATGCTTTTGAGCTTACCAGCGATGGCGAAGAAGGCAGCAGTAGAGGCGAATATGGAGAGGGAGGCCGGGCACCAGGCGAGGGAGCATGTGAGGAAGTTGCTTTGCGAGATGGCAGTGAAGATGACCCCTTGGAACATGGCGTACATTGACAACCATCCTTGCTGATTTCTCAGTTATTGCGACTGCATTATATTAGCATAACATAAGATTTATAAAATAATATACAGAGCAACTACTAACCTTGGACATATCAGAGAGCTTTTGGCTGCCAGTACAGCTGGTATCCCACCATTGCCAGCTGCTAATTCAACTCGGAGGAAGGGAAGACGACACAACTCCAAAACCTTTCCTAGACTCACTGATGCAAGCATAGAGGCGTCTGTGAAGAATGCACTCATGTCTACTCTGACGACCTTTGGGATTGACTTGATGAGGCTAGCAAAACGAGGGCATCTTGATCCTGTCATCAATCGAGAAGCTCAGATTGAGAGTGCAGTCGAGATTCTGAGCCGTCAAAGCAAGAACAATCCATGCTTATTGGGAGAGCTAGGCTAGGGTGGGCAAGAATGCCATTGCGGAGGAATGCGCAGAGGATCGTAAGGGTCCCCACTCTATTTTTTGTTCATGTTTTTTTGTACTAAGATAGGGTGTAGGCTCGAACTCAAGTTCGAGCCTCCACCTCATCTTGGTGCATAACACCATCTTAGGGTAGGCTCAAAATCCTCCACCCCATCTTGGTGCATAACACCATGAGTAGGTAGCCTAGTGGAGGCTTGCAGGCTCGAACTTAAGTTCGAGCCTCCACCCCATCTTGGTGCATAACACTATGAGTAGGTAGTCTAGTGGAGGCTTGAAAAAGTTCTAGCCTACCTTCAACATTGATACAATACGCTCGACCTTCACCTAGGTGGGCTTAAGTTTGAGCCTCCATCCCACCTAGGTGAAGGATGAGCCCATTTCTGTCTTGTGTCATTTTCCACTAGGGTGGGGTACAATCTTGATTGAGCATCCACCCTACCCAGATGGAAGTCCACGCATTGCTTGCTCCACGCGTTTTATACCAGTTTTGTATTAAGATGGGGTTTAGGCTCAATCTTAAGCTAGAGCTTCCAACCACCTTGGTGTCGAGAACCAATATGCTACAACTTAAGTGATCCTTCAAGGTTTAGCTTTCTCTCAGTCTTTTTTCGACACACATAGAGAGAAGGGTTTCACTACTTTTAACTCACAATTCAAGGTGCTTCCCATAATTACCTCATATCTTGACTTTGATGAAGACTCCAATATCTTCGGGAATGAGACTAAAATACACCCTATGATACGTCATGAAAGTCTTACAGTAACATTTAATGGCCTAACAACTTATGTGTAGCGGAAATTAGCATGAACATAGTGGGCATTTCATTAGAATAGATTCCTAATGAGAATTACAAGAGTGCTTGGGTGGAGAGAGCAACAAAAAGCATAACACCTAGTTAGATAGCATCAACAATACTTTCAAAAGAGAGAGAAATGAAGCTATTGACAATAGTTGAGGACTGGATTTGCATGGAGCCGGTCCCCCCTCCAAAACGCTTTGTATTATGGTTTCTCCCATCAAGAGAGACATTGTACAATACAATTCTTTGTGTTCCTTCAAGACTAGCTAGTGCAATAAGGATGAAAGCTTCATGCACTAATCAAAACACTTAGCAAACACAACATCAATTATCCCCGTTCTCAAATCCAAGACCTCACACACCTTCAAAGATGGTGAGAGCTAGTAGGGTATGAGAGTAGATTGATAGGAAGAAGGAGTATCTTACGAGAAAGATGTACATCTCCTCACATAATCACTCATATTAGCATAGCTTAGCTTAGTAATTAGCATGGTAGAGGAGATGAGCATTCATTGAAGCTTGGATCTTGGTTGGATTTGCATCCACATGCCAAGAGTGTGTCGATGTAGGCTTCTATCTCACAAGCTTGGAGTAGGTGATGAGCTCTCCATTAAAGCTTGGGAAGAGATAGTCTTCTCTTTCTTCACACATGAGATTGTGTGTGTGTGTGTGATAATGCCTTGCAAAAATCAGCCCCCTCTCTCTCTCTTGGGCGAGCCCTCTTGCTATTTGCTCTTGCTCAACCCTCATTGGCCCTCCCCAAGTCAAGCCAATGACTATTAAGCAGCATAAGTGATAGCCTTCTAACATGTGTCCCCCTTTCCCCTTTTGTGAGAGCTTTAGGTAAATTAATAATTCAATTAAACTCTCATTGGACCCCTTTGCCTCCTGGCCAATAGGAATGAGGCAAGCCATTGGGCTGTTGAATGCTCATTGGACCCCTTGGGAGGCTGTCCAATAGTCTTCTAGAGGATTTAATTCTAATTGGTTCTTTTATTAAGTGTTTTTAAATTAATTAAACTAGATTTACTCTAGCCTAATTCTCATTGGTCCACCTCCAAGGCCATCCAATAGGAATTGGGTACACCTTGTGGGCATCTGGCCTAGGGAGCTGACATGTGTCCCTCATTCCCTTTGTGTAAAGGGAGCTTGTGTGTGTGTGTGTGTGTGTGTGTGTGTGTGTGTGCGTGTGTGGCTTTCTCTCTCATCCCCTAGAAGAAAGGCTCACCCCCTCCCAAGTAGGGATGTACAAAGACTTTTTTGGTCACACACAAAGCATCCAATTCCCCTAGGTTTGACCTTTGGACATAACCTTTGAATTTTGGAACCTTAGCATTTTGGAAGTCTTAATGGGCTGAACCTTAGGGTCTTTTTAGCCCATTGTTGCACATGGATCTTTTGCAGATGGCCGCCTCTTTGGATCCCTATTTTCCCTCCTTTGGATCCCTACTGTGGCCGGTCTGCTAGCTTAACCAATATTCTAGCTTTTTCTCCCCTGGCACTTCCGCATATTAAATGATCAGTTTAACATGAGAAAATCATTTAGGAGAATTAGATATTGATTATTATGACATTACCTCTCTCTTGAAATCATAGTCGTCCTCGACTATGGTGTAGAGAAGATAAAGCATATTCATGAGTCCTTTTCTTAGTGGGTAGAGGATCCCTATGTTACCGTACGACATCAGTCCACAATGGATGACTAGTCCATTTGCACTTGAGAGCCTGAGGCTGTCGCAAGCATGTATGCACATTAGTCCTATCAATCTTTTATAGTAGAGTGACAAGCTCTACTTGGTGTTTGGGAGACGTCGTCTCCACAAACTTGATCTAAGCATGCATACTACTTCATTTTTGTGCACAATAAAGAAAAAGAGAGTCTTATAAGACAAAAAACTTTGTGCATTTTTAACATTTTGTACATTTGCTTACTCTTGGGAAGCATTGTAAGCATTGACAAGGTTTAGGTTATCCTTTAATTGTATGCCTTGCATCCATCTAGCATCTTCAAAAGGATAATTCTTAAACTTAATAAGATATCGTCTGATAGTCTTACCGCCTCTTAGTACCTTGTCTTCATGTCGGAGAATGGACTCGGGCTGCAGCACCTCCTCTTGGTCCTCGATCTCCGGTGGGACTTCAATAGTTGGTTCTTGTGGTGGCTCTCCTTTGTAAGGCTTTAATAGGCTCACATGAAAAGCATTGTGTACGAGCCAATGATTGGGAAACTTGAGTTGATAGGCCATCTCATTGATTGGCCTAAGAATCTGGAAGAGACCATAGTACCTTTTTGCTAGTTTAGCATAGTACTTTTGGTGGCCCGTAGGATTCTTTCCCGTCGTGTGCCTTAATCGAGCCTTAGGAAACGTTAATAAGACCCAATCATTTTCTTTAAAGGTTTGGGCTCTTTTGTGCTTGTCAGCAGCAGCCTTTTGCCTTTGCTGTGAGATAGAGATAGCATCCTTAATCTTTTGAAAAGATTCTTGTAGGTCTCGGCTATACTCATCTGCAGCGAAGATCTTCCCATGTACCTTAAGTAGCAAGGGACTTTTTGATCTTCCCTCAATTACCTCGAAAGGTGCTTTTCCCGTGGAAGTATGTACAATGTTATTGTAAGCATACTCCACTAAGGGTAAGTACTTCTCCCATTGGGATCTTTGATCTACTTCCGTTACATAGGCTTTTAGTAGATCGAGAATGGTTAGGTTAGCTATTTCACTTTGGCCATCCGTTTGTGGATGATAGGCCGAAGAGAAGTTTAGCCTTGTACCTAAATTCTCAAAGAGACCCTTCCAGAAATTACTAGTCATTCTCGGATCTCTATCCGACACTATGGACATTGGCAAGCCATGGTACTTGAAAATTTGTGAAATGAAGAGGGTTGCCATTTGATGGGCTTTGATAGTCTTTTTGACAGGTATAAAATGAGCTTGTTTACTGAACCTGTCTACTATCGTCCATATTCCCGTATTCCCATGGATAGACTTAGGCAATCCAAAGATAAAATCCATGGGTATGCTCTCCCATGGTGAATTAGGGATTGGCAAGGGTTGAAGCAATCCAAGTTGCTTCCCTCTATCAAATTTTGTCTTTTGGCATACCACACATTTAGAAACATACTCTTGTATGTTCACTTTCATGGTAGGCCAATAGAAATATGTTTCAGTTCCCTTTAAGGTAGACAGAATCCCTCTATGCCCCACATAAGGTGGAGCATGAGATTCATACATTACTTTCTCACGTAGTGAGTTAGTAACGCATAGTCTATTGCCATAGAGAAGATAACCATCTTGTAAAGTAAATGGTTCTTCTTTCTTCCCTAATGCAAGGGCTGAAATCACATCTCTAAAATCGGGATCAATAGCATACTCATCTATCATTAAAGATAGATCATTGTGAGTTGCTATGGAAACCGCATTCACTCTCGGCCGTCTTGAGAGTGCATCAGCTACTTGATTATGCTTGCCAGCAATGTGAGCAATATGAAAATGAAATTGCGAAAGGAAATTTGCCCACCTCATTTGTTTGTCGGAGAGCTTGGTCTGCGTCATGAAGTACTTAAGACTTTGGTGATCCGTTCGCAGAATGAAACGAGTCCCCAATAAATAGTGCTTCCATGAGTCTAAGGCATGTATAACTGCAAGAAGTTACTTTTCGTATATGCCTAGAGCTTGCTCAACAGGGTCGAGCCTTCGACTCTCATAGCCTATGGCGTGCCCTTCTTGGAGCAAAACAGCTCCAAGGCAATCACCACAAGCATCACATTGGACCTCAAATGGTTTTGAGAGATGCGGTAGTGTAAGCATAGGTTGAGAGATAAGCTTTTCCTTAAGCTTTTTGAAAGCATTGTTCTCCTTAGAAGACCATGTATACCTAACGCTTTTCTTTTTTAGGTCATGTAATGGTCCCACAATTTGTGAGAACTTTTCTATGAAGCGTCTATAGTATGCACACATACCTATAAAGCTTCTTAGTTCATAAAGATTCCTTGGTTTAGGCCATCCTTTTATTACCGCTAACTTTGTTGGATCCATTTGGATGCCATCTTGAGAGATAATGTGACCTAAATACTGAATCTCTTGCAAGAAAAATTTCGATTAACATAAAGTTTATTCTATCTTAAAACTTGAAATATTACCTGGAGGTGTTGCTTGTGTTCGTCTAATGAATTAGAGTAGATGATAATATCATCAAAGAACACTCCGGTGAAGGTTTGATGAGGCCTGAACAGCTTCTCCATCAAGCAGTTGAATGTGGCTGGTGCATTGGTCAAGCCAAAAGGCATGACAATGTATTCGTAAAGACCAAATGTGGTGCGAAATGCGGTCTTTACAATGTCTTGATCAACTATCCTTATTTAATGATAGCCACTTTTTAGGTCAATCCTACTGAAGTAGGTCGATCCTTGTAGCTTATCAATAGGTCTTCTACCCGTGGAACGGGAAACCTATTCTTGATAGTGATCCTATTTAGTGCTCTATAGTCGACACACATACGATATGTGCCGTCTTTCTTTTGCACTAATAGCACAGGTGAGCAAAATGGAGATGAGCTAGGGCTAACCATGCCCTTCTCAACTACCTCATGCACTTGCCGCATAATCTCCTCTTGTTGAGCTTGAGAAACTCTATAAGGAGGTTTGTTCGGCGGTGAACTTGCTGGAAGAAGTTCAATTGCATGGTCATCATTACCTCGTTTAGGAGGTAGCTCACAAGGGATGTCGTCAATAAAAATATCTTAAAACCCCTTGAGAAAATTGGATAACTCTAATTCCTTTTGGTTGCTTTTATTTTCTTTTGCTAAAGCATTAGGTTCATTTTGAGAATCTTTAACAAAAATCATGTACACGGAAATAGAGCTCTTTATTGACTTGTTGAAAGCGGGTGTATGTACAATGGGGATAGTGTTACCCATTTCCTTAGCATCTATATACATGTCTTTTTCCCTGAACTTAAGGGAGATTCTCCTTTCAGGAAATTTAACATTGGCAGCCAGGCGATCAAACCATGGTGCCCCTAGGATTACATCCTCATGCTTGAGAGGAGAAATAAAGAAGTCCTCTTTGTCCACATAGCCTTGGACATGAAGCTTCAATTTCCCGATTAAGGGAGTGACTGAAGCTTCTTGCCCCTTGAAGGCACTGTCTGCGGGTAGGACATTTCCCATCTCGTAGGCTTGTATACCTAGCTTGGTGGCCAACTCTATAGATATAAAATTGTGAGTAGAACCAGGGTCAAAGAGAATAAAAGCATCATGTTCTCTTACCTTTCCCCAAGCATGGCATAGAGGAGATCCTTTGTGGTGAGTTTGGTGAGTCTCCTCCTCTTTGATTTCAACCAAGGAAGCTCTAGGAGGATCTTGGCAGTTGCTCTTTTGGGGAAAAGAGTGGTACGCATGTCCTTGCTCGCCGCACTTGAAACACCGGTTATCCTTGCGATAACGCTCAAGCTCTTCAGCAGAGAGTTTGTTTTTACCGTTGTAAACTCCCTTCTCTTTAGCTTTGCTGGAGTAGCCCTTAGTAGACTTTTGGACATTGGCCTTCCCCTTAGGCACGTTGGAACCCTTGTTTTCCATAGGCTTATTATTTCTTTTAGCCCCCGTTTGGAAATTGATTCGAGAGGCTACCCTAGTATGGTGTATTACCGCCGATATGGCACGTGGCCTTCGGGAGTTGACATACTCTGCCATTTCTTCGGTTAAGACCGCACAAAATTGTTGCTTTTGCTCTCCAAAATCCAACTTTTTGAAGACAGTGGCTTTGAGGTTTAAGTCCCAAAACTTGTCTACATATTTGTGGATGGATTCATAGGGAGAGAGCTTTAAGCTTCGCCATTCGGTGAGTGATTTGTCTTTGGCATCGGTGGCCAAAAACTGCTTCATAATGGAAGCTCTTAAAGCTTTCCATGTTCGTGGAGCTTCACCGTTGGCTCGTAGGTTAGACCACCATTGTCTGGCGGACTTTTGAAAGTGCATAGCTACATGGCATAGCTTAGAGGACTCCGTGAAGCCCTCATCTCCAAACGCCGCATCGAACTGTTGGATAAAGGGCAAGACTTTGTCCGTAGCACCAAAGGTGCCATCATAGGTAAGGAAAGAGATGCTCTTCCCTCCCTCTTTGAACTTCTTCAGCTTGGATGACCTCTTCCATGCGGCATACAATTTCCTATGGCCTCTTCTTTTTGATGGTTCAAAGGTTGCACCATCACTTTCTTCAGAAGGTGAAGAATTTGAAGAAGGTGGAGAAGAGGGTGACCTCTTTCGCGGCTTTTTCTTATCTCGATCTTCGGCGTCTTCACCATCACTTTCATAAGAGGAAGAGGATGAAGAAGATGGAGAAGAGGGTGTCCTCTTTCTCGCCTTTTTCTTCTCTTGATTTTTATCATCCCTCTTTGAATTATGATGTGGAGAAGAGTGCGATGGTCTTCTCTGCTTTGGTGGTGATGGAGAGCGTTTAGCCCGCCGTCTTCGTGGAGCCATCTCCGTCGAGGTGGCGGGAGATTCACTTCTTTCTCGTTCCTTCGGTGGAGGCTCTTGAGTTCTCCTTTGGGAAGGAGATGCATCATCAAGAAGTAAATTCTTGAGCCCTTCGTATGGATTCTCTTCTTCTTCCCGAATTGGAGAGAGACCTCTTTTGGGAGTCTCACAAGGAGGCTTCCTAGGTGTTCTCTCGTCATGGTGATGAGCTTGGAGAATCCCGTGAGCACAGAGCTGCCGTTGCACTTCACTTTGGAGAGATGGATTGCCCATGGCTTGTTGAAGCCTAGAAACAAGATAGTGAACAAGCATCGGAGCATCATTAGTAGCTTGCTCATTAGCAAAATCAAAGTTATCAACATTAATTTCACTCTCTTTACTATTGTCAGCCATTCTAACAACTTTTAGGTGTAAACTTTTTAGGTGTACTTTGGCACTTCAAGCCCTAGTTGCTACTCCTCTTTACCCCTTTAGAAAAAGCACTCAAGCTACTGTACCCGTGGCTCGAATACCATTAATTGCAAGGAATAGAAGAGAGGGTCTTTCAACACCAAAACAACACCGGCTCCTGTCAAGCTTCTAATAGCTCAATAGTGGTTAAGCCATAGGCAAGCCCCGTAGGACTCCACTATTTAGACCATAGCTCTTGACGGTGATACCCCGTTAACTGCACGAAGGCAGGCGCACTGCAAGACTGCAAAATCCCTATTCCAGTTACTCACAGGCAATTAATAATACCAACCATTTATAGCTAGCTTTAGGACCTCCCTTCTTGAGCAAGAAAAGAGAAACCTTGTGCTCTGATACCAATGTAACATTTAATGGCCTAACAACTTATGTGTAGCAGAAATTAGCATGAACATAGTGGGCATTTCATTAGAATAGATTCCTAATGAGAATTACAAGAGTGCTTGGGTGGAGAGAGCAACAAAAAGCATAACACCTAGTTAGATAGAATCAACAATACTTTCAAAAGAGAGAGAAATTAAGCTATTGACAACAGTTGAGGACCGGATTTGCATGGAGCCGGTCCCCCCTCCAAAACGCTTTGTATTATGGTTTCTCCCATCAAGAGAGACATTGTACAATACAATTCTTTGTGTTCCTTCAAGACTAGCTAGTGCAATAAGGATGAAAGCTTCATGCACTAATCAAAACACTTAGCAAACACAACATCAATTATCCCCGTTCTCAGACCCAAGACCTCACACACATTCGAAGATGGTGAGAGCTAGCACGGTATGAGAGTAGATTGAGAGGAAGAAGGAGTATCTTACGAGAAAGATGTACATCTCCTCACATTATCACTCATATTAGCATAGCTTAGCTTAGTAATTAGCATGGTAGAGGAGATGAGCATGCATTGAAGCTTGGCTCTTGGTTGGATTTGCATCCACATGCCAAGAGTGTGTCGATGTAGGCTTCTATCTCACAAGCTTGGAGTAGGTGATGAGGTCTCCATTAAAGCTTGGGAAGAGATAGTCTTCTTTACTTCACACCTACACTATGTGTGAGTGTGTGTGTGATAAAGCCTTGCAAAAATCAGCCCGCTCTCTCTCTTGGGCGAGCCCTCTTGCTATTTGCTCTTGCTCAACCCTCATTGGCCCTCCCCAAGTCAAGCCAATGACTATTAAGCAACATAAGTGATAGCCTTCTAACATGTGTCCCCCTTTCCCTTTTTGTGAGAGCTTTAGGTAAATTAATAATTCAATTAAAGTCTCATTGGACCCCTTTGCCTCCTGGCCAATAGGAATCAGGGAAGCCATTGGGCTGTTGAATGCTCATTGGACCCCTTGGGATACTGTCGAATAGTCTTCTAGAGGACTTAATTCTAATTGGTTCTTTTATTAAGTGTTTTTAAATTAATTAAACTAGATTTACTCTAGCCTAATTCTCATTGGTCCACCTCCAAGGCCATCCAATAGGAATTGGGTACACCTTGTGGGCATCTGGCCTAGGGAGCTGACATGTGTCCCTCATTCCCTTTGTGTAAAGGGAGCTTGTGTGTATGTGTGTGGCTTTCTCTCTCATCCCCTAGTAGAAAGGCTCGCCCCCTCCCAAGTAGGGATGTACAAAGACTTTTTTGGTCACACACAAAGCATCCAATTCCCCTAGGTTTGACCTTTGGACATAACCTTTGAATTTTGGAATCTTAGCATTTTGGAAGTCTTAATGGGCTGAACCTTAGGGTCTTTTTAGCCCATTGTTGCACATGGATCTTTTGCAGATTTCCCCCCTTTGGATCCCTATTTTCCCTCCTTTGGATCCCTACTGTGGCCGGTCTGGTAGCTTTACCAGTATTCTAGCTTTTTCTCCCCTGGCACTTCCCCATATTAAATGATCAGATCATTTAGGAGAATTAGATATTGATTATTATGACACTTACAGTCTTCTATCTAAAGAAAATACACCATATTACATACAATCAATACCACCATAGTCTCAAAAAAAATTTCAAAAGATTGATGCAGATTGTGTTTTATTCTCTTGAAGTCTCTCATTTTTTTCCAAATTCCCTTCATCTTTTAGGACCAATTTTTTTTTATTCTCTTGGAGTTCTTTAACTTCTTGAAATTGTTTGTATCTAAGTTAAAAGTCACGAGACTCAGATATACTCTATGATAGGTCATCAAGGACTTATAGTCTTTTATCTAAACAGAATACACCATATTATCTAAAATAAATACCATCATAGTCTCATGATTTTTGTCAAAAGCTAGGTGCAGATTGTGTTTCATTCTCTTGAGATTTCTCATTTTTGTCTCATTCTTGAACTTCTTGTAGGACTGATTTTGTTTTATTCTCTTGAAACTCTTCAAATTTTTGAGATTCTCCTTATCTTGTAGTACCTATTTTACAAATTTTTTGTTAAAGCATGTTGCTTATTGCTAACAAAAAGATAAGTAGGCTATTACTAGTTAAATGCTTCTTATTAAAGTAGATCAAATTTAACTAAGATTGCAAGCCCCAATCTAAAAATGGGACTTGAATAAATTCCTAAATTGGACTTCATATTCTCAGCAATAGATCGACCAATCGCTTGAATAAACGTTGCCACGTCACCTAAGTGAGTAGGCACCGTGGGTGAAGGTACTCCAGAGACTACATGTGGAGTAGGTATTGGCATTGGGATTGGCGCATAGGAAGCCCTTGGGTTCCACGTTGGTTACGATGTTGTGCCGTGTGGTGGTCCAAACTTCATATGTGTGGCCCTAGGCATAGCAGACGTCGGATGTGACATGCTAATGCTAGCCGGTATGGTCCCATGGAAATAAGACTTGGGTTTGTGGTTGTGGAGCATAGGTAGTTGAAACAATGGGAGGGGTAGGGACTACATGAGTACGAAGACCCATGGGTGTATATGATTGGTACACACTTGTAGGTACTGTTGCAGGCATTGAGCTACCATGTAGCGTTGCTTTACTAACAAATGAGGTCCATGGCGTGTTTCTTGGCATGCCCATCATTGGGGTAGGCATGGTAGCCATGGTGTCATCAAGGGAAAGATGAGCTAGACTTGGAAAGGTAAAGCTATCACTTGTGGGCTCAGATTGCATGAGACCCCTGGCAAAACAACATATGGAGGATCCATCCGACTTACTGAGGGAGTCTCCATTTGCGATATGGTCGGTTGTTTAGCCTTCCCTGTATCCAAGAATCTCATGACACCCGTTGAGGCATGTGGATCCCCTTGTTCTGTCTCTCTAACTCAATGACCCTATGGATGACCTCACAAACTCTTTCTTGTTGATCCTCCACACTACTAGCACCTATTGTGGATTGTAGGACATTTAACCAACCCACGTGACAGGTGTGACCTGTTTATAGGTCGGTTAGAGTTTCCGTTTGTAGTTCGTACTCCCTGTTCTCATTTAAGAACGCTCCATCTAGGATTGAGATGCTAGGGGTGTCCTTTGAGCTAGATGCAATGTTGCTTTCTAGGGGTTGGCCCCTAGCGGTTGCTAAGTCAAGAGTACTTGATTGCTCTCCTAGCAAGGATATTGACATAGAGGCTTTTGCTTTCAACTCTCTTCGTTGCTCCACCTTGAGTAAGCTCTCGATTTTCTTTTCCCTAGCCGCAATAATATATTGCTCAACCTCTTGCACTTCAGCAAGGCTTCTACCATCAGGTAATATGACCTCACAGGGGAATAGCTCTAAAGAGTCAGGGGGTGCGGTGAATGGAGTATTCACGTGCACATTCTCTAAGGGCATAGGGTCTACATTGGTTACGAATGGAGAATTTACTTCCCCACCCCCCTCATTTACATCATTAGCTCCATGTTTGGATTGAGTGGCTCTACTAAAGGTTTTCTTCAAGCGGCTAAGCACGCTCGGCCCGGACCGTGGGCCCATGGCATGCATGTCTTGGCTTGAGCTATCGAGATTAGGCACTGGGAAACCCTCCATGACATCGTAGTCAGAGAAAGAGTCACTAGCCGCTATGTTTGGGTCTTGGTTTGTATACCTTGGGTCCCCGCCGAGGGCCCGGAGCCTAAGGTAGGTGAATAATGAGAACTCGTGTAAGTCAAAATCCTCTCTAGTTGCTCCATCTCAAGCACACAACCAGAGCACAGATGCATGTGCCTTTGGCACCCTACAAGCGTCGGTGAATAACCTTGAAGGTTAACCGCTTACTTTTTTAGGCGTCCGTTTTCACTCGTTTTTTTATATTTTTAAATATTTTTTAATGATCAGTTTTTTTGATTAAAGTGTGTGATAGCTCGAAATGAGCATATCACTGAGAGGGCCGTGGTGTGCTTTACAACACAACGTTCGGTCATCTGAAGCTCCGTTGGTCCTAAAAACGATCAATTTTTAGCTACGTGTGAGGCTAAAATACGTAATTTTAAAGGGCGACTGAAGCCTGAGCCTGAGCCTGAGCATGAGCTTGGGCTTGGGTCTGGGCTTTGCTCTGGGGGATATTCTCAATCCCGGTCATACCTTTAAAATTTATTTATTTTTAATTTTTTTTGGGATAAAGTCGCCGTGGCCGCGCTGTGCGCGCGAGCACACACACACTCTACCTACCTACTTACAACTAATACACCTACTGTTACACACTAACACACTTCATTAGCTCTAACAGATCTACTTACTAGTTACTGTACTTTACACAGAACTAACATTATGGATCTACAACCTTAATACTAATCATAGAGAAAACACAGTACCTTTCAAAACCTCATTAACAAAGAAATACACAGCAGCAAAACAAACTTCTTTTTCTCAACACACAGACACGTTCCTTCCGTACCTTTCCTACAATTGAAATTGCACCACAAAGAAGCACAGAGTGTCATTCAAGCTTAGTGTATGGCATTTCCCCGGCAACGGTGCCAAAATATGTGCGTCTGTCGTATGTGTCAATGCAAGGAACTTGCCAATACACTGTGTGCGAGCCACAAATGGCTCCAAACACGCAACTAGCCTAAACTAGTAAGCTCAAAGATGACGATGGTGTGTCACTCACTGCTCTACGCTTGCTATCGTGGAGGATTCCTCACCGTGAAGAAGAAGGAGATACCGTCGTGCCGCGCTCAATTGCTTCGTCGCCGCCGTGCTGTCGTCGCAATGCTCGATCACACACACACACACTCTCTCTCTCTCCCTCTCTCTCTCTCTCACGCATACACACACACACACACAAAGAGATGAAGAAGAAGAAGATGGAGATGGAGCAAGAGCACTCTTCAATTGCACAAATGAGAGAATGAGTGACTTTTAGGTTTAGTTGACTTTTATATGAGCTCGCCCCATTCACACTTGGGCACCCATGCTTAGCCAACTAATCCCTTGAATTTTCCAGTTAGAGTGTGCCTCTCATTGGCGACGATCACTCTTATCCTTTTCCTATTGGACCGACAAGCCCGGTACCTAACTCTACCAAATAAATAATACGGCGTCCGTCTTAGGTGATAGGAATGTGTGTGAGGGTCAACATCCATACTACTATAGAGAAGGCACCTTTCGAGATCATTGAGGGAAGACCTGAAAGTCCCTTGCTACAAAAGTATATGAAGAGATCTTCGCTGCTACTGACGAGTATAGCCGATACCTACAAGAATCTTTTCAAAAGATTAAGGAGGCTATATCCATCTCACGACAAAGGCAAAAAGCTGCTGCTAACAAGCACAGAAGGTCCTAAACTTTCAAGGAAAATGATTGGGTCCTACTCAAGCTTCCCAAGGCTCAATTGAGGCAAACTACGGGCAAAAATCCTACGAGCCACCAAAATTATTATGCTAAGCTAGTAAAAAGATACTATGATTTTTTTCAAATCCTAAAATCAATCAATGAGATGGCCTATCAACTAAATTTGCCCAATCATTGGCTCATACACAATGCTTTTCACGTGAGCCTACTTAAGCCTTACAAAGGAGAGCCACCAACAAAACCAATAGTTGAGGACCCGCCCAAGATCGAGGATCAAGAAGAGGTGCTTCATCCTGATTCCATCCTTTGACATGAAGACAAGGTACTCATACATGGTAATATTATCCGAGGTAACTTATTAAGCTAAAAAATTATCCTTTTGAAGATGCTAGATGGATGCAAGGAACACAGCTTAAGGATAGTATGAACCTTGTCAATGCTTACAATGCTACACCAGAGTAAGCAAATGAATTTTTTTTTTTTTAATGAACAATATTTTTGTCTTATAAGACTAGTTCTTTTTTTTTTATTGTGCACAAATTTAAGTAGTATGCATGCTTAGAATCATGTTTATGATTATGACGTCTCCCAAACACCAAGTAGAATTTGTCACTCTACTTTAGGAGTATGATATGGACTAAAGAGTAGCCATGCTTGCGGGGAGCTAAGTCTCCCAAGCACCAAATGGACTAGTCATCCATTTTGGAATGATGTCGTAGGGTAAAAAGGGATTCTCTACCCGCTAAGAAATTTAAACTAATGACTAAGGATTTATCTTCTCTACCTCATAGTTGAGGACGACTATGATTTCAAGAGAAAGAGGTGATGTGTTAACCGACAAGTCAGACAGTGAGTCAGCAACAGGCGAATAGGAGGCTTGGGGACTGCCCAACGCCACCTATCACTTGGTGTTGACCTTGGTGTAACAAACGATGGAGACTCTTTTGGTGATGCTTGCGCGCATAGCGCGACCACGACGACCTTATCCCAAATATATATATATATATATATATATATATATATATATATATATATATATATATATATATATATATATATATATATATATATAGATATATATATATATTTTTAAAAGGTAGGACCAAAATCGAGAATATCCTCTAGACCCAAGCCTAAACCCAAGCCCAAGCTCACGCTCAGGCTCAGGCCTCAGTCCCCCTTTAAAATTACGTATTTTAGCCTCACGTGTAGGTAAAAATCGACCTTTTTGAGGACCAATTGAGCTTCGGGTAACCGAACGTTGTGCTGTAAAGCACACCACGACCCCCTAGGCGATATGCTTGTTTTGAACTATCACATGCTCTGATCCAAAAAGAGACCATTAAAAAACATCAAAAAACGAGTGAAAACGGACGCCTAAAAAAGTAAGCGGTTGACCTTTGAGGTTATTTGCCGATGCTTGTAGGGTGTCAAAGACACATGCATCTGCGCTTTGGTCATGTGCTAGAGACAGAGCAACTAGAGAGAATTTCGACTTACGCGAGTTCTCAATATCCACCTACCTTAGGTTCCGGGCCCTTGGCGGGGACCCAAGGTAGTACAAACCAAGACCCAAACATAGCGGCTAATGACTCTTCCTCTGACTACGACGTCATGGAGGGTTCCCCAATGCCTAATCCCGATAGCTCAAGCCAAGACATGCATGCCATGGATCCACGATCCGGGCCGAGCATGCTTAGCCGCTTGAAGGAAACCTTTAGTAGAGCCACTCGCTCCGAACATGGAGCTAATGATGTAAATGAGGGGGGTGGGGTAGTAAATTTTCCATTCATGACCAACGTAGACCCCATGCTCTTAGAGAGTGTGCACGTGAATACTCCATTCACCGCACCCCCTGACTCTTCAGAGCTATTCCCTCCGAGGTCATGTTACCTGATGGTAGAAGCCTTGCCGAAGTGCAAGAGGTTGAGCGATATATCATCGTGGCTAGGGAAAAGAAAATTGAGAGCTTACACAAGGCAGAGCAACGAAGAGAGTTAAAAGAAAAAGCCCCTATGTCAATATCTTTGCTAGGAGAGCAATCGAGTGCTCCTGAATTAGCGACCACTAAGGGTCAACCCATAGAGAGCCACATTGCATCTAGTTCAAAGGACACCCCTAGCAACTCACGCCTAGATGGAGCGTTCCTAAATGAGAACTAGGAGTACTCAAACTACAAACAAAAACTTTAACCGACCTATACACAGGTCACACCTATCACGTGGGTTGGTTAGATGTCCTACAATCCACAACGGGTGCTACTAGCGTGGAGGATCAACTACAAAGCGTTTGTGAGGTCATCCATAGGGTTATTGAGCTAGAGAGACAGAACAAGAGGATCCATATGCCTTCAACGGGTCTCATGAGATTCTTGGATACACGGAAGGCTAAACAACCGACCTTATCGCAAATGGAGACTCCCTCGGTAAGTCCGATGGATCTCCCATATGTTGTTTCGCCAGGGGTCTCAGTGCAATCTAAGCCTACAAGTGATAGCTTTACTTTTCCAAGTCTAGCTCATCTTTCCCTTGATGACACCACGGCTACCATGTCTACCCCAATAACGGGTATGCTAAGAAACACGCCATGGACCTCATTTGTTAGCAAAGCACCGCTACATGGTAGCTCAATGCCGACAACAGTCCCTACAAGTGTGTACCAATCGTATGCACCTATGGGTCATCGCACTCATGTAGCCCCTACCCCTCCCATTGTTTCAACAACCTATGCTCCACAACCACAATACCCAAGCTCTTATTTCCATGGGACCATACCAGCTAGCATTAGCATGTCACATCCGACGTCTGCTATGCCTAGGGCCACACATATGAACTTTGGACTGCCACATGGCACAACACCGTACCAAACGTAAAACCCAAGGGCTTCCTACGTGCCAAGCCCAATGCCAATACCTACTACACATGTAGTCTCTGGAGCGCCTGTGTTGTTTTTGCATTTCCTAGAATATCATGTATGCATCTCACTTATTGCACACCTGTACATGCTGCCTTTGAGCTTTCACAATGTTGTTTTTCTTCTAACGCAGGTACTTCTATTGTGGATCCTGATGTTGCACTATTATATTCCAAGGACGGAATCTACATCAGGAAGGGGGGCATGTTAACCGACAAGTCAGACAGTGAGTCAGCACTAGGTGGGCGGTGAGTGACACACCCTTGCTCTCTTGAGCTTGCTAGATTAGTCTGGTTGTGTGCTTGTAGCCATTTGTGGCTTGCACACAGTGTATCGGCAAGTCCCTTGCATTGACACGTGCAACAGACGCGCACATGATGTCATAAAATATAATATCTACCTATCCCAAATGATTTTCTCATATCAAACTGATAATTTAAAATGGGAACAAGAAGGGAGATGGTCTACTAAAGAGCAATGAGCAGGTAGTGGAGCTTAAAAGACCTTAGGGTTAGCTTCATTAAAGACCTCCAAATGTTAGTGTTAAAATTCCTTAGACCTAGGCCCTTTAGGTACTTTAGACCTTAGGGAATCTAGGCTTGTGCTTAAGGTGTTTGTCCTGCTTGAGGTGCTTGTCATACTTGATAACCAAGGTGCTTAAGGTGCTTGTCGTGCTTGATGACCAAGGTGCTTGTGGTGTGAAAGTCAAAGATGATCCCTACAAAGGAGGGGACAAGCCCTAAAGGTAGGGGCATGAGAGAGAACACACACACACACACACACACACACACATCTCAAGGCAAGCCCAAGACTCAAGAGGCAATAAGGACACATGTCAAGCACCTAACCATGCTGCCCTCATGCTGTGCCTAAAGCCTATCGGATGGCCTTTAGGAGGTCCAATGAGAATTTAGATTAATGTAATCAATTAATTAAGATCTCTCTCTCAAAGGGAGAAAGAAGGACACTTGTCCAAATGCTACCCCTACTGCTTGAAATGACCATAACTTGTGATTGGCAAAGCTTGGCAAGGGCCAATAGGAATCAAGCTAGAGTAAAGAGAGAGACCAAGGCCCCGGGGGATTCACTCTATATACAAAATGGGATGCCACTTGTGAGCGGACAACTTTGATAAAACCCCTTTATACGACTCATATTAGGGAATATGACCCCCCTTTCTACGCTTATATGATAATCAATGAAAAAAAACTATCTTACATATAAATTTTAGGTCTCACATGATCTAGCTAAGTAAAACTAATCAAAGAATGTGTAGCATAGTTGACTGGCAACGTACTAAGGAACCACTTCTGTTGATAACTAGATGTATCCTCAGTATGTCTTATTCTTACTTTAAAACTATGTGTCCAATCAGCCTGCACTCTGGCTACTTGTTTAATCTGACCATCCAAAGCTGGTGTAAATCAAACCTTGAACTGCTCCAAATCAGCCCTTATCTATGACTGGCTTGATGCAAAATTTGATGTGTGACCTGATAAAAAAATTTCTCTAAATTCATATGAGTTCTAGCGCAGATCAGTGACCAATCATTACAAATAATCAACCCAGGTCATGTTCCCCCTTCCCCCCCCAAAAAATATGATACCCCCCTCCCTTATTTTTAAGCTTGAGAGATAAATTATTGGTGGCATGCCCTTAACTTATACGCTTATGTAACTTGTAAAAAAAACCCCCTTCCCTGCACTTACGTGGTGCGATAGTTTTTCCATGGCAAATCCCCCGGGACCAAGGAAAGGAAGAGACCTCCTTTTTTCACATTCTCACACACACACTCACACATTATTTCATTGTGCTGAGCAAGAACTCCATCTCCTTCTCCAGCCTTGAGAAGTAGAGAGCCTACACCAACACCTCTTGGCTATGGAATGCAAATCCAACCAAGAGTCAAGCTTCAATGACATGATCACCTTCTTTACCATCTATATTACTATGCTAAGCTAGGCTCCAAGAGTAATCTATGGTGAGGAAAGTACTTCTTTCTCATATGCTACTTCTTCTTCCTCTTCCCTTCCCTCACTTCTTGCTAGCTCTCTCCACCTTTGAGGTGTTTGAGGTCTTGGGATTGAGGCTGGGGGCAAGTTAATGCTTTTGCAAGTTAGTTATGGGCATAGTATTGGTGCGTGAATCTTACCATCTTCATGGCATTAACAAGGTCTCAAGGAACACAAAATATGTATTGTACTAAGTCTCTCTTCAAGGGAGAATATATAATACACAAGCCTTTTGGAGGGGGAACTGGCTTCAAGTAAATCTTCTTCTTGATCCTACCACATGTATGAGCTTAGTGCTCAATCTCACAATATCATCAAAACGAGCTACATCCAGTTTGTCCTCAAACACCCAAAGGTTCCTGGACTTACAAACCTGATTCAAGTAACAGAGTCTGATCATTTGAATGCACACCAAAACAGCCTAGCTTTGGGTACCCACGCCCTCCGAGGACAGGTCATCCATAAAAAAGATGATCTTCCAAGTCCTTCGTACCCACTTGCAAACCCTAGCAGCTAGTCCCTGCAAAGTAGGGCATTTTCCAAATAGATGAAGGGGTTCTTGCAAGGCTGAGCTGCAACTAGAGCAAATGTCAGAGCTGAACCCTCTAGGGTGCACCTTGATCCTAGTCAGCAAGGCTCCCCAGAGCACCTTCCAAAAGAATACTTCTATGTAATCCGGCCCTTTAATCTCCCAAATGGCAGTAACCCTCTTTTGACAACGTTTCTGACTAGTTCTTCTTCCAGTTTTGTTGAGTGGGCCAAACCAATCATATTTGTACACCAGCACATTATAGGTACTCCATGTGTTGGGAAGTGAGAACACTTTGTCTTTCAGCCAATGTCAGGCTCTCCAATCTATTTCTAATCCACAAGCAGAAGGAACTAAGGATGTTAGCACTTCCAAGAGTCTACTATTCAAAAGCCTTTCATATATCCCCAAGTTATGTTGCATTGCTATGAGCTCCACATCCTTCCAACAACAGCTTCTATCATCCCAAAGATGCGAAAGTTTAGAGATTCCTTTGTTGTTCACCAGCCGTGCAACTTCCCTCCAAAAGGGGTCCATGGAGCCCCTTCCAAGTTTGGAGAGCCAGGGGGACCAGGAATCCTTAAAGTATCTGAACTTCTCTCCCCATTCCAGAGTTCAGGCTACTTTATTAAACTTCCGTGCTAGTTTCCCTGTGCAGCCACTAAGCTTGAGGGATTTCCAACCAGGTGCTAAAATCTTGTTCGGCACAGTGTCCATCTTTCATATACCCCCTTTTGAGGCAAGCTTTGTGTTGTTTATCATATCCCAAGCCATAACAACCCACTCCTATTTTTGGTTCATCAAAGAGACAACAAGTTGGGAGCCGATGGTTTGAAAAAAAAGGTATATCTGACGCCAATGAGCCAATGAACATCTTTGATAGAGAGTTCATGTTTTGGAAGTTTAGGATAGCACACTCGGTAGCTAGTGACTTGTTATCAACTCTACACAAAATGGCGAAGTCTGGGAAGTACTATCTTTATCATCATGCATCACACCATACCAAGGTTGTGGGATGGAACTAGGAAAAACAAAAGCTCTTTGGAGGTGTATGGTCCATCCATCAATGAAAACATGCCAGGATGTTGTTAGCATTTTCATCAACAGCCAGATGTATGAGACTTCCCATCCACGTGTAGATTGGTTTGATTCATGATGGCAAGATATGAAAAGGTATGTCCATTGACATACACAAACATGAATGTAGGTTGTATAGTTATTGATTTTTAAGAATGTTACATGCAATCCACCAATTGTAGTTGGTGATATCGAGGAGCGACATAGTGAAGAAGGGGGCCCTGAGATAGGTGACGAGTATCTGTCATTGGTTCACGAAGCTGGGTTAACAATTGTCGCACGATCCAATGTATCAGCTGTATGATTTTGTTGTTTTGTTTTGTTGCATTTGGGCACAACTATGCTAATACGTTTGTTATGTTTACCCAGGTGTGGCTTGGAGGGGAGGCAAGCTTTTCCATGCATGGGAACCCCCCATATATTTTTGCCCTTTTACCAAAATATTTCCTATTATATAAGTTACTTTTGATTTTTTTCTTCCTTTTTCACAAACGTTTTAGCCTTTATTAAATAAATAAGACTTATGCTAATCAATCACGATGTATCATAAATAAGTAATCTTTCTTTGTTGATCTCTCTTTTGACCTTAAATATTAAATATATATATTCTAAATTACATTATATATTTTAGTATTTTCTAATATATTTTTCATGTATGTATATTATTCCACCCTACCAAATATTTTATTCACTAGTTTTCATTTTCAAACCTCAACCCCACTTTCAAATTTCAATAATACCTCCATCTAGATGATTGCCAATCTTTTCAAAACTCTAGGTCATGTTTTCATACACATGAAGGAGCTTACACTTGAAGGCAAGAGAGAAGTCCACTCAAAGGGGACCACCAAAAGACTTTTGCAGCCACAAATAATACATTATTTGCCTGAATTTTTTTAAGTAAAGAAGAACCCCGAATTTGAAGGAGCGTTCAACATGAAAGATGTAGCTCGTGATCTCAACTTTTACCTCAATTTTTTTCAGAATTTTTTGGAGTTATGAACGCGGAGCTATGATTTTTGTAGTGGACCCCAGTTTTCTCATGTAATGGTGACACAGGCCATCCCTAGTTTTCTTCCCTCTAGAATGGCTATGGTTCTACAAGTCTTCAAGCATGATTACAAGAGACAAGGCTCTTTTAATGAGGTCTTGGCAAGTCTAGAGTGATTCTATCACCATTTTTGGAGGATCCATCCTCATCAACAAATATCCACCTTCGACAACCTCTCTTATAATTTTCTTACCTCTCTCTTCTCTCCCTAACAAGCTTATGTCTAGCCAAAGCTAAACTATTGTAAATATTTCCTATCCTCTACATCCTACCCACATTCTCTCTTCTTCTCTCTCTATTGACTCTGGTAAATTAAAAAATGAGGAGACAAGATGGGAGCCATAGTCACATGCATCCCATTTTCCTAGTCACCAGAGTGGGACACTCACTTCAATTAGAAATATTGCTAAATCCTCTCCTCCTTCCCTATATAAGGAGGCCATGAGAGCTCACCATAAAAAAAAAACACACACAACATCACCAAAGAATACACTATGCATTGTGTGTGCCTAGTGCACACACACACACCCACACCATCACCATCACCGCAATCACCATGCTCGTCTTGAGCATGACCTCTACACCCTTGGGCTATGGAAGATGAAGGGCAGCTAAATGAAGGATGATGGCCATAACCCTCGTGCGAGTCTTCGCCATCAACTCCCACCTATCTTCCATGTGCTCTACCACTCTCTCCCTTCTCATTCCCCTACCCAATGCTCCCCATTTCATCGCCTTATTCTCTAAATAAAGCCCATGTGAGGTGTGCGGAATCGCCACCTAGTCTTGTGTTTGGAGTGAGCTTGTGTATGTGTGAAGGGTGTGCGGATTCGCCATCCTTCTGTGGTGCCTAAGTACTAAGCTGCAATACCCTCTCCCTCACTCTCTATTTCTCTCTCTCTCTCTCTCTCTCTCTCTCTCTCTCTCTCTCTCTCTCTCACTTGATCTCATTTCCCTTCCTCTTCATCATTACTCCCAAGCATCCATCTCTCTTGGATGAAACTTTGTTATGGTGGTGTGTTGTTTGCGTCCTAGCCGCTGAATCTAGGTGGTGCCCCCTGTTTGCTTTACCATGACAGGCTCGAGGCGCGCCATTCGGTCCCTGGTGTTTTAGAGGCCGTCGGGGTTCGGGGTTCGCTTTGCTCCCTTCAGAGGCAATGGGAGAGACACAACCGGACGACCTACTGGATGACATCGAAGACCCGGAGGCTAGAGAAGATAGAGGATACGACAACACAAATTTTGCAGGAGATGTCTGGTGATGATGTCAATCATCAGAGATCTCTTCGATCAGAAATAATAATGGCAAACCATAGTTTAAAGGATGCAATCGAGACATATAAAGGAGACCTTGTTCATGTTCAGATTTGCAGGCTGGAGGAGCAGATTTTTGCGCTACGAAAGGAAGTGTCGTGCTTGAAGATGCAATCAAGTAAGCTGAATGCATGGATAATCAAGCTATCAAATATGTTAATCAGGAACAGTCTTGAATAAATGAGTGGCACTATATGTGAATAGTCACTACTTACCGGCAAGCAAAAACTCCACATATTGTATTGCAGATATGGATGACTTGGGATCTCATATCCACTCGTTGTATATACTTTTATGCCTAATTTTGGCTAGTGTATATACTTCTGCGTGTGATTTTGGGTGATGTATCAATTTTGTTCTTGTGGCTTTTGCACTCTTGAGGTGTGTGATCGCAATGCTAGGGACCATCGGCTATACCATCTCCAAATGGATACACCACGATTCCTAACATTCCTCCCGCTTGAGACCGACACCAAGACAGGACTCCTCCCGCTCTTTGATGCCAACTCAAGGGGGTGATAACATTCACTTTTCTCTTACATAACCCTTAACCCCAAATTATCTTTCCTGGTCACTTTGAAATTTCCAGTCGAAGTGATCAGACTAAATGTGAACTCAACCTTCTAGGGTCAACTGGTGGGTGTTGTCTAGTTCACCCTTGGTTCAAGGTCACTGACGCTTTTTTCTTGGTTATGGCCGAGTACAGCCGTCAGAGCGTCCCCCTAAGATGAATGTATTTAATAGCTACACAAAGCCCTTGTTCCCAAGTTAGCCGATCACTATGACGGACGTCTGCAACATAGCTATCTGGTACTAACATGAAGTCAATACGCAAGGAAGTGACTCGAGATCACTACAACATAACCCAAAGTTATCGACGCCCTATATATCGACGCCCGTACCTTTCCACGCGGATATCGACGTTCTTTTACCCCGTCGATATACGCGTCGAAATAGCCATCGTTATGCGCGTGGAAATACGCATGGAAAGGCAAGATTTTCCACGCGTATATCGACGGCTATTTGGACGCGTATATTGACGCACTTTTTGACGCTAAAATATTGGGGAAAAAAAGGGGAACCCATGCGCAGGGGCCATTCAACGCGCGCACTCAGATCTTGGCCGAAACCTGTTGCGCAGGTGTTATGGCACTCTTCCCCCCCCCCCCCCCCCCCCCCCCCCCCCCCCCCCCCAACCCCTCTCTCTCTCTCTACACATTGTGTGTGTGTGTGTGTGTAGGAAAGAGAGAGAGAGAGAGCGGTGTGTGTGTGTAGGAGAGGTGTGGTCTTGTAAAGGCTTGTCGGTGGAGTCTAGGAATGCTTCTTCATCAGTTTTGATCAAATTCCCTTATGGAGATGTCATCCACTATGCGTCGACAATTTGTAACTCCCTCCATGTCAGGGACTTCTGATCTTGATTTTGGATTTAAGATGACACTCATCATCTGGAATGGAATGATATCATATCCTTCCTCATCACATACTTTAGTTTGTGTCACCTCATTCACACACACATCAAGGGTGGCTAGTATCTGCTGCCATCCAAAAGGTTCAAACATCTCTTCCGGAAAGGCTCTGGTACATACACCTTGTCTTGTACTAATCTATCGTGAATACAATCCTTTTTTTTCAAACTGCCATTCTCAGAAGGTCCACACATCTTAATGTGCGCTTTGTTTTGTAGCCAAGTGGATATTTCTTCTTTTTGCTCAGTTGTGGAGTTTAATTATTCTCTTGGGTCTCGTTCCACATCTCTATAACTATGATTTGTGACACTGCTCTTTGTAGTGACATCCTTGTGTCTTAAGAAGATATAGTCATAGTCCCAGACTTGTACCATTTTGAGCTGATGCACGAATGGTCTGCCCAATATGATATCAAAATTGCTGCTCTCATCAAAATTCATAATAGCAAAAGTGTGCACATATGCGATTCCACAAGAGGTTACTACGATTTTCTCCAAAATACCAATAGGTCTCTCCAGGTACCCATCTGTTAATTGTAGTTTCATTCTGGTTTTCCTTAGAGCAGGCTTTCCCCATTTTTCCCACATTTCCTTGGTTGCTATGGCAATTTTGACTCCACTATCCAACATAGCAACCATTTTTACTCCTTTGTACTCCACAAGCAAGGTAGTGTTCTCTTCTTCTCCTTCACAATAGTCTCCCACCTTATTCACTGGTATTGGCTCGTGTTTAGTTTGTTTTGAGATCTGGTTATTTGGTGTTTTTTGAGAAACAATTGATGGCAAAATTACCAGCCCTATTTTCTCCAATTTTTTTCCCACCTCTTCCTAGAGATGAGGTCTTACATGCATCAACTCAGATAGAGAGTGTACAATGGATAGGGGATGACATCAGCTCATGAAGAGTTTTGGTGTCCATCATCTTAGGACCAAATTTTCATTGAGATGGTACTTTCCTAAATTTTGATCTTGTTTCATGGTTGCCAATGAACGAAGGTAAAGTCTTCAAAGACTTAGGTTTGCTGTCTTTCGACATATCTATACCTGCATCACCATATAGTGATTGGATATTACCTAAGTAGAATTCATGTTCTAAATGGATCTCAGTGATATGAGCTGAATGAAGTGTCGCACTTCCATCTTTTTTGTTTCTCATATCCTCCCACAGGTCCTGTGGCCATGGTTCTTCCACTTTGGGAATTGACAAAACTGCTTGTGAATACACCCCATCTGTGTATTGGCTACCATCCTCATATCCAAAGGCGTTTCAACTACCGATTCTTTTTTATCTTTATCTTTGATACGTCAATCCTTCAACTCTTGGATTTTTTATGGATCAACACCTCAATCCTTGGAGTAGTAGGAATAGGTGGTTCCATAAGAGCTTGAGCCGCCTAGATGAGCTCCTTGCACATCTTCAATCTCTTATTTTCATACCATGGATGAAGATACATTAACCATCTATGCTCCTGGTTTTGGTTGGGCTTTAACCTAGCTTCATAAGCTTTCAAGATTGCATCTAATTGCTCAAAGACCTTGTTCCACCAAGACTGATCCTCCTAGAGGTATTACTGATGGTTTTGCTATATCAATCTTTTCTTTATGGGCCCTTTCATTCTCAATTGCTCTTTTGTTAGATCCAATTTGGTTTCTAAAGCTGATTTTTCTTTTATCCTTTTGGCTTTCATCTTGTCCCTTTTTGCCTTCCAAGATTTCCTAGGGGTTCTAATCGACAAATTCTCTATCTCGGTTTGGCTGGTTGGGATGTTCCTTATAGCTTCTTGTGCTTGTGCTCTTGTTATAGCATTCATTGGAATTGTTGGTTCCATTTTTGATCCACTTGAGCTTGATACAATTTCGATTTTGTTCATGGTAGCCTTCCCTTTGTTTTCAGGGTTTTTTTGGACAATGTGGAGTGAGATAGTCATTTGTACATCCCTCACAGTACCCAAAGAGCTTGATAAGCTCTCCTTTGTGTGGACAACTTCTTGCCCAATGATCACCACCGCATTCATCAACTATTGTTGAGCCTTTTTTGAAAGGAGAGAGTGATGCTGATGTTGATGCAGAATGGGCTTTTAGTGAAATATGATCCCTCTGCCCATGATGCATGCATGTGAGTTGCTAAAGATTCACATGCGTGGTATTTTGATAGTGGTACTACAAAGCACATTACCTCACATCGTGATTTGTTTACCTCTCTTGAGTCTGTCCCTCATGGGAATTTAGTCACTTGTGCCAACAATGCCTCTTATCCGGTTTAGGGAGCTGGAAAGATTGTGCTTACTGTTGCAAATGGTAGTTCTTTCACACTTGTTGATGCATTGTATGTACTTGGGATCAAGAAGAATCTTTTGTCTATATCTTCACTTGCTAGACTTGGTCTTGTAGTCAAATTTGTGGATGACAGATGTACAATACATGATCACCATTTTGGTGATGAAATTGTTGCATCCGGAATTTTATGCCTTTGGATGTATTGTTAGCTTTGCATATCCTTTCAGTAAAGTGTTATTGAACCTTAGTAGTTTACTTTTTCAGTTTGTAATTAGGGAAGAGCTTTGTGCCTCTTCATTCTTCCTAGTAGTTGGCCTCGCACCTGATGGTAGCGTGTTGTATGAGAGAAGGACGATGAATGAAAGGCTATGGCTATGAGGATTCTGTGTTTCTCTGTGTATTCTGTCTTCAGTTTCCATTCAGTACCCTGATTCTGTTCCGAACCTACACATGTATTGAAACTGCTCCAAATCTGTAATGAGATGATGCACTACCTTAATGTTTGATTTAGTTGTTATTCAAACTCCCCTATGCCTCAATAACACTTGGCGATCTTGCTGATTGTGGATCAAACTTTGGTCAAAGCCTTAATGGGCAATGGGGTCTAGTTGGGGCTTATGGGGTTATGAACGTGAAGATTTCCTGCAAGCATTCTCCAATGGGAAGTCAGAGGAGGAAGAATAGGAGGAAAGTGGAAAATTAAGGAGTGGAAACCCTAGTTCTATTCAAGGTGTTTTCGGTTTTCAAGCTGTTTTCAGAGATTAGGCATTTTTCAGCAAATGGGGTGTTTTCCTGATGTTCTCAGGGTCGTTTTTGCAACTTGATGGAATTTTTAAGCAATGCAGGGTGTTTTCCTGACAATTCGTAGGAAATTCAAGCAGAGTTTCCTGACAATTTTAGGCAGTTTCAGGCAGTCTGTAGGAAATTCAGGCAGTTTCCTGACAGTTTCCTGATGACAGTTTTAGGCAGTTTCCCTGACAGTTTGCAGGAAATTTCACTTTTATGCAGTGTAATGCTGATTCTTGGAGTATGGGTATACTATTTGTCTCTTTTTCTTTAATGTCTACTCAATGGCAAAGAAAAAGAAGAAGAAGCAACGTTTTATTTGTCAAAAGCATGGCCATTCCATATTTGTACGCTTTGTCAGAAGAAAGAGGTATGTGTGAAGTATTTCATGCCAAAACTATGTAAGAGCCTGTATCGCATCATAAAATCTTTCCAAGATGCATTAAGTTATGAGGACTTTGCTGAAGCTAAAGAGGATTTGGAAGAATTCTCTGATTTTCTTGATGAAGCATGCGAATGGCATAAATGTCGTAATGGAAACAGAAGGAAGTCATGCTCTAGTGAACGACGGATCCGAATGTTGCAAGTGGTGGGCTGAGAATGTAATTGAGGAGTATGAAGATGATTTTGGGGATGATGCAAGCGATGATGATGATTCTCAATGGTGTTTTCAACAACCTGTTACTGTTTCCAACCTGAAACAGCCTCAAGTTGTTGGTTTTTAGTTATCAACAGTTTTTCAGGCACCTGCAGTTTCAAAACCTCATATTTCAAAGCTTGAATCTAATTTGTCATCACCTGAAGTTTTTCAACCTAATTTTGATGCTCTTGAATATGGGATCAAAGTTAAGGATACTCAGATTATTGAAGAGAAGAAGTTGGTTCAAGAAGGAGATCTTGTTCAATGCAAGGGAGATGAAGTCCGAAAGATGATGAAGGAAGAAGGAGGAAGCCAGGAGCAGCTCATGAGCCAAAGGAGCCAAGAGGACTGCCAGCTATCCCCAAACCTCACATCGAAGAGACTCACTTCTTTGGAGGAAGAGAACAGAAGTTATCCAAAAGAAGAATTGATGATTGAGAAGAAGGGAATCCAAGTGGGGGTGAGCGGGAGAAGCCATCAATATCCCACACAAATCATATGCCAACATTGGACATCAATCTTGAAGAGGTTGAAATTCAAGGAGACATGAGATTATAGTGTATTAAAGTGGAGGAGATGAATATACATGAAGACATAAAGTGTGCCGATGATGAGGATGATGTGATGAATCAGTTTTTGATGTATCTTGATGAAGATTATTCCACAGGTGATAGCTTGAAAGGTGTTTGTGTTGATGGAGAAGAGTTTTTTGGTGTTTTGAAGATCGAAAGCCAATTTCCAGGAGCGGATATGAATTATCCAGGTTGTGAAGACAAGGATCTTCAATTTCAGGTCCTTGAATTACAAGTATTGATACAAAAGGTTCCCGATTTGTAGAGTTTCAGAATTCAGGTCCCTGATCCGCAAAAAACTGATTTGCAAAGGAGTTCAATACTTGAATTTGCTGAATATCAAAGTCTTACTATTTCTCAAGCGGAGATGATCAACAATCTCTCATTAGAGTTGGAGAATGAGAGGCATTCAAGTATGGTTGTGGAAAATGAAGAGGTTTCCAAAATCAGGCAACTGCAGGAAAAGAAGGCATCATTGAGGTGGAGATTTCTCAGGTTCAAATTGAAGCTGACTTGCATATTTCTTACTGTTATGAAGTTCATGATGCTCTTAAGCAAGTTGTTTTGGACAAGGATAATCAAATTGAGGATTTGAATCTTCAACTTACTCAAATCAAGAATATGGAGTCTTCTTCAAATCTTGATGTTGTGGAAGGTATCTTGAATGATGATGTTGTCTTAGATGATCTTTATGACATTGGTGCTTTTACAAATTTAGTCAAGGAGATTGGAAGTCCACCTTTTTCCAAGGAAGTTCAGTTTCCTGATGGTATTCTCAAAGATTTTTATTCCATATGTGGTCATGAGACTGATGTCAATGTTGTGAATGGTGTTTATGATGCTTTTGACATGGTATCGTGAGGAAATATTTGGAGACGTATGCAAAGCCTTCAAGTGCCGAGAGAATTCATGCATGCAGTCTTTCGCATCTACCAAAAAGTGATATATCGATTACGTATGGGAGATGGAATTTCAAATTTTTTTGCAAGCACCATTGGTGTCAAACAAGGATGCCCACTTTCCCCAACCCTCTCTCGGCTACTCATTGATGAATTGGAATGCATGGTTCTTGATTTTATGCAACAAGAAGGCATAGAAGAGGTTAATTTCGGAAATGTGGTGATTATGCTTTTGCTTTATGCCCATTATGTAGTGCTCTTGGAACATACCTTAGAAGATGCACAAAAGCTTATGAGTATCTTGGAATGCTTTTGCCTACATAGCGGGCTGATCGTGAATGGATCCAAAACCAAGGTTATGCTTGTAAAGACCCTCAATGACAAAACTCCATGCATTGTATACAACAATGAGCAACTTGAAGTGGTAGATCACTTCAAGTACCTTGGCCTTGAGGTTCCATCCAATCATAAATGGAAGGATTGTGCAATGCGTTGCTTGGAAGCTGGAAAGAGGCCTTATTATGCATTTCAAAACATGTGCAATGCTGGAGAGATTAAGTGTTGGGCTCTCAAAAAGTACCTCTTTGACACATTGGTGACACCGGTGCTTCTTTATCGAGTGGAGGTGTGGGGTGGAAGCATGGGGAAGTCTACTTGGATGTCAAAAAACGTTTTCTCACCCACTTTGTCCAAGTCAAGAAACAAATACCCTACATGCTCTTACTTCTCGAGTTCGGATCGCTTCCCATTGGGGTCTTGGGCATGCAAAGGGTTATGGAGTACATGCTTTAGACACAACATAGCCCTTTGCATCAACTTCCTAGAATTGCATATGAAGAAAGTCAAAAGACATGCAAGAGCAAAATACGAAGTTTGGGGTGGATGCTTGACATCAAGAAATGGTTTGGAAGATGGGATGCATGTCACTTGGTCAAGGATGCGTGGATCAACTCCCAAGTTGATGAGGACTTATAACAACGCCAATGTGTCACGGCTTTGGAGAAATCCTGAGGTTCTCACTTCAGCCATTACACCACACACGTTGCCCCAAACTACAAATCTCTCTTCTTCTCGAAACGAGGTAACCGAACCCATCCCTACGTCCTTGAGCCCATCCTGTTGAGTGTGATCCGCACCATTGCCTCCATTTATCTTAGCTCAAATTGTCTACGTTGCGAGACAGGTAGTTGGGACACTGGTGAGGAGTCTCATCGACTTTGCACCTTATGCCCTCGTCAAGTGCAAGAGAGTGAGTACCACACACTACTTGAGTGCTCAACTTTGACCACATTAGGTCCTCTTTCCCCCATATATTCAGCCATGGGCTCTCCCTACATACCTTCCTCTCCCAACCACGATGTGGGCTCTGTATTGCGACACTCATTTCAGCCATTTTTGAGCATCGAGAGTCACTTATGACCTCCACTCACACCACGTGAAATGCTCATTTGGTCCCATAGGTCATATTTGACCTTTGAGGATGTTAATAGAACTATCTCTCTCTCTCTCTCTCTCTCTCTCTCTCTCTCTTTGTATGGATCATGGCGCGTGGGCTATCTCTCCCCCCCTTAATTGTCATTGGTGTTTTCCCCACCTCTCTCTCTCTCTCTCTCTCTCTCTCTCTCTCTCTCTCTTTCTTTGTGTAGATCATGACACGCGGGCTGAAAAGTGAGAGGAGAATATAGCCTATCGTGCACCGTGCACCAATTCTTGAAATCCCCCCCCCCCCCCCCCCCCCCCCCCCCCCCCCCCTCTCTCTCTCTCTCTCTCTCTCTCTCTCTCTCTCTCTCTCTCTCTCTCTCTCTCTCTCTCTCTCTCTCTCTCTCTCTCCTTGAAATGCAAACAACACGCTTGGTGCATCTTGAGAATGAAGTTCAAGAATGTAAGGCTCTCTTATGGACCTGGATGCATTGAAAGAGGAAACAATAGCTACAATACGACATGATGTATGTGAGATGAGAAATGCATTAAATCATGGGCTGATATATGTAAGGATAATGTGGTTTCTACATCTCCTATCATGCAAGCCGTTGTCTAAGCAAAGAACGTAGAAAATGTGGACACTCAAGAATTGCAAGAAGGGCAAAAACGCTCAAAAAACATCGTTCAAAGCATGGAAACACCCCAATCTCTTACGGTTGCTATTGAAGAGTTTTTTGCTACATACTTTGACATGTCTGGAATCATGGCTTATGGTGCACATCGAGTTGGAAAACAAGGAGTCACTCACTTGGGAGAAAGACCTATTGTATGTACCATGGCTGATGAGGTAAAGGGAAAGATCATCCTTGACAATAGCTGGATCTACCTCAAAGGAACGGGTTGTAATGTATATGAGGATCGCAATCTTATGCAACAAAATGTATGTTGCAAAGCATATGAGGAAAGAACTAAGAAGGACACTTGAGGAGGATGCAAGTGCACCCAACAAATAGGGACACATGATCTATGAGACCAACTTATGCTTACAAATAAGATTTTGGAATTGTAACGGTGACACTTGAGGAGGATGCAAGTGCACCCAACAAATAGGGACACATGATCTATGAGACCAACTTATGCTTACAAATAAGATTTTGGAATTGTAACGGTTATCCATCAAATGCAGGATTTGGCATTGATGAGCTTACCAATGACTCCAATGTGATACTTCTTGTCGAAACATGGGAGCATGATGTGCAACAAATTCTTCGATTTGACAAATATGATGTGCATTCTTTGGTGTGGACCAAAAATGCAAAGCAACATAGAGGCCAAGGAGGTGTAGCCTGTATGATCAAAAAGGGTTTGAAAGATGTTTCCATTGTCAAAGAAGATAAGTATAAATGTTACTTATGGCTGAAAATCAGCCCACCCAATGGTCAAGTCATGTTTGTGGTTGGTTGCTACATCCCTCACTATGACTCCAGCTTTTATGCTCGCTTGGAGATGCATAGAGATCAGCCCTTTGTTGAACTAGAGGAAGACATTGCTCATTACAAGGACTAGGGTGAAGTCATTGTCTTTGGAGACATGAATGCTCATACAAATACGTTACAACACGACACACAACAAGTCGAAATGCCACATGTCTCAAGAAGAATGGATGACTCATACATGTATAATCGAAGTTCTAATGATGCAAAAGAATTGGATCACTATGGAAAGTCACTTCTACATATATGAAATAGTACCGGAATGCTCATTGCAAATGGTGTATCTTTATGGCAAGGCACCAATGACTTTACATGTAGAAATCATAATGGTGATAGCATGATTGACTATATGTTGTTTTTGGAAGCCACTCTAGAATGCATACAAAGCTTTACACTTGCTGAATGGAATCCAGAATCAGATCATATGATGCTATGTATTGACCTCAAGTGTGGTAAATACCCGAGCATGTAGCCTCTAAACATGATGTGAATCATTCGTACCTACGTCTAGACTTCAAACACACACTGGAACAAATGTTAAGCATGGAAGAGAATCAAGAGAGCCCAACATTAGAATGCAAGTGGAAAGTTTTCAAAGAAGTAGTTTTCTCTTGTGCGAAGGAATGCTTTTCGGTGAAACACATGTCTTGCAAAAGATCTAAGAAGGGTAGCACCAAGAAGAAATGGTTTGACATGGTATGTAGTCAAGCCCAAAAAGACTTGCTAAGGTTGGATGAAAGCAAAGACAAGGAAGGTCACTTAGAACTTCACACACATACAAAGCACTTGTTCAAAAAAAGAGGAGAAGGTGGGAAGTTAGAAAACAACTTCTTTTAGCACAAGAGAAAGCACATGCATGTGGCAAGTTTTGGCACAATCTACAAGGCAAGCGTATTGAGAGCTTTGGTGACTTGACTTTGAGGATATGTATACACATTGCAAGAAACTCTATGAGCAACCCAATGTTGATAAGATGGAGTGTTGTAGCTCCCTTCCGTTTATGTCTCCCTTCTTTACCATTAAAGATGTATGTTGGGTGCAAGGCAGGGGACCTTCAAGGTGTCAAGGCTGAAATGATTAAATGGACAAGCAAGAAAACACGATATTGGATACGCGATATGTTTAACCTTGTACTTCAGCATGTCATGCCGCATGGTTGGAGTGAAAAAGCGAATCAAACCTTTGCACAAAGGAGGAGATGTAAACAATGTGAACAACTATGGCACTATAATGGTTGGTTCTTTGATGGCAAAGTTATTTGGATGTATCATGGAGATAAAGATAAGTGAATCGGCTGAAAAGAATGGAAAATGTGCACTAGGCCAAGCAGATTTTTGAAAGCATCATAGCACTATTGATCACCTTGTCACTCTTCGTGTTCTTATGGAAGCGTCTCAATTGAAAGGAAAAAAGTTGTATTCTTTTCTTGTGGATTTCAAGAAAGCTTTTGACATGGTTGGCCGTGAGGAAATCTTTGGAGACGTATGCAAAGCCTTCAAGTGCCAAGAGAATTTATCCATGCATTCTTTCGCATCTACCAAAAAGTGATGTGTTGACTACGTATGGGAGATGGAATTTCAAAATTTTTCGCAAGCACCATTGTTGCAAACAAGGATGCCCACTTTCCCCAACCCTCTTTGGGCTACTCATTGATGAATTGGAATGCATGGTTCTTCATTTCATGCAACAAGAAGGCATAGAAGAGGTTAAGATTGGAAATGCAATGAATCATGCTTTTGCTTTATGCCGATGATGTAGTGCTCTTGGCACATACCTTAGAAGATGCACAAAAGCTTATGAGTGTCTTGGAACGCTTTTGCCTACATAGTGAACTCATCGTGAATGGATCCAAAACCAAGGTTATGCTTGTAAAGACCCTCAATGATGAAAATCCATGCATTGTATACAACAATGAACAACTTGAAGTGGTAGAGAGCTTCAAGTACCTTGGCCTTGAGGTTCCATCCAAACATAGATGAAAGGATTGTGCAATGCGTCACTTGGAAGCCGGAAAGAGGGCTTATGATGCATTTGAGAACATGTGCAATGCTGGAGAGATCAAGTGTTGGGTTCTCAAAAAGTACCTATTTGACACATTGGTGACACTCATCCTTCTTTATAATGGAGTGGAGGTGTGGGGTGGTAGCATCAGGAAGTCTACTTGGAAAGAGTTTGAGAATGTCCAAAAGCGTTTTCTTACCCACTTTCTCCAAGTCAAGACACAAACACCCTACATGCTCTTACTTCTTGAGTCTGGATCACTTCCCATTGAGGTCTTGGGCATGCAAAGGGTTGTGGATTACATGCTTACGACACAACGAGCCCTTTGTATCGACTTCATAGAATCGCATATGAAGCAAGTCAAAAGGTCCAAAAGAGATGCAAGAGCAAAATACTAAGTTTGGGGTGGATGCTTGACATCAAGAAATGGTTTGGAAGATGGGATGCATGTCACTTGGTCAAGGATACGTTGATTGACTCCCAAGTTAATGAGGCTTTCTTACAACACCAATGTATCACGGCTTGGGAGAAATCCGAAGGTTATCTCTTTAGCCATTACACCACACACATTGCTCCAAACTACAAATCTCTCTTCTTCTCTGAACGCTGTAACCAAACCCATCCCTACATCCTTGAGCCCATCCCATTGAGTGCGATTTGCACCATTGCCTCCATTCGTCTTAGCCCCCATTCTCTACGCTGCAAGACAGTACGTTGGGGCACTGGCGAGGAGTCTCATCGACTTTGCACCTTATGCCCTCGTCAAGTGTGAGAGAGTGAGTACCACACACTACTTGAGTGCTCATCTTTTAACCACATTAGGTCCTCTTTCCCCCATATATTTAGCCATGAGCTCTCCTTACATACCTTCCTCTCCCAACTACGATGTGGACTCTCTATTGTGACGCTCATTTCAGCCATTTTTGAGCATCAAAATTCACTTATGACCTCCACTCACACCACGTGACATGTTCATTTGGTCCCATAGGTCATATTTGACCTTCGAGGGCGATAATTTAAAAATCTATCTATCTATCTATCTCTTCCTCTCTCTCTCTCTCTCTCTCTCTCTCTCTCTATCCCCCCCCCCCCCTTAATTTGTCATTGGTGTCTTCCCCACCACCTCTTCCACGTGCTACAATGGTTGGAGCCTGTATGGATACCCTTACTTTCCATACCCGGGGTATGCGTCTAGCCAACCCACTCTAGTTTTAGACATTGGTTTTAGTGCTTTGTGATTTACTCCAAGGTGGAGTGGTGAGAAATGTTGTTTTGTATTGTCTGAGACTTTACGCTCTACCTCTGTGTGTGTGTGTGTGTCTTCCTCTTTCAAACACAACAAGCACTCAAAAACACTATCTCTCTCTCTCTCTCTCTCTCTCTCTCTCTCTCTTCTACATCAACAAACACTTTGGAAATACCTCTCTTGGTGGAATTAAACTGGTTGAAAACGCTTGAAGGAGCTTTGCGCCTTGGTTGCAGAGGTCGTCTCGAAGGCAGGTCTATCTCTCTCTCTATTTATCTCTATGTCTCTCTCTCTCTCTCTCTCTCTCTTATCATGAATCCAAGTGTGCATTTGTTACCATAAATAGTACACATATTTTTTGGTTGTAAAAAAATATTTATTATGGTCGTACCAGCCATTTATTGCATGTCTTGCTAACACGTATATAATAATATTCGACATGCTTTGTTAAAAACGCTAATGGTAATGTCTATTATTGTATGAAAAGGGGAGAGAGAGAGAGAGAGAGAGAGAGAGAGAGAGAGAGAGAGAGAGAGAGAGAGAGAGAGAGAGAGAGAGAGAGAGAGTTAAAAAGGTCTCTGTCTCCTTCAAGGTGCAAGAATCAAAATCGTGAAGACCAACAACAACATTCCTAGTCCTGAATCTCTATTCCAAGAGCAATGTCTAGTCCTGGCGAAGGTAAAGGCAATCTCTTCACTTTCATTTGGTCCATAGTTTATTGTGTCTAGGAATTGTGCTTCAAAATGTAAAAGGCCATTTAACATTTCACCGACCAAAATTGGATCGCGACGAGCCAGTAGTGTTGTGGAGGTTCATTTACGTACTTTGTGCATCGTGATCCACTTTTGAAATTTTACGAAGGGCTTTTTTTGGAGAATTAAATTCTTTGATGTTTTGGTAGCTATTGCTTTCTATAAAATCCAATCAAATGGATCACGATGCGCCAATAGCTTTGTGGAGTTTTTTTTATTTACTCCGCGCGCCGTGATCCATTTGATTGGCTTTTGCTCTTCACAACTATAAAGCAATTTTGCATTCTATCAAAGGATGCACACATGGTAATCATCTTGTGTTATTGTCTATATGATTAGTTGGAAATAATTGTGAGATACCTAGCTATTGTTTGTTCAAAACTTATATCATCATGTGGTGCTCTTATTTTTATTTATGTTTGAAGAAACTTATATTTCTCAGTATGAAATAAATGGCAAGATTAAGATCTCATAGGAGGAAGAGGCAGAAAATAGATCCCGAGCGCATCGTTGGCCAAGAAAATGTTTCGAGAAGACTATAGGAGCTGTTAAAAACTTCAATGAAGAGGAATGTAGACTTCAAAAAACCCATTGATATATATGGTGCAGAGCTTGCCATGAGTTTGGAGGAGCCTGATAATGATCCATCTGTCAAAAGGGAGTCCCCTTCTACTACAATATTTACTTTATTGAACTCACTTAAGAGAGATGTGGATTTCTCAGCACCTACTTTGCAGAGTGCCCAATGTGTTGCAACAATCCCAAGGAGGTAGTTATTTATGTGAAGACCCTACAGTGATTGATGAAGGGATTTTAAATTTTGCAGTTTCGTCTGGGGCTGGTGATAAGTTTGACTTGGTCTCCTGCATTTTTAATGCTCCATTTAATCTTGATGTGTTTATAGCTTAACAGAGTGAACACTTGAAGTTGGAACGAGAGAAGTTTGAGCTTCACACTCAAGAGGGAAGGGTTAATGTTGGTGAAATGGTGGTAGTCCATTTAAAAGACTGTGATCCTAAAAGACAGTCTTACAAGAAGTACAATCAGTTGCCTCTTATGTACAAACCCCATTGGTGCAGCTCACATGAACGGGAGTGCAAGCTAGTTCAAGAATCCTTTGGATTTTTAATATTTTTAAATGGATTATTTACAAGTCTTATGAAAGATCCTAAGAAGGTCATGGAGGAACACGATTTACCAGGAGCTGAAAAAGAGGAAAAGGATGAGGAATATATTGAAGTGATGGAGATAAAGGATTCCATTTATCTTGAAGAAGAAGCAAAAGAGGTGGAACGAAGCAATATTCTCTCAGTGAAACCTCATATATCAAGCTACCTCTAGATGTGTCAGGTTTCAATGAGCAGCAAGCCACCTTAATGCTACCAGGAGTGCCAGAGTTTAAATTTGTAGCTAGGTCATACATTTTTCTTCATGATATACAAAGTATTTTTTGTTTGTGGGAGGACTTTGCATTGGCCACTATCTCCAAGTATCAAGAGGAGAGGAATGGATTTGTTTCAGATGATAGTAGTGATGAGGAGGCAATGGAGATCTTCAATAACCCATTGGACTGCCTTAGAATCTGCTTTGAAAAGGCAAAAAAGTATAAAGAAAGCCTTCCTGATGAAGCCATATTTCAAACTATTCAAGCCAACTAGAAATTAGGATATGGAGGATTGGTTTAAGCGATCAGCCCAGGAGTCAACCGGATCAGTCAACCTATGGAGGAATGAGCTTTTTCTGCAAGATGAGAGTTTCATGGTATAACATCTTATCCCCCTCCCCCTCCCCATCTCTATCTCTCTCTCTCTCTCTCATACATACACACACATACACACACACACACACACACACACACACACACACACACACACACACACACACACACACACACACACACACACACACATCTTTTGTTTACAGTCATGGATTACTAAAAAGGACGAGTTTCTTCGTTGTCGAAGAAGACAATTCCATGGCAGGGATGCAGCTCTAGGAAAATATCTTCCTAGTCTATGTGAGGCACCCATCCTAATCTTCCACAACAGAATGTCACAAGATGGAAATATTGCAACCTATGCTTTCAAGACATTATCGTGCTTATTAGGTGGTCCAATGCTGCCACAAAATGATGACAAAGTTATCCTCATCGACAAGGTTTTTGGGAGAGAATTTTTTGGTTATTCCGCCAGGATATACTGGGGGCCGTGCAACATATTACGACACATACACAACAAGACCATGGAATTATCTTTAGGGAAAGAAAACCCTACTGAACTCTTAGAGTATGGCAAACATTTAATGATCAGATACAAGGGCAAGGTTCCAAATGATATTTGCAGATCATCAAAAGTTTGAAATAGTTGTGCTACATATTGAATTTAATTCTACAGGAATTTGTGGTACATCCAATCATCTAAACTCTAATTCTCTTGTTCTACCAATGATTGGCATATTTCATTGTCTCCCTCCACTTCATTTGAATTTCCAGAGCACTTGAGTTGTAGCATGCATCTGCTCGATTTATTTTCTGAAGTTGCAAATGTCTGATTGCCTGTACGGTTGCTGAAGAGGCCAATACTTGCATTTGTTGCATGCGGTAAAACGATTCTACGATAAAACCACTGAAATAACTCCTTCAGACTGTTTGCCTTATTTCAAGAGCCTCCATGCTGTGTGTTCTGAAGTAGGAATTTCTAGCCATGTAATGAGACTTCTCGAGGCTCTGGGTGTTCCATATACCTGGATTCCCATACTTTTGGATGAAGTATGGCAAATGATTAAAAACAATGTGATACAAATGAAGAAATTTATTTAGAAATTTAAACACAAACTTAGTACTAAGACTGTCTGAGGTGCTTTGAATTTACCATGTAATGAGTGATTTGAGTGTCATTCCATGCTGTCTTGAAGGATTTTTTTAGTAGTTGAAGGTTCTGTTTAAACTTGCTAAGATTATCCTATGACCAATCATCATTCTCACACATTTGAAATAATGTGTCAATGGAACACCACACGTCACCCTTTGCATTGCGAGTTGTTGGCTCTTGGTCTTTCACTGCTAAATGAAGTTTTTTCCAATGCATATACTCAACTTTGCTAATGTAGGTAGAGTGATATACTCTCCCTCGCTTTGTTAGCTTCACATCTTTCATACCTTGAGGTTTAGATAGAAAACAACGTGCCTTGACCCCACCTATGGATGGTTTGCAGGGTACATATTTCTCATTGGTTGACCTTTTTCTGTCCTGCTGGATTTCCACATTGCCCCCATGTAGACCAATATCTGACAAAACTATTTCCAAAGCCTCTAGAGCGACCTGTCGTTCAGCTGACTTTTTGATTTTCCAAGCAAACCCAATGTACATATATACCAACTTCTCTACAATTTGGCAGAGACCATGCATTGTAAAAATATGGACATTAACAAGTGGTATATCCAGAACTGGTAAAAAATTAGAGTCTTGATTGTGACGAGTAGGAGCCTTTCACCACAACTTTGGGTCCATCACCTTTGCAGGCTCCATGCAATACAAGTATGGAGACTTTTCCATGGCACCCATTCCACAATTATACATACACTTCAGTGTTTTGAGGTCACCTACAAGATGCGATTGAACTTGAAAGTCTCCTCTCCCATCTACTTCCAATACCTCTCCTCAATTCATTTGCCTATCAATGATATATGGAATAGGGTTTGATGGAACAGCCAAAATAAAATGTCATGGTCTTCTTTCTTTACCTGCAAGATTAATCCTTATGAGATACAAAAAATAAATCTAAAATTTAGGTACAATAGAGGGCTTGCTAGAGCTGCAAAATTGGAAATAACTGGATTACCTGAAATGCACGAAGCCACCATATGTTTGTTTCTGATTGAACAATGAAGTATGAAGGGTCATCAGTGGAACATTTGGAAAGAGCCCTATTCATTAATGTGATTGTAACTCGCTCTAGCTTCTTCTCTTTAAGAATCTCACACTCATCTAGCTTCAAACCAAAATGTAGAATGACACCTATCTCTTTGAATGTGATATTGTAGAACTCTACCATTCTAGTTTGCAACAAAGTCAGGTCCATGAAGATATTGTTGTACTCATCATAAGTGACAGTAGTTCCCTGTGAGCTATAAATATCTTGAATATGAAATGAACATCCAATGAAGTCGATCTGTTAATTATTGAGCTGGATCTTTCCTTCCAAACACTTGTAGCTGTTGGTAAAAGCTTAAACTTTATTCCCTTCTTCACAAACATGGAAGAGATAGACTGTTGAATAGCTGAGTAACCTCTTTTACTAACTCCAAGGGAGTCCAATGTACCCTACATTTTCTTGGCAGGCACTGCATTCTTTGAAGTGAATGTGTCAATGACATCCCATTGCAAAACCTTAAACTTTTTGTCATGCATTATATCCTTTGCAAGACCACTAGTTATCAATGGCTTTAACTGCTTTCCTACATTTGCCTTCGGCTCTATGTTTTCTTTGTCTGGATAGATAGAATCTCTACAAAGAAAGCATAACTAACATAAGCAAAAACTTAGATTAGTTTAAATTAATTAGAGAGTTTACAATGCTCACCTCAATGCTTGGATTCTTTTCTTAAGGCCGCCAGAGCCTACCTTCAACGTTTCAAGATTCAATAGTTTCCTCTTTCGCACATGAGTGCCTAACATTGTCTCTTTGTTTTGTAATGACAATACCTTTGTTCACAAGACCTGTGATTCTTGTGTGCACTACATTACAGACTTTTGGTCCTCATAATGCAAGTTTGAAAGTCTCTAAATCTCTTTTGCTTGGTGCTTCGCCATGTCTTTATAAGTTTTTGATTTGTTGTTTAGAGCTTTACAGTAGCCAAGCAATCCATTCTGTTCATTGCTTGCAAAGGTCAATAAGTTAGTGGGATTTGAAAATGCAGGGAAAGCATTGTTCATGGGATTCAATGGATAGAGTGAGCCTTTTGTCCAAATATCTAAGTGTTTTGCTCCCTCTGCTCTGAGTCTCTCTATCATGATCGATGTCACTTTGATGTTAGTTTTGCCTCGATTACACAATGGTGTATATTGGGGATCCATGTCAATGTGTAGGTGATAGAAGGGTCTTTTAAGGAGGACATGTGTGGGGTGGGAAGAAGAAGGCATGTATGCAACAATGCAAGAAAGGGAGGATCTCTTTGAGGTCAGCGCACAAATAGTGAGAGTAAGGAGAGAGTAGGTTTGGAAGGATACGTCCTATTTCCTTTAGTCATACATTCCATGTACAGGAAACTCCCTCCAATTCTAGGAGGTTCATTAAATGCAACTGAAAATGATTTATTCTTCAATCATCACGGCCGTTATAACACTGTGATAAGAATCTACTTGTAAGTGCACTTTTTTGAATGGTTATTCCAAGTTAATAATTGCTTTTACCACACCTATTTTATAGAGAGAAAAAGTCAAAATTCTATTTTCTTAGAAGGCCCTCCAAATGACCTCCAAAATTTCCTAATGATCTAGCTGTAAAGTGTCAGACTTATTGAACTTAGGAAAGAGGTACCAAAAGGTTTCTAGTTTTTTGAAAACATTTGCTTTGGGTCGTTTCCATATTCCCAACTGCTAACATGGCAGCAATTCTGTGCCAGCCACCCACTCAGACAACGCTTGGCCTGAGATAGGCACTTGTCCATACCCTTCTCAAGATTGTGGCAGGCACGCGACGACCATAGAAAAGTCTCTGCTATATGATTTAGTCCAAACAAGAATAATTTTGCATCATTCCGTACATAGTAGGTGACATTATCATCCCCCTCTACTTTGTCAAAGTAGAGGGGGATAGAGTGTGTTTAAATTTGGGGGTTCCAATTCTTTGCGCTTATCATGGACACAAGCAAACACATTGTTGAAGTCTACAATTACTGCCAAATCTCTATGGACTAGGAAGCGAGACGTTGGTTCATAGCAAGGAAGCTGGAAATCAATGTGCTCTACCTCATCAATGGGCGGTGGGAGTTTTGAGCCAACCACACAAATTTTAACTACATAACACAAATGGACAAAATCTAAGAGAGAATAATTATATTTATATTTCTAAAAAAATATATACAAAGCTACAATTCAAAAAAGATAGCATGAAAAAAAAGATACAAAGCTGCAAAAGAAGCTAAAGTTTCTTACATGCTCTAGTTTTTGTTGGGAGTATGCCAGCTCTTTTTTGGGTCGTGGGATAGCTCGTCCTCCACCTGCTTCTTTCTCTTATTTCACATCTCCACTACTACAAATCGTAGGGTTGATTCCATTTCAGGATCCTTTGTCTGAGTTCCACTGTCCTCCTTACAGGCATCAGTACTACCTGGGCAGCATATTGTGACCACAATGAACACGGTGACCATGATTCACACATGGGAGGAGACATATATACAAAACTGACACTACTTTGGTTGCTTGCGGAGTTGTCTCCTTTAGAATGTCTCCGTCACCACCCTCAAGCATCCTTGACCAAGTGACATGCATCCCATCTTCCAAACCATTTCTTGATGTCAAGCATCCACCCCGGACTTAGTATTTTGCTCTTGCATGTCTTTTGGAGTTTGACTTGCTTCATATGCCATTCTAGGAAGTCGATACAAAGGGCTACGTTGTGTCTTAAGCATATACTCCACAACCCTTTGCATGCCCAAGACCACAATGGGAAGCGATCCGGACTCAAGAAGTAAGAGCATGTAGGTTGTTTGTGTCTTGACTTGGAGAAAGTTGGCGAGAAAACGTTTTTGGACATTCTCAAACTCTTTCCAAGTAGACTTCCCAATGCTACCACTCCACACCTCCACTCCATAAAGAGGCACCGGTGTCACCAATGTGTCAAAGAGGTACTTTTTGAGAGCCCAACACTTAATCTCTCCAGCATTGCACATATTCTCAAATGCATAATAAGCCCTCTTTCTGGCTTCCAAGCAACGCATTGCGCAATCCTTCCATTTATGATTGGATGGAGCCTCAAGGCCAAGGTACTTGAAGCTATCTACCACTTCAAGTTGCTCATTGTTGTATACAATGCATGGATTTTTGTCATTAAGGGTCTTTACAAGCATAACCTTGGTTTTGGATCCATTCACGATCAGCCCGCTATGTAGGCAAAAGCGTTACAAGACACTCATAAGCGTTTGTGCATCCTCTAAGGTATGTGCCAAGAGCACTACATCATCGGCATAAAGCAAAAGCATGATCACCGCATTTACGATCTTAACCTCTTCTATGCCTTCTTGTTGCATAAAATCAAGAACCATGCATTCCAATTCATCAATGAGTAGCCCAAAGAGGGTTGGGGAAAGTGGGCATCCTTGTTTGACATCAATGGTGCTTGCAAAAAATTCTGAAATTCCATATCGCATACGTAGTTGACATATCACTTTTTGGTAGATGCGAAAGACTGCATGCATAAATTCTCTCAGCACTTGAAGGCTTTGCATACGTCTCAAAAGATTTCCTCGCGGTACCATGTCAAAATATTTCTTGAAATCCACAAATCAACAATAAAACTTTTTTCTTTCCATCGAGACGCTTCCACAAGAACTCAAAGAGTGACAAGGTGATCAATAGTGATATGATGCTTTAAAACATCTGCTTGGCCTAGCTAACATTTGCTGTTCTTTTTAGCCCGTTCACTTATCTTCATCTCCATGATACATTCAAATAACTTTGCCATCAAAGAACCAACCATTATAGTGTGATAGTTGTTCACATTGTTTACATCTCCTCCTTTGTGCAAAGGTTTGATCCAATTTTCACTCCAATCATGAGGCATGCCATGCTGAAGTGCAAGGTTAAACATATCGTGTATCCACTATCGTGTTTTCTTGCTTGTCCATTTAATCATTTCAACCTCACCTTGAAGGTCCCCTGTCTTGCGAGTAGCAAGTTTCTCAAGCGCACAACATACATCCTCAATGGTAAAGAAGGGAGGCATAAGCGGAATGGAGCTACAACACCCCATCTTATCAACATTGGGTTGCTCATAGAGGTTCTTGCAATGCGTATACATATCCTCAAAAGTCAAGTAACCAAAGCTTTCAACACGCTTGCCTTTAGATTTTGCCAAAACTTGCCACATGCATGTGCTTTCTCTTGCGCTAAAAGAAGTTGTTTTTTGACTTCCCACCTTCTTCTCTTTTTTTGAACAAGTGCTTTGTATGTGTGTGAACGTTCCAAGTAAAATTCCTTGTCCTTGCTTGCATCCAACTTTAGCAAGTGTTTTCGGGCTTGACTACATTCCATGTCAAACCATTTCTTCTTGGTGGTACCCTTTTTAGATCTTTTGCAAGACATGTGTTTCATCAAAAAACATTTCTTTGCACAAGAGCAAATTACTTCTTTGAAAACTTTCCACTTGCATTCTAATGTTGGGCTCTTGATGCTCTATCATGCTTAACATTTGGTCCACCATATCAACATATATAGGTGCTTGTTTGAAGTCTAGATGTAGGTACAAATGATTCACATCATGATTGGAGGCTACATGCTTGGGTCTTTTACCACACTTGAGATCAATACATAGAATCCTATCATCTGATTTTGGATTCCATTCACCAAGAGTAAAGTTTGGTATGCATTCTAGAGTGGCTTCCGAAAACAACATATGGTCAATCACGCTATCACCATTGTGCTTTCTACATGTAAAGTTATTGGTGCCTAGTCATAAAGATACACCATTTGCAATGAGCATTCCGGTACTATTGCACATATGTAGAAGTGACTTTCCATAGTGATCCAATTCTTTTGCATCATTAGAACTTTGATTATACATGTATGAGTCATCCATTCTTCTTAAGACATGCGGCATGTCGACTTGTTGTGTGTCATGTTGTAACGTATTTGTGCGAGCATTCATGTCTCCAAAGACAATGACTTCACCATGGTCCTTGTAATAATGAGAAATGTCTTCATCTAGTTCAACAAAGGGCTGATCTCTATCCATATCCAAGCGAGCATAACTGTTGGAGTCATAGTGAGAAATGTAACAACCAACCACAAACATGACTTGACCATTTGGTGGGCTAATTTTAATGCATAAGTAATGTTTATACAATGGAAACATCTTTCAAACCCTTTTCGATCATACATGCCACACCTCTTTGGCCTCTACGTTGTTTTGTATTTTTGGCCCACATTAAAGAATGCACATCATATTTATCAAATCCAATAATTCTTGCGCATCATGCCCCTATGTTTCGATAAGAAGTATCACATCCGAGTCATTGGTAAGCTCATCAATGCCAATTTTTTCATTCCATGATAGCCGTTACAATTTCAAAAGCTTATTCGCAAGCGTGAGCTGGTCTCATATATCATGTGTCCCTAGTTGTTGGGTGCACTTGCATCCTCCTCAAGTGACTTTTCTTCTTGAGATGACACCTTGACCTTCTTGCTTCTTTCCTCATATGCTTTGTGACATACATTTTGTTGCATAAGAGTGCAATCTTCATATACATTACAACACGTTCCTTTGAGATAGATCCAACTATTGTCAAGGATGTTCTTTCTCTTTACCTCATCAGCCATGGTACATACAATAGGTCTTTCTCCTGACCGAGGGACTCCTTGTTTTCCAACTCGATGTACACCATAAGCCATGATTCCAGACATGCCAAAGTATGTAGCAAAAAACTCTTCAATAGAAACTGCAAGAGATTGGGATGTTTCCATGCTTTCCTCCTTGATTCCACGAATGACGATGTTATTTGAGCGTTTTTGCTGTTCTTGCAATTCTTGAGTGTCCACATTCTCTAGATTCTTTGCTTGGGCAATGGATTGCGTGATATAAACCACATTATCCTTACATACATCAGCCGATGATTTGGATGAATTTCTCATCTCACATACATCATGTCGTATTGTATCTATCGTTTCCTCTTTCAATACATGATCACTCTCAATTTTGCTCAAGCGCTCTTTCAATACATTCATGTCCACAAGAGAGCGCTTACATTCTTGAACTTCATTCTCAAAATGAATCAAGCGTGTTGTTTTCATTTTAAGAACCTTCTTGAGGTGCTTATTCTCCACAACAAGAACTCTTAAAGTGCCATTCTCCATTGCAAGTGCACACAGCTCTTCACCTTGCTTGTTGACAGTTTCTTGTAATGAGATCAAGTGAGCCATGATTATTGCTTCCGTTGTTGTAGATGATGTGGTTGGATTAGCATCCAAATTCCTTGGAGATTTTGCATCATTATCCAATTGCGAGTGTGGATTTTACACCCTTGCAAGTTTTGTTCGACATTGCCTTCAAGTCCGCAACAAAAACGCAAAGTTTTGACAGTTTTTTCAATTATGAGATGCTATTATAGAAAAGCCTTTCATTGCTCAAAAAAATTCCGTCTTTACATCAATGTGTAGAGGGATTTGCACTCTTCGATTGAGGCTATAGATCACCTAAATCGGAGTCCAAATGAAGAAGTTATGATCAAAAGAGTGAACTGTTGTCTACTAAGTCAAAAAACGAGAGAGAGAGAGAGAGAGAGAGAGAGAGAGAGAGAGAGAGAGAGAGAGAGAGAGAGAATTCAAGAATGGTGCACAACGCACCATAGGCTATATTCTCCTCTCAATTTTCAGCCCGTGCATCATGATCCACACACACACACACACACACACACACACACACACACACACACACACACACACACACACACACACACACACACACACACACACAGAGAGAGAGAGAGAGAGAGAGAGAGAGAGAGAGAGAGAGAGAGAGAGAGAGAGAGGGAGAGATCCTTTGTATTTTTCTCTTACAATGGAATGGCAAGAAGAAAGGCAACAACAAGGAAGGCAAGGAAAGGACCAGGGCTTGCAAAGGAAGCATGTGGAAGGTCTGCTAGTAAGAAGAAAAGTTCAGGTAAATCAATGAAGATATTGAAGGGTCCAAGAATGAAGAATATTCAAAGAAACATGGGTTTATTTAGAGAGATAAAAAAAAGCTCAGAAATGTATTGAGCTTTGTGTCCCTAAACTTCCTTTTTAAAGAGCAGTAAGGCAAATTTGCAAGGAAGCATGTGCTGGTGCAATGAGATGGAAGACTGTTGCCCTGCTCTATCTTCAAGAAGCAGCAGAAGATTTTTTACTGGAGTACTTTAATGATATCACCATTGTTGCTTCTCGTGCTCACCGGGTCACAATAATGGACAAGGACAGCGAGACGCTCAAGATAGTACGTTGGGGATACGATAAGCTCCTCATCCCTAATGAGTTTATTGACCCTAAAATGAAGGATATATTGCTAATACCACCAAGCCGACAGGATCATGGGGTTAAGATTCATGAGGTTACTCATGGTGTGAACACCAGAGCCAGAGCTGAGCAAGACGAAAGATGTTACCTGGAAAAACAGAGAAATTAAAGAGGATACAGACTGCTGCTCAGAGGAGAAATTATGGGCAAGTTACCACAAACTTAAATGAAAGAAACAACAATATTTCATATTCCATGAAAGAAGGACTGTTAGCAACCATTCCCCTTGCTCATGGTACTAGGCAATTAGCTCTGGATTCTGTTGATATTGAGATTTTGAAAGATCCCAATGCACAAATTACAGACTCTATTGTTTATTTATGCCTAAAGTAAGTGCTCTTCTATACTTTTAAGATTCTTTATTTTTGTATTTGGTCTCTAATTAAATACTTGTTATTGATTGTAGCTTAATAAAGAGCCAACTCCCTCAACAAACACATACTGAAATACATGTTTTAGATCCACAGTTGTCTGTGCCACTCCGAATAAAAAACACCCCTCATGGCACATTGGAGAGATAGTTTGTCTATTGTACAATGCTTTAGGTTCATAACTCTGGTGTTTCCATACGAAGAAAATAATCATTGGAGCCTTGTATGCATTGAACTGAACAAACAAGTGATATGGACTATCAACTCCATACGAGGAACACATTCAGAGATAAGAGTGTGAGTGTTGATATAACCTTGAGCGTTTATTTGGGCTATGGTTGATGACCTCAATATTGTTCATAGATGTGTAAAATGATTACTTCACGTCTATGGAAGGCTTTGTGGAAATCATGAGCTCTATAGGGCAACCTTTAAAGCTATCGAAGTGCCTAATCAAACAGATCTTAATTCCTATGGTTGGAGATGTCTTCTCCACACAGAGCACATACTACATATTGTTTTTGCTTTGAATCCATTTATGTCTAAGGTACTTCTGTGCTCTGGTTTGGACCAACTTGGTGCTATTATTAATTGAAGTATTGACCACAATTAACCTAATTTTGCCAAATGTTGTGGAGAATTATACCTTGGAAAATATTTACAAAGGTACCGCACATCAATGATTCAACATCTACTATCTCTTTCAACTCCAAGAGTTTTAGATGCAGAAGATAGTTTTGTTGACGACCATATAATAACTTTAACAATGACCGGTGATGAGGAAGTCATGCCAGTTTCCACCACACTGGAAACCAAATCCCTAAAACTGACTCCATTTTAGAGGAACAAACACCGGTTTGCTTTGCAGTTGGAGTGGTTGAAACAGAAGTTGGGGTTGATCAACGTGAAGTAGACCAAGCTCTTGAAAATGCAGATGTAAAATCCTCTTCAAAGCCGAGGAATGCAACAGAGGGTCTAGGCCAAGTAGAGGAGGATAAGGGAGTGCCTATTATTGTGGCACAGGATGAGGCACATGATCAATATGAGGGAGTCCGAGCTCTTGTAATTGCTGATGTGAAGAGATCTTTAGAGCTAAGAGAAGATACAAAGTGTCTAGACCATGTAGAGGAGGAGGCCAACATTGCATCAAAGCCAAGAACAGACAACAGAACAAGTTAACCATTCGGCCATGGAAACACAAGAGTCCTGTACTACACAACCACAAGAGGTGGATACCCTTGGCAATACAAAAGGGAACATCGACACTCAACAACAGAATGTCAACATTAGAAATGAGCAGTATGGACTCTTGCTTCAAGTAGATATGGTTGTTTCGGTAATATCCATTGTACTTAAATAATATACCCTTTTTAGTTTCTAACTACTTATATGTATGCACACAATGATTACAGAGACTAATTATTTTGGATCTCAATGGATTGTTGTTGCTACGACCGCCATACAGTGTACATACAGAGATTTCCGATTTACATAGTTTTCGCTTGGGAAATCTCAGAGTAGTAATTCGACCAGGCGCAAAGGAATTTTTGAATTTTTTTATTTCACGGTTTAGGGTTGCTATCTGGTCTTCAATGCTGGCCTAAAACTTTAATTCCTTTATTTTCATAGTTTGTAGTTTGGCCGAAGTTCAGAGATTGGATTTTTATGTTGTGTATAGTCAAAGAAATTGTAATACCATTGAGGGATATTTCCACCCAACTAGAGCTAAGGTACCACTTTTCTACAAGCCCTTTGAACAGATCAATGTGCCTTATGATGCTCTCAATACTTTGTTGATTGATGACACACCACATAAGGATTTACCTAATCCACTCGGCACTACTATTTCCCTACCTTCATTTGAAGGGCACCTTCACGATTTTTACCTAGAGGACATTTTGGTCCCATACCTGCAAGGAATGTACTTAAGCCCATTGAGCACATCAAAGTTTGTACTTACAAATGTACTTAGTAACTCATTGTTTATACATTAAATTGATACTGTCTACCTGTCTATGTATTTCAAATACTCAAAGGGACACACACACACACACACACACACACACACACACACACACACACACACACACACACACACACACACACACACACACACACACACACACACACACACACAGAGAGAGAGAGAGAGAGAGAGAGAGAGAGAGAGAGAGAGAGAGAGAGAGAGAGAGAGAGAGAGAGAGAGAGAGAGAGAGAGAGCCCTGAGAAAACACTTGATATTAAGACTAAACTAGTCAAAAAAGTTACATTTTGTTGAAGCCATTCAGGCTAGATTACATGGGCACAATTTGAATACGACCAAAAATATCTCCACACAAAAAATGCTTCTTCCTTCATTGCATTACTCTTCGTCCGCCCAAAAAGAAATAAAAGTTTATGGAGTCGATGTCGGCAGTATCCTCCACTATGTCATGTTGAAGTTGCAAAAGATTGCATTGCTGCCTTATTGTAATTACTCTCATAAGATTTAGGTCTTTGTCCACCACTTCCACGTCTATGATAGCATTGTTTGCAAACTTGCTGCCTCTTGATCCGTAGGCACATAGCAACCTTCAACAATGTGAGAAATCTTGAACCAAAAGGAGATTATTAATGCATTAGGAGAAAGTTGGACTCACTTTTGGGCCCTGTAAGAAGTGCCACGTCGGCTTAGAGAGAGAAAATGAAAATGATAACTTGTGCATTTTATGTGATACTTTTTTGCACAACAAAAAGACAAAATGACATTCTTTGGTAGGTAGCCGCCGTCTTTATGATTCTTATCCTTCGTTCTCTTGTCAGGAATCCAACTAACCGTATGACTAATGATTTGAAATGCCAACTTACAAGCGTTCCCTCCGGAAAGATAAGCCACACGAACTCTATCAACTCTAAACTTGAGAATATGGCTTTCCCTCCCAAAACCTGAGACATTTCTCCGTCTTCTTCTCTATCAACTCTAGGAATGGAGAACGCATCTTTTCCTGATGAAAACACTAATTTTAACTTACAATCCTCGGCCCCTTCATCTTTAACACTTACCCAAAGAAAGAACACACATCATCTTCATGTTGATGTATTGCAAGAGTACGCACCGTTGCAAAAACGTAGGAGGGAGTCTTTCTTATCTCAACGGAAGAAAGAACTTAGAAGGACAAACAAGGAACATCATTTGGATTTGTGGACCGATGGGTCTATTTATCCAAATGATCCTACGGCAAATGCACCACCTCCCTTTGCTAATATCACTAACCTCTTACATTTCACAGGCGATGGCAAGGATGGGCTATTGGGATACACCGAACATTTGGAAATGAGAGGATTGAATGCGGAAAGGCAAAGAAACTTCCTGGCAATGGAGAACATGTAGCTGAAGAAACTTAATGAAGCATGCTCTCAAAAGATTTCATCAAACAAAGAGACAATCCAAGGCCTTGAGAAGAAGATCACAAGTTTGCGAGAGAAAGACACTGTGCTTGGTAGTCGGAAAAGAAAACGAGATCTGTGAAACCTTGAGAACATGAAGGTTGGTAGTGGTGGCCTGAAAAAATGAATACGAGCTTTAAGGTAACTCGAAGTTTGTTTCTTCAATGTGCTTCATTAAGAAGTAGATAACGCATTGTGATTTTTTGGCAGGTCTTTACTGCATCCAAACTTGAACGGTGCAGGATTCAATGCCGGAGTGCATTACAGCCGTCTAGTTCCAAAAGAAGTAGTTGAAGAGATGATAACTCAGAAAAAATTTCGTAAGTTGAAAGGGAGGCTAATTACCTCCTTTATGAACGAGAATCAGCTGGAACCAATGGAAGTGCAAGCAATACTTGATGAGAGTGGCATCTCACAGATGGGATACATGGCACTCTTCAAAGCATTAGCTAAAAAATCTCAGAATAAACTACAGAGAGGATCATTGTTGCCAAAGCCATCACACATAAAGGCTGCTCCCCGGCATGTAAACGATGAGGTGTTTGAGAAACTTGGGTCACCATTCCATATTGAAGCAACGTTCTTAGGCAAGGGCGGCAGAAAGGTATAGTTTAACGAGCACAACAACCTCTTCGTTGATCTTGAAGCATTGCAAAGGTATGCAGTTCACTTCTTTGACATCAGTCGAGACGAGTGCGGTGGGGTTCTCAAGTTTGTTTTGAAGCTCGACGAGTGCGAGGTCCTGAAGAACAAGAAGTTGGAGAGAATCACCATTACCCTCATGAACAGAGCTCTGGATCCATCAATAACGAAAGAGGATCCACGATACTTCAGCGTGCAATCAGAAAACAACATTCTATCTCTAGGATCATTTCAGGTATACTTCGTTCAATCTCTGACAAAAATATTGATTATTTGGTTGTTGATTTTGTGTTTTCATTTTGTACTGCAGGTTGATAAGGAAAATTTTGAAATCCTCGATTGGGTTTTTAGTCAAACCCAAATTCCTTCAATCATCAGTGAACAAAGAAACGGAGCCGTTCTTTCAGTGGAAGGATTTGGCGACTACACAGTGGAATGGCACATGGCAGGGGACTTAAAGACTCTTAAGTGTATGTACAACATAACACACGGAGCAGCTGTGGCAAATCCATGCTTATATTGCATGGCTGATGCACAATCACTTGAGAGTGTGCAGTGGATTAGAGCTCCCAACAGACATCTTCAAGATAAAACTTTTAAACCAGTGCTTGATATTCCTCTGAGTAGAGTTCACGTGTGTACACTTCATGCACTCTGTCGAATAATTGAAAAGGTGGTTCATTTGTACATATGTTTTGCATGGACATTAAAGCCAGAGAGTGAGTCGAAAAGAGTGATCAAAGAATTAGAGGGAGTGCTCTCAGACATTGGTTTGCATGGAGGCAATGTCAAAATCGAAGAGGATCCTAAGATGTCTCAAAGTCGGTACAAGGTACCGAGGAAAGCATCGATAGGCAGAGTGAAGGCAAGAAGGTTTCTTGGGTTTAGCCTCAAAGATTCAGATAGAGAAGAAAGGAGAATCCTGTTCAACAAATGGAAACAGTTACATAAAGTGGTTAAAGACAATGGTGGTGGTGGGGCAATCCAGAATCACAAGGCGAACGTGTGGAAATCACTAGATAAAATTTTCCACTACCTTGAGCAACATTCTTGGGACCAAAGTAAGCTCACATCATTTCAAGCAGCCTTGCTGGATTGGAAAAAGGCTTACCTTACAGGGTGGGGTGGGCAACATATCACACATTACATGGTAGGTTGGCATTCTACGTATACAGAACAAAATTTTAAATTGTACTCAACTGACCATTTTGTTTTATTTCAATGCAACACATACTGTTCAACCATGGTCCATATTTTGCCAAGACATACGGCTCACTATCAATATGGTCCACACAAGGCATGGAAAAAACCCACTACATGGCAAGAACAGGTTATTTTAAGCACACTCAACATGGGGGAGGAAAAGAAAAGGCCAATAGCCTATTAGAGTTACACCAATGGACTTATAGACGACTAATTCATAGAGCAAGGCAGAAGGAACTTCTTAAGAGCTCAAAAATTACACGATCTTTACAACACATCCGCAAAGAGAAGAAACAGATGGCTTGGGGAGCTTCAAATGCGGCGGAGCGCCATGCGAGGTGGCGCCGGTCACGAGTCAAGAGCGGAAGAAGATGGACCTGAGCCCGTTGTTTTTATCCTCTTCGATGCACCTCCTTCCTCCTCACTTTGTACCTCTTCGATGTGCAAGCTCTGTAGACGAGCTCGTTCCTCTATTGATGGCAGCATCCCTACGGGCATCATGCGTCTTCTTTCCCTCAGAAACAGTCGCTTATTGTATGGATCTAAGCTTTCCGGGTCTTCAACCCCTGCAGCCAGAGCCTGAGCTGTGTAGGACATGAAATAGGGGGCTCTGAGTGCCTGGTACCCATACCCAATGCCAAATACACGTAGAGAAAACTGTTGTTCAATCAGAATTACTCTTTCTGCGTTTAGTGGGAAGGGGTGCCCACCACACAATCTTGTAATAGCTTTCATTGCAAACAGAGGGAACTTTGCATTGTCATCGGAATATTCCTTGTGGTATATTATAATCTATATAATAATTGCAATGAATTTATGGGCCGTAAGTAAGATGAGTACAATTGTCAAGTACTTGAATTGTTTCTACAAACCTTTTTGTGGCTGAAACGCCCGATGTAGTGAGACAACGCCGCATCCTTGCCTTGGACTCCAGTGACAAGCCCTTGGCGTGAGCCTCCCGCTCTTCTAAGGAAACTATCGTCATACACTAGCACCTGGCAGCAAAAAAAAATGTTCATGATATTTTATCACTCGGCCATCTCTAATACCATCTGAATTATCGACAAAAATTACCATTTTATTCTCGTCCATTTCCAGAATCGACCTCCCCCACAAGTGAATAGACTGACTATTCATTACATGATCTTCGGGTGCCACGTGTCTACCCATGTTTTCCAAGTCGAGTTGTTTTGTTGTCAATTCAAACTGCTCATTTGTTGGCAAATTGGCCTCTCCGGACTTCGCCTCATATAACGTATCTTTAATCAGTTGCAACCCTGAAGTGAAATGTGAGTCGCGGACAGATGTGTCAGCAATAAGATATTGGTCCACTCCATCATCGTCCACAAACCCCATGTCTGCTTCACAAAAATTTGCAATTGACGCTAGGCAATAGTCCTCCCGTATATTGAGCTCATGCATGATATCTGTGATGAGCAAAATATAGTGGGTGTCGCCCGCCATAGCAAAGCTGGGGGCACAATTGAGAGGCAAAGTCGTTTCCATACTTGGGCTTTCTTGCCTGCACCCTATTGCTGCATCCACAAGAGAAACAAGAGTTAAGCCTGCATCAAATGTTTCCTTTAGTACCTCTTCCCGCTCTTCTTCTGGATTGAGTTGCACCTCCACATCCTCTATCTCTTCCTCCGGCGCCAATGGACAACTACCGAAAGTTGTTGACTGTGAAGTCTCTGACTCACCATCCGTCTGCAAGTATAAGTAACAGACAAACCCATGGTAGAATTCCAATAATCGACATTTTTTTAAGTGCTTCATACACCTGTCTTGTACAAGCAGTGCATTCGAGGGAAACTTTTCAAGACAGCGATTCAGTCTCCTTGAAGCACTCTTGTCAGTGTCAAGGTCGGCAGGGTGCACATATCTCATGCCATCAACTGTCATGGAATTGTCACAAGTGACTGCCTCATACTGTTGCAAATGGTTTTGTAGGTACTCAAAGGAGCAATCTATAATCCTCTGTATAGAAAACTTTGCATTGAACATTCCTGATAGTTCTGGTGCACGGTGATGAGCACGGGCGTTATATAAGAATGTGAATAGTTTTTCTTCACATGTATCCTCGCTCATGTCTGTCTCCAGGACAATGATCCCCATGACTGAAAAAAAGCAAGCCAAAACTATTTGGTGTCATAACAAAGCGAATGTTGGGCCTCGAGTACCCCTCAATGTCCTATTTTGCTTGGTTCGGCCCCGTCCGCTCAAGTCATAAGAGGTGACGTTAGTTGAGTCAAAACCAAGCCAGTAGGGTCCCCAAGAATTTCTGAAGGACCCTCTTCACTTGGTTCTGCCCCATGTGCTAAAGTCATAAGAGTTGACGTTAGTTGAGTCAGAACCAAGCGAGTAGGGCCCCCAAGAATTTCCGAACAACTCTATTCTCTTGGTTATGTCTCGTGCGCTAATGTCATATCGATGGGTTATGTCCCGTGCGCTAATGTCATAAGTGGTGACGTTAGTTGAGTCAGTACCAAGCGAGTAGGGCCCCCAAGAATCTCCGAAGGGCCCTATTCTCTTAGTTCTGTCTTGTGGCATTCGGAACAGGTGGATAAGAACAGAGCATATTATGTTATCACTGATAGATTTATAGGCCTACTCACTCACTATGCCCAAACTCAGGCACGGTCACATAAGGAGTAATTATTCCAACCATGAATGCGATACGGTCACCACATAAGGAGTAATTATTCCAACCATGAATGCGATACGGTCACATAATGAGTAATTATTCCAACCATGCATGCATTTTTACCCTAACGCAGTGGCTTCAGTGCGCACACAGTGAACAACACACAAGAAGGGGAGAGGCAGGGAGAAAGAACCTGTCTCTGCAATATCCAATGGCGCCGAGTTGGATGGTGATGTCGCAGGCCACCGACAGCAAGAACCAGTAGGGGGGCGATGGCAATGGCGACGCGACAGCAAAGGACTCGACCCAGTGGAGGTCACTCAACGCAGGATCACAAGAGCTGGGCAAGGAGAAGAGCGCAAAAAATGCAAAGGCGATGGCGAATGCAAGGGCGATCAGCGTCTGACTCTAAACGCAAGATCACGAGAGCTGGCCAAGGGAAAGGGTGCAAAAAAGGCAAAGGCGATGGCGAATGCAAGGGCGATCGGCGTCTGACTCGAAACGTAGGATCACGAGAGCTGGCCAAGGGGAAGGGCGCAGAAAAGGCAAAGGCACGAGAGCTGGCCAGGCAGAAGGTGCAAGATGGAGATGGAGATGGCGACTGCAAGGGCGATTGGCGTCTATCTGACCCTTAACGGCCACTCAAAAAGGCACGTGGGCTGCGCTCTCAAGGACAACCAGTATTAAATGGTCTCAGATTCCCATGCAGTACGATTTACCAACCGCAATCTCGCGCATAAGTGAAGTTGTCACCCTCCCCGAGGTAAGCATTCTAAGTTGAGGAATTACCCCCGCCAAACATCTCAAGTTTCAACTATTCTGCCTCTGTTCGTGTCCTCTACTGCGCATCATTCTAATTAACTCTACCCCCATCGACGCTACGCGGTAAGCAAACTCCATCACCTCTTACTCTCGCGCATCCTCCTTCTCTTACTCTTGTTCTGTAGTGCTTCAACGACGCGGAACTCTACACACAGTGAAGAGGTATGCTACTTACTACCCTTCTGTGCACTTGTATTTTGTGTAGTTGGTCAATACCAAGCGAATAAGGTAAGGTCACTTAGTCCGAAGGGCCCTATTCGCTTGGTATTGACCAAAAGAAAAGTTAAGTGATGTCTGCTAGTACAGAGGTCAATACTAAGCAAATAAGGGGAAGGTAACCCCTGCTTGTTGCGGATTAAGGGTTTTCTTTCGCCAAATACGCCTTTTGATTTCGGTCCCGTGCGCTTTAATTTTGTGTAGTTGGTCACTACCAAGCGAATAAGGTAAGGTCACCAAGTGCGAAGGGTCCTATTCGCATGGTACTGACCAAAAGAAAAGTTAAGTGACGTTTGCTAGTACAGAGGTCAATACTAAGCAAATAAGGGGAAGGAAACCCCTGCTTGTTGCAGATTTAGGGCTTTCTTTTGCCAAATACGCGTTTTGATTTCGGTCCAGTGCGCTTGTATTTTGTGTAGTTGGTCAGTACCAAGCGAATAAGGTAAGGTCACCTAGTCCGAAGGGCCCTATTCGCTTGGTACTGACCAAAAGAAAATTTAAGTGATGTCTGCTAGTACAGAGGTCAATACTAAGCAAATAAGGGGAAGGAAACCCCTGCTTGTTGCGGATTTAGGGCTTTCTTTTGCCAAATACGCGTTTTGATTTCAGTCCAGTGCGCTTGTATTTTGTGTAGTTGGTCAGTACCAAGCAAATAAGGTAAGGTCACCTAGTCCGAAGGGCCCTATTTGCTTGGTACTGACCAAAAGAAAAGTTAAGTGATGTCTGCTAGTACAGAGGTCAATACTAAGCAAATAAGGGGAAGGTAACCCCTGCTTGTTGCGGATTTAGGGTTTTCTTTTGCCAAATACGCCTTTTGATTGTATAAGAAAGAAACAAAATTACAACTGAACACCGGGTTTGAGTTAGAAAACACTTCAGACTTTACAAAGAGTGGACTATTAATTTCCGGGGGGTTTAGGGTTTAGGGTTCACAGCCAGGTTATCTCTTCGCAAAGCATGTTTGCAAAGTTAATGGCTTCCTCATATTTACTGGCTAGCTCAAGCACTTCATCCTTCATTTCCTGAAGCCAATTAATGATTGCCTCCATAGAGCCATTCTCGGCGAGCAATCACTGCATGTCTTCAGGCCTTCTTGCTTCCAGAGAGTTTTTAAGGATTGAGACCCTCTGCCTGACGATCAGCATTTGCTGCAGCTTCAGGCTAGCATCCTGCACAGAGCATTTAGCAAGTAAGATCTTCAAACTAGGAGCTTGGAAATTGGGAGCAGAAAGCAAAGAATTACCAGCAACTTACCTCGAGAATTGACTCTCGTGTTGACAGCAGCCACTTCCGAGCTGTGTCGGTCGAGAACATTAAAGGTAACATCGGGGGAGGGCCAAGGGGGGACCTCATGAGGAGGGCCCGAATGCGGTGTTGCTGGCGCTACGGGAGTATACCTTGGAAAGGCATCGCCACTATCCTAAGATTCTTTTAGTTGTTCTACGAAACCCTGAGGGAGGTTCTGAAACAACTGCTTCTTAAATAGACTTTCACACATGCCTAAAAAGCAGAGCCTGGGCTCTAGCTTATGAGTGAGTGGTCTGTGAGGGGTGGTACTGCCATGAGGTTTCATGAGAGGTGGACGTGGGAGAGAGAATCAATGGTATCAGCCCCCCGATATTAGGGGAGGTGATCGGAGGGAACGACATGACAGTTAGAACCACATCGATTTAAGATCTCCTTCACATTGCTATTTTGTATCAGCGGATGCAAACCTGTTCGCTTGCTTGTACACTTTTCTGAGGTCACCACCCAGTGAATAAGGTATTTTTTTGCAGGGGTTGCAAGCCTGTTCGCTTGGTAGTGATATATGCTATTACTATTTTTGAAGTCACTACCGAGCGAATAAGGCAAGGCAAACTCTTTCCTATGCACCTATTCGCTCGGTAGTGACCTCAGAAAATATAAGTCATGTCTACCTTTACTATTTTCTGAGGTCACTATCGAGCGAATAAGGCAAGGCAACTCTTTCCTATCCATCTTTTTGCTTGGTACTGACCTTTCCTTAAATCTGAAATCCCTTGTGCTGACAAATGAATTGTCTTTTGGTGTTATTGTATTTGTAGAGATGCCTCGTGTAAAGGCTTGCGCTAGGAGGGCAACAGGTGAATCTTCGAATGCTCAAGCAAGAAGATTCCGATATGAGGCGCACAGAGGTGTACTGCCAGAGCTGCGCAGGATAGAACGACACGTTCAACCTGCTATTCCACGTCTCCCTTTCCACCGAGTAGTGCGGGAGATTTGTGAGCAGTGGAGAGTCGGCATGCGATGGGCCAGCAATGCACTCCTCTGCCTTCAAGAAATTGCTGAAGACTACCTCGTGGAATTATTCAGCGATGGATATATCCTGGCTACCCATGCACACCGGGTCACTATCATGCCGCGGGATTTTGATACTCTTCTTAGGGTTCGTTTCCGCTACGATGGGCTGCTTCAGTCAGTGCCTATCCGGGATAATAGAACCATGGATATTCTCAACATCCCCCCTCTCCATCCTCGTGCACAACAGACAGAGCCGTCTAGGACTGAAACAAACAGCAGAAGGACCCGATCACGGGTCGAGAGAAACGACACAGATGGGCAGGCTGAGATAGCCACAGAGGGCCAAGAGCAAGCCAGAGTGGACCCCGAGGCAGTCATGGAAGAAACAGAGACAGTTATCGAGGAGCCAGCTAGACACCAAAATGAGCAAGTCATGGAGGATTTGCAGCCCATCGTGGATGATGAGGGACAAGAGCAGGTAAGGGTGGAGCCTGATGCATCTATGGAGCAACCAATATTGAAGGAAAATGATCCGAAGCCTGAGGCTGTTAGGGAGGAGCCTCAGGCAGCCAGGGAGCCAGCTCAAGAAAGAGAAGGGCAAGGCTCTGCATCAGAAGGGCCATCCAACGTATCGGATGAGTCAATTATTTTAGAGAAAATCAACAAGGAGAATGAAGAGGAGTTGAGAATTTTGTTGAGCTCAGCGCCTCTGCATGCACACATACAGCTGCCTGCAAGGTCAGAGGAGGCCTGCATTACCAACCTTGATAATATAGACTTCATGTGCATGCGCAATTTCACCAACTCGCTCACAAAAAATGAGGTCGTTAATGTTGCTTTGTGGTAATTCTCATGCTCGTTAATTCTTATGCTCATTAAATGGGTCTCTACCGAGACATGGGCCAATACCAAGCGAGACAGTGGCTAATGAAATTGAATTTTGGTACTACTCGCTCGGTATTGACCCATGTCTCTGTGGCAGTTGCCAAGTTTTTCTTTATAATGGTTCACTACCTTAAAGACATGGGTCAATACCAAGCGGGTCAGTTGCTTATGGAATTGGAATCCGCCGCTGACTCGCTCGGTATTGACCCATGTCTTTGTGGTAGTCGTCAAGTTCTTCATTTCAGCCAAGACAATGGTCAATACCAAGCGAATCAGTGGTCTATGGAATTTGATAACTGCCCCACTCGCTCGGTATTGAATCACTTGGTGTTCAAGTCTAATCTTTGCCATTTGTTCATGTTAGCCACGCTATCTGGCTTCTGCCCCCTGAGGTTCAAGAGAAAGTTTACGTAATAGATCCACTGATATCGCCTTATCTGCAGAACAACTCAGTTTCCTTTTTGAGTCTGGTGAACTGGTTTAGCAGAGTCAACTTTGATCTAGCGCGCTTTCTGGTCACTGCGTACAATCAATCGTGAGTATTTTCTTGCCTTGTAAAAAACATCTTGCATTGAGAATCTCTCCTAATCTTTGATGGTGTCTTTGTAGTGATCATTGGAGTCTGATGTTATTTGACATGGAAGCTAAGATTGTTTACTACGCAAACTCCGGGCAAAGTTTGAACATGATCTAGGAAATGTAGTCAAGCACGAACGGGTAACCATGCCCACGCAGACTGATGACTATAGTTGTGGCTGGCGAACCTGTTTGAATGCCGTGTTGCTCATCAGTCAAATTATGGATATGCCAAATGTAAGTAATCTGCTGTTTTATTGTTTGCTGCAACGTATGTATGAAGCAACAGATGTCTGTATCACGCTTCTACAGGAACTTTGATTACATAACTACACCAACAACGATGAGCCACATTTTTCTGTAATGGCCATCCAGCATGTTATAATCTCGGTAAACAGACACACAAGAGAGGAAGCGGCGAGAGCTGACGAGTTCGAAGAGGCTCGCATTAACGAAATAACGCAATGCCACAATCAGACTCAAGAAGAAGTTTGAAATATGCAAGAAGCAATACACCAATATTATGCGGATGCCGCAGAAGTAGAGGAATGGGCTGCACGTCGACGGCAAGAGCAAGAACCGCGGGAAGCTTCACAGGTGCAAGAAGCATGGGAAGCCATGGAAGAGGCCCATGATTTCGAGTGACACAAAAGGATGCCCGAGACCAGCGTCCCCAGAGGCAGAGGTAGCAGCAACCGGAGCAGAGGGCAAGGGACGAGTGGCACAAACCGGGGGAGAGGACAGGGGACGAGTGTCACAAACCGGGGAAGAGGACAGTAGTTGGGAAAGGGAGCAGATTACTCTTGATAGAAACAACACAATATGTAAAGTTTTGAAACATTGAAAATGTATATTTTTGAAACATTGTTTGACCGCCAAAAAATATCTCTGCATTTGTCATTTTGAAGATTACATCATGGTTTGCATAGCATCAAAGCTCTTTGCGTGCACAAGGTATGTGACCTAGCTTCCGGTGGAAGCAATTAAGTGAAGTGTATTTGTTATGGACTCCTTGCACAATGTTGTTTTCTCCTTGCGCCTTGGAATCTGAAAAGAAGAAAAAGTTAGATTTAGTCATAGTGTATTAAAGACAATCAAAATTTATCAATTTAGTAAGCACCTTTCTATTGTTGAGATTGAATGCATACAATTCCGGCAAAAGTGAAAGTTCTTCACATGTAAGATCTATCCTGAGCTGTGCCAGAGTTGTGCTTGACATTGTCTCCATCACAGTAAGTAGGCTGTCTCAAAAGTAGAGCTCCATTGATAAAGGTTTGTTCTCGAGGGTGTTTTCTGTATCTTGGTCGAGTGGAATAAGCTGCCCACTAAGAAGATGATATCTAATATAGTAAACCGATACTAAGAAATTTTGAGAGCTTATAATGAACTTGCAAATTATGGAATTCTTTTGCAAAATACAGATTTTGTTCTGTGATTGTTTCCTATCCCATTTATCATCTAAAAAGTCCAAACAGCTCTCAGACTTGCAAATGAACATTGTTGCGGTAGTTCTTATTTGCTCATCGAAGAAAAAATCTGCAAACACTTCAAGAGGCATAAATAGTGCGAGCCGAACTATTTTTGTGGCAATTGAATACTTGAGGGACTTTTGTATATCCTGAAACAACTTATTCCTGAAGCTTTCACTAGTTTGCGAAGTAGGCAGGGACCAATCCTTGCTGTCAAAGGATGGAAGTGACAAAGGAGCTACACGACCCCAACCAATGGAAGTTCTCGGTTCCACATATGACATATCATAAAAGAAAATTCCATTATTTGCAAGTTCCTTGTGTTGTCTTCCTCGGTACATTTGCTCACCAATAAATGCATGGAAAGCATCAAAAATCCCAACTATACTCTCAACTGGTTGCCAATCTGTCCTATTCGCTGGTGGATAAATATCTGAAACATACCAAAGATGATATCCACCACTTAATATTCGAATATAATCATGCACTAAGCGAGATGCTGAAATAACTTACAGTTGGGTCGATGCCTTGAAAAACTTGGAGGAGATGTTTGCAACCTTAAGTCTGCATGCTGGAAAGCATGTTGTATGAGGACCTCTTTCACCCGCTTGCTTTGTGCACACACTTTAAACTCTTTAACTTGACCCTTGAAAGCCTCCACGAAATCATTGCGTTGCCTCCTCTTCCTCCTCCTAGTTTGCAGTAGAACCCAACTTCGGATAGTTATACGAGATGGAATCCATGCTTGATCGTGTGTAGTATAACTATTAAAAATGCTAACAGAGTCAATGGTAGTGCTAGGCCTTCGAGAAGTAGACATGGTGTGCAGTAGAATGAATACACAGAAAGGTTAGCGCAAATATAAAAAAGGGAAGAAGTTTTGAGAGGGAAGTAGAGCTACTCAAAGTCATATTTGGGCGGGAACAAAGTACTAGATAGAGTCTTCAATGAAAGTTCTGAAATTCCTCGGTACATAGTTAGTATGACTTACGGCATTTATGCCTTGAAAGCGTGAAATTGTGCAATTTGATGAACCAAAATAAAATTTCCTCCCTTTTTTTAAAAAGAGCTTGACCCCAAAATGTCGATTTTCAACGTAACGTTAGCCTCTTCCTCATTGGTCGAGCGCCACTCTCTCTCTAGAACTGAAAGGCCCAAAAGTGAGTCCAGCTTTCTCCTAATGTCTATGTCGCAAGCATATACTTGACAATGAAAGTGTCAAGAGCAACCTCGCATCATATGCCATCTATTTCTTTCACATACCACCCTCGATCAAGAATCTTATCACACAAGAGGGAATCAAATGATTTTCAGAGCAACATAGTTTTAGCAACATGTACATTGTAGGTATGAAACAACTCAACAAAGAGACCAACAAGATAGAAATTTGCAAGTTTCACCAATTTAGTGAGTATAGAGTTTTGGAGAGACCTCTGAACATCCCTATAGAGCTTGCTCCTCAATGTCTCACTCATTGTTGTGTCAGGAATGGGCCAATTCACGGAGTTCCAGTTGGTTGGTAGTGAAACCTTTACCAACACTCCTCTCTGATTCCTTTGATTGAGTTGGTAGAAATGGTCATAGAAGAAAATATCCTCGTTTGCAAGGCTTTGATAGTTCTACCCGCATATTGCAAGACCCCAATATGAGCATGGATCACAGAGATGAGACCTATAATGCACTCCAGTGGCTCCCATTCCTCATATGAGGAAGGATAAAAATCTATGAATGTAAAAGAATAGAAATAAATACAAACATCTGTATAACCTAATTTAATATCTGTCATAAGAGAAGAAAAAAATAGATTCACATTAGAAATGTAAGATAACATTTATAGAGGAGTGCTAAATAATTAACTCACAATTGCACCGTGGATTATGCACCATGGAGACATCGCCGCCATTAGCAATCACATCAGAGTGAGTGAAGAATGTTAAACAAAGACCTCTTTCACAGTCTTCTTATCAACCTCAACTTTGAAATCCAGAACTCTTGCTTTCCATGCAGAACAAAACATATTTACTGCTATCAAGATTTTTCTCCTTCTTGGCTGCATAAGAACCCAAGAACCTTTGCTTATCCTCTGCTCTTGCCACCTATTATCTGTAGTGAGAGAGTTTGAGATTGAGATAGTGCTTATGCTACTACATGGTCTTCTTGGTACACTAATGGTGAGGTTAGTTGGGGACAGTGTAGAGCAACCTCTAGAACTTCCTTGGCGGGAAGAAGACGAAGCCATAGCTATGTGCACATCTATCACATGTGTCAATGAAAGGGACTTTACGTATACCGTGTGCGAGCCACAAATGGCTGCAAGCACACAACAAGAATAATCTAGCAAGCTCAAGAGAGCAAGGGTGTGTCACTCACTGCCATACACTTGCCTTTGTGAAGGATTCTTCGCCGCGCGAAGAAGAAGGAGCTACCACCGTGCCGCGCTCAACCACTTTGCTGCCATTGTGCTATCGTCGCAATGCTTGATCACTCTCTCTCTCTCTCTCTCTCCTCTCCTCTCTCTCTTGATGTAGATTCCACCCTCGAAATATAACAACGCAACATCGGGATCCACGATATGAGTACCTGTGTAAGAAGAAAAGCAACATTGTGAAAGCTCAAAGGTAGCATGTGCAGGCGTGCAATAAGTGAGATGCATACATGATATTCTAGGAAATGCAAAAAAAAAAGTGAATTGTAACATTGCCAACTAGAACAAGCGTAGTACCTGAATGAAATGCAATAGAGTTAAGGTCTATTAGGTTGACTCTAAGAGAAGTATGTAAGAGCTAGGGCTAAAGTAAGTACTAGATTGACCAACGTTGATTAGAAAATGTCGACTAAAAAGTAGCTAACCCTAGGAATGCTTGTCGGGGTCTAAAGACTAGTGATCTTGTCACTTATACCACTCAAGTGTGATCAACATCAAAGACAAGAAAGTTTCTGCTATTTGCTTTCTCTTTTATTTTTCGTTTTTTTTTTCTTGTTTCCTTTTTTGTTGTTGTCATAGTTGCTACAAGTAGTTGGGGGACTCGAGGTCTCAAATACCCAGTAGCTGGGAGACTCGAGGTCTCAAATACTGGCTTGAGCATAAACTAGCCGGGAGACTCGAGGTCTCCAATACCAGCTTAACACATGGAATTCCACAACACAAGTCACACTTAGGTGGAATAAGCTAGAGAGAACTATATCCTCATTGCCTAAAACATTACTAAAATTACTACAATTAATAGACTATTTAAGAATTAAAGTCAGCAATTAAGTGTCTTAGTTTAGCCTAAGGTCCTAATACCTACTTAAAGCCAACTAATAGACCAAACTCAAAAAGAAGAACAAGGTACTAGAAGTTTGAAAAAATTATAGCATCTAAATTGGCAATGTCACAACTTCATAAATTTTATGCATTGTTAGAAACTTCAATGACAAGATGCAAACATGTAACTGTGGAGAGCATAGATAAAAGGAAGTAGTACACTTGATATAATGGAGAAAATATGTTGTAACATGTAAACGTCCATTGTCATTGTCCTTTGAAGGCATCCTTACGTAGTCACAAACTGCACAATAGTCACCACCAAACATCCACCTTCCAGAGGCACATCAGTGCGAAAAGGTACCAACACTTATTGAACACAATTAAAAAACATAAGGAACCCTAACCTGTGCATTTGGTGGCTATCATCCACTTGCATCCTAGGTTTACATTACCCTCCATAGTTCCAGCAGGCATGACCAAAAAGTCTTGAGCTACAACCCTATTGTCATAACTGACAGAAGTGTGTCAGATTCTAAAAACCGTAGTTTTTTTCTTGTTGACACCTTTGACTTGGATAATACTCTCAGATAGAGGTGGATTTTCCAACTGACACCACACCGCATATGATAGTAGATTATACTTAGCACCCGTGTCCAATAAGGCGTTATATAGTACTTTTTCATAGGTGTTGTTTAGCTCAATAGGGTATCGTAGTGGTGTATGAGAGTCCAACCAATCATCCTTTGTTTCAATGTAGAATGTATGTGTAACTCCAAGGTTGGCCTCTCATTGGCGTCTTATGCGTTGTTGTCGCTCTTTCACCTCAGCTTGAGCTTGTATCTATTTCAATTCTGTTTGTGCCTTGGCTGCCTTTTTTTGATGGATGGCACGTAGCTCCTCTTGGCTTAAAGGATCATAATATCTTTTGACTTTGCTACCATTGAGGAATCAATGGTTTCAACTCTATCTAGAGTCTCACCACGAATGGTTCCTTGTGGGGTGATTTCATATATTCTATATGGTCCTTTTCTCGCATATTTCAAGTTTTCTTTTTATTACGCACTCCATACATAAGGACTTTATCACCAATGTTGATATCTTTGTTCTTTAGATGACGATCAAACCATTTCTTCCTTCTATCTTTTTCCACAAGTGCATTTCGCACAGCTAATTGCCTCTCTTCATCTAGCCTTTCAAGGATATATAATCGCTCAAGTAAGGGGTTACCATCCTAGTCTTCTTGAGAAGCTACTCGAAGACTAGGAGTGATAAACTCACATGGAATAACCGCTTCTTGGCCATACACCATCTTAAATGGTGTGCAGTTAATGGCAACTTTGTATGCAGTACGATAAGCCCGTAGAGCTGATGTAAGCTTTAACTCCCAATTTGCATGATGAGCTTCCACCATTTTGGTCAAGATAGAGATCAAGGTCTTGTTGGTGCTCTCAACTTGGCCATTTGCTTGTGGATAATACGGGGTGGACTTATGGTGACCTATCATGAAGTTGGTAGTGAGTTCTTTTATCACTCCATTTATAAAATGAGTGCCATTTTCACTCAAAATCTCAAAGGGACAACCAAATCTTGTAATAATTTTCTCAAAGAGAAACTTGGCAGTTGACCTTGCATCAGCCTTGCGTGTCACCTTGGCTTCCGTCCACTTTGTTACATAGTCAGTGGAAACGATAATATATCGAGATTGAGTGCTACGAGGATGTCGGACTAATTGGGACTACAAAGTCTAAACCCCATTTTTCAAATGGTTGAGTCACTTTAATAGGATGCAAGGGCATCTTATCCTTTCATTGCATGATCTTGTAATATTGGCATTCATCACAACCTTTTGCAAAAAGTGATGCATCCTTGAATAAGGTAGGCCAACAATAGCCTGATTGCAACACCTTTCTAGCTGTTAGTTCCCCTAAGAAATGTCCTCCAGCTATACCAATGTGGGCTTCATGCAGTATGTATAAATACTCATCCTCACGGGCACAACGTCTACGAATATCATCCTTCCCTAGTCTGTAGAGAGTTACTGCAATGAGAGAATAAGGTTCACATTCTTTGAACAATTTTTGAGCTATGTCCTTATCATTAACTAGAAAGTTCACAATCTTCTCACTCCATTCGGGTATGGTTTCGACTACGAATAGAGAAGTATCGGGTAACTCATCATCAAATCTAGTAGGGGCTTCATCATTGGGTATGCGAGACAAATGATCCACCATGACATGTCTTTTACCAAGTCTCACCACAACGATAAAATCAATTTCAAGGAGAATTAACAACCATCGTGTAATTCTTCCCATGGAACAAGGTTTATTTACTAGATATAACAAGGCTTGATGATCAACATAGAAAACGAACTTGTTGGCCATAAGGTAGTAGCAAAATTTCTTCATTGCATAAATCATACCTAAACCTTCTCGTTCTGTAGTGGTGTAGTTTCTCTCGGCATCATTCAATTGACGACTTGCAAAGATAATGGGGTAGTCCAATTTATGTTTTCTTTGTTGAGCTAGAACACACCCAATAGCAAATTTTGATGCATCAATATGCACATGGAAAATTACATTCCAATCGGGCACTCATAGAATAGGAGCACTAGTCAAGGTCTTTTTCAATGACTCATAAGCATGGTTATAGTCCGCGGTCCAGTGGAACTCAATAAGAAGCTTGTACAAAGGATGAGCTATCTTGGCAAAGTTTAAAATAAACCTTAGATAATAACCAACATGGCCCATGAACCTTTGAACTCCTTCACAGTTTGTAGGTGGTGGCAATTTAGCAATGGCTTTAATTTTGCTCTCATATGTGGAAATCCCATTTTTGGACACTATATGCCCTCAAATGACTCCATGTTTAACCCAAAATTGGCATTCGAAAGGGTTAAAGGAGATGCGATACAATATGCATTTCTCAAACATTTTTTGTAAGCATGATAGATGTTCTTTCCAAGAGGAATAAACACAAAGGTCATCTAAGAAAGCTTTGCAAAACTCCATCAAATATTCTCTAAAAGCAGTGTTTATTAATCTTTGAGAGGTAGCAGGGGCATTGGTTAAGCCAAAAGCCATAACACAAAATGCGAACACTCCAAATTCGGTTATAAAGGCTGTTTTAGCTTGGTCCTCTAGCACAATTATGATTTGATTGTAGCCAAAATATCCATCTAGAAAGCTATAAGCTTCCTTCCCTACAACTCTTTCAAGAACATGTTCTGAATATGGCAAGGGGTAATGGTCCCTCCTAGTGGCAGCATTGACCTTCTTGAGATCCATGCACACTTTGAGTTTCCTATTCTTTTTTGGCACACTCACCATTGGAGACACCCATTCTGAGTTCTCAATAGGGTATATGAATCCACATTTCACAAGCTTTTCAATCTCTTCTTGAACGATCTTTCCATATTTAGGATTCATTGGGTAGGGTCGTTGCTGAACTGGTTTAGCCATGCTATTCATGGGGATTGTGTGTTGCACCACCGAAGGTGGAACACCTTCCATATCATGATATGTCCAAGAAAATATATCCCTAGATTCCTTGAGAAGTTCTCTAAGTACACACTACTCATTCTCTATAAGATCTTGGGCAATGAAGACATGTTTGGACTCTTCTCCTGGGTCTGATAACTCTATTTCCTTTACCATCACTGGACCATCATAGACTCCATTGCTTCTAGTGATAGGTTTTCTTTGAGCCTTTGTATACACAACCTTACATTCCTCTGTGGTGTAGGATTTGAAATGTTCAGGTGTAGGGTATAAGTCTATGGGGTTCTATTGTTCTGTGGACTTCCGATTCCTTTTGTTGTTGAGCTAACTCTCAATTTTGTCATCTCCTTACGGTACGGCTCAACTTTGGATTCTCTGTAACCTCTAGTTGTGCTATGTCAATGGGTTGTGTACTACACTACGTAACGCTTTGAAGGTATTCACCCTAGTTATCTACCAACTTCCGATGAGCATCACATGCCCCTATATAATTAAGCCATTCTGTGATAGATTTCTTTTCATTTATTTTAGCACACACATTTGCTCGATATTGTCGTCTTTTATATCTCTTACTCTTCTTGTCTAATTTTTTATTACGGCCGATCTCTAGTGAAGAGTCACTAGATGAACCACTACTTGTGTCTTCTGCTCCCTTGGATAGATTGTCATCTAGGGTACCACTAGGCCCTGAATGGTTTGTCCCCACATTTGCACTAAGATTTAACTCAGATTCTTTGTTCTCAGAGTCATTTTCAATTAATGATTCTGACCCCAAATCGTGTGGGCTATAGTCTTGTGATATGCTACTGGTTCCAATGCTAGTCAAACCTTCATCTTGTAGGTCATCAGAAGCTATATGCATAGCTTCTAGCATATTTAAGGGTACGAGTGGTGGCATTTCATCCCCCTCAGGTGTTACCCAGGTCATCCCCATGTTTCCCCAAGTGTCTATGGTTGCTGCGAAGTGGACCCAATCCACATTGTCAGACTCAGTCATTCCAGGTAGTACGTCCATATAAGGAGAATCTTCCCCAACATCATTAGTGTTCGCTTTACACGTGTAACAATACTACAATGGGACTGAGTGAACTGTGGTGTCAGATCTATGATCAATTATAAACATGTTTCCTAGAGGATGTGTTCAACCAGTTACTAGATCCACTCGAATGACAGAATCTTGGAACTGCAAGTAGACATGGTTTTTAGACCAGTCATGCACCATTTTTGCTTCCCTCATGAAAGAACGTCCTAAGATCCTCTTAGATGCAATAGTGTGCTTGGAGAAATCCATAACAATGAAGGTAATTCGTATTTTATGTCCAAAGACCTTGATCTGGAGATCTTCTAGCATCCCAATAGGTTTAACAATAGACCCATTGGCCATGTTTACTACTATGGTTGTGGTTCCAAGGTGAGGTCTTCCCATAGTTTCCCAGCAATTTTTAGTCACAATTCTAACCCCAGCGCTACCATCAAGGATTCCCTTCACAATTAATCCCTTAGTAGTGATTGGTATGTTCACATTGGATTCATCACCTTCAAAGTATTGTCCCAACGGTATTTCTACAACAAGGTTCTCATCAAGGCTGGATTGTGGATCTAAGTGTTCCTTCTCTATTGGCATCTCCCCAGCTCCATCCATCTATGCAAATTGTGGTAGCCCGACCCTCAGTTCTCCATTGAGGAAAGCTCGAAGAGCTAAGAATAGCTCAAGGTCTCCATATAGTTGAAGCCATGAAATCCATCATTTTGGAAACATTTAATGGCACCTCTTGGGCTTCAGTCCCTTGACGTAGGGAAGATGGGATCTCCAATTCTTCAATAGGGTCAAGTAGTCCCTCTGTAAATATTCTTTCCATCAAGAATCGAGTACGCCCACTTTCCCATGACTTTAAGTCACTTTCTTCTTGGATGACACTAGATATGGCTAAGGGTCTATGGACTTGGTGAGGTTGTTGTTGTGTAGCGAACACTGTGCCTGTAATCTGGATCTACCTAGGTGCTCGTTCTAGGTCCCTTTGGGTATCTTCTGCCAAACTCCTTAATTGCTTGACTCGCTTGATCTCCAATGTAGGGTTTGGATAGGTTCCTATCTTCTTCTTGGATCCTGGGCATTGTGGCTCATGAAGGTCTTCCTTGTTGGTTTCTATCTTAGTGGTTGTTTTGGTCTCCATGGTTTCACGTGAATCAGAATCCTCTTTAGCATTGTTCATATATACGGGGTCGTTTCAACTGTCCCTATGTTGGTCTTTGAACTGGGGTATGATTTCGCTTCTTTTTGCAATCTCTTCTTTCGTGTTTTCTTCTTTTTTTGAGATTGGGTAATTGAAGCCGTGTCTCTTTCTTCAAGAATATAATTTTGTTTTTGGAGCATTGATCGTGTGAGTACGTCTACTCGTACCACAAGTGTACTTTGTGATGGCTCCTTGGTAACCTCAATCAAGTTTAATGGTGTGATCTTTGACGCATTTGGATTATTCGGACATTGGGCAATCAAATGATCTATGCCACATAAATTATACATGAGTATCAGCATTGTAGATGTGCTCGCTTGATTTATTTTGGATTAGTGTGGCGTTCTTTTGTAGCCTAATAGGACACTCGGCCACACGATGTGGACCTCCACACTCATAGAATTAAAGAGGTGGTCTCTTAGTAGTGTAATTTATATTTTGGCCTCTTGAAGCAAGAGCAGCTAATTGATAGATAGGTTTGACTTGTCCCCAATAGTCCGCCATGTAGTATTGTGGGATTTCTTCAAGAACATCAATCCCATAGGAAATATTAGGGTCTATATCTTCCTCACAGCCTTCCAAACAAGCAATAGATGACTCACAACCCACTTGATTCATAGAAGTGATTCTCGGATGTGGTGGTTGCGGTCCTAGCACTGGAGGTGGTAACGGTGTTGTTTGAACAACATTTTGGGCCCTAGGGACCATGTGTTGTGACATTTGTTCAAGAGGTGGGGCCGACATCAATACAGGCACTCGAGGTGTGTTTGTCCATGCTAAGGTTGGTCTATTGACCATTGCGTGCTTAAATACTATGAAATTCTTAGCTTGATGACCATACCTCCCACAGGCATTGTAATTCCCATTGAATTTTAGTCTAAAAGTAGGACATTCACTAGTACTATGCGGTCCATAGCATACTGAGCACCATTGTTGCTCCCTTTTTGGATACATATAATTGTTTTGTGGAGCACGATTGTCTCTAAGACTATCTTGAATGGCCTTGGCGAGATCTGCTAAAGTCATTGTCAAGGCCATTCAAGAGAAATCGGCTTTAGGGTCATTGGCTGATGCCCTAATGCTTGCAAGCTAATAGACTTAGGCTCAACAAACACTCTCTCCTTGAATCATTAAATTATCCTCCAATTGGATTGCATTGGTGGTGACTGCTTCCCAAGTGGTGGTACCTCTAATGACTAGGCCATTGTAGATATCCTCATGTCATAATCCCCTAATGAATCTATCAAGCAATTGATTATTATTGAAAATCTCATTTGGATTACAACGAGAATTCAAATGCTTTAAGCGACTAATAAAGTCTCTCACTGATTCTCCTTCCTCTTGTTGGGCTTTCTGGAGCTGAGAGGCTACACCCCAAAGCACTCCCTCCCGTATGTGTTCTTTCAAGAATAATCTCCTAAGAGTAGGGTGAATCGTTTTTTCTTCCACCCTTAGGGTTCTATACCAATCCCCAGCCTTCCCACTTAAGGTTAGGCTTAAAGCATTACTCTTATGCAGGTCATTGTGTTCTCCTAGAGAATCACAAGTTTGTTCAAACACTTAGATATGCTTTCTCACATCCCCGTCCCCACTAAAGTTTGTGTGAGATTGGCTATTTGTACTGCCTTACTTCTAGGTTCTCTATCAGGCATGTTACGCATATTCTCAGCAATAGATCGATCGATAGCTTGAGAAAATTTTGCCAAGTCACCTACGTGAGCAGGCACCGTGGGTGAAGGTGATCCAGAGACTACATGTGGAGTAGGTATTGGCATTGGGCTTGGCGCATAAGAAGCCCTTGGGTTCCAGTTTGGTACGGTGTTGTTCCATGTGGCAGTCGAAAGTTCATATGTGTGGCCCTAGGCATAGCAGACGTCGGATGTGACATGGTAATGCTGGCCGGTATGGTCCCATGGAAATAAGAGCTTAGGTGTTGTGGTTGTGGAGCATAGGTTGTTGAAACAAAGGGAGGGGTAGGGACTACATGAGTACGAGGACCTATAGGTGTATACGATTGGTACACACTTGTAGGTACTGTTGCAGGCATTGAGCTACCATTTAGTGGTGCTTTACTAACAAATGAGGTCCATGGCGTGTTTCTTGGCATGCCCATCATTGGGGTAGACATGGTAGCCATGGTGTCATCAAGGGGAAGATGAGCTAGACTTGGAAAAGTAAAGCTATCACTTGTGGGCTCAGATTGCACTGAGACCCCTGGCAAAACAACATATGGAGGATCCATTGGAGTTACCGAGGGAATCTCCATTTGCGACGATAAGGTTGGTTGTTTAGCCTTCCCCGTATCCAAGAATCTCATGAGACCCGTTGAAGGCATGTGGATCCCCTTGTTCTATCTCTCTAGCTCAATAACCGTATGGATGACCTCACAAACTCTTTGTTGTTGATCCTCCACACTAGTAGCACCCATTGTAGATTGTAGGACATCTAACCAACCCACATGATAGGTGTGACCTGTGTATAGGTCGGTTATATTTTTTTTCTGTAGTTCGTACTTCTAGCTCTCATTTGAGAACGATCCATCTAGGATTGAAGTGCTAGGGGTGTCCTTTGAACAAAATGCAATGTGGATCTCTATGGGTTGACCCTTAGTGGTCGCTAATGCAGGAGCACTCGATTGCTCTCCTAGAAAAGACATTGATATAGGGGCTTTCGCTTTTAACTCGCTTCATTGCTCCACCTTGCGTAAGCTCTCAATTTTTTTTTCCATAGCCATGATGATATACCGCTCAACTTCTTGTACTTTGGCCAGGCTTCTACCATCAGGTAATAGTCAGGGAGTGCAATGAATGGAGTATTCACGTGCACACTCTCTAAGATCATAGGGTCTATGTTGGTCATGAATGGAGAATTTATTTTCCCACCCCCCTCATTTACATCGGTAGCTCCATGTTCGGAGCAGATGACTCTACTAAAGGTTTCCTTCAAGCGGCTAAGCACGCTCGGCCCGGACCATGGGCCCATGGCATGCATGTCTTGGCTTGAGCTATCAGGATTAGGCATTGGGTAACCCTCCATGATGTCCTAGTTAGAGGAAGAGTCACTAGACGCTATATGAGGGTCCTGAGTGGTACTACCTTGGGTTCCCGCTGAGGGCCCGAAACTTAAAGTAGGTGGGTATTGAGAACTCGCGTAAGTCAAAATGCTCGCTAGTTTCTCGGCCTCTAGGACATGACCAGAGCACAGATGCATGTGCTTTTGGAACCCTACAAGCATCGACGAATACCCTCGAAGGTTAACCGCCTGATTTTTTGGGCGTTTTGCATGCCGTTTTCACTCGTTTTTTATATATTTTTATATTTTTTAATGATCGGTTTATGGATTAAAGCGTGTGACAGCTCAAAACGAGCGTATCGCTTAGGGGGTTGTGATGTGCTTTATAGCACATCGTTCGGTTACTCGAAGCTCTGTTGGTCCTCATAATGGTCAATTTTTACTTACGTGTGAGGCTAAATTAAGTAATTTTAAAGGGTGATTGAAGCCTGAGCCTGAGCGTGGGCTTGGGCTTGGACTTGTGCTTGGGAAGTATTCTAGATACTAGTTCTACCTTTAATTTGTTTTTAATTTTCTATTATTTTTAATTTTTTTTAAAAATATTTTTTTTTGGGATAAGGTCGCCGCGGCCGTGCTGCACGCGCGAACACACACACACCTAACCTACCTACTTACAACTAATAGAGCTACTGTTACACACCAACACAGTACTACAACAACTCGTTAGCTAATAGATCAACTTACTGTACTTTACACATAACTAACGTGGATCTACTACCTTAATTCTAACACCTTATCATAGAGAAAACATAGTACCTTTCAACACCTTATTAAAAAAAAATTACACTGCAGCAAAACTAACTTCTTCTCAACACACACACCTTCCTTCTCTACCTTTCCTACACTTCATAATGCACCACAAAGAAGCATAGAGTGCTACGCGAGCTTAATGCAGGGCATTTCCCCGGTAGCGGCGCCAAAAATGTGCACGTCTATCGCACGTGTCAATGCAAGGGACTTGCCGTACACTATGTGCGAGCCACAAATGGCTGCAAGCACACAAAAAAAATAATCTTGCAAGCTCAAGAGACCAAGGGTGTGTCACTCACTGCCCTATGCTTGCCTTCGTGGAGGATTCCTCGCCGCGAAGAAGAAGGAGCTACCGTCGTGCCGTGCTCAACCTCTTCGTTGCCGCCATGCCATCATAGTAATGCTCGATCTCTCTCTCTCTCTCTCTCTCTCTCTCTCTCTGTGGATGAAAAAGTGGCTTTTGATGCCGTGCACTGCTCTATTCCACCACTCAGGCTGCACACAAGACACCTACAAAAGCATGACGTTCCATGTAGCCCGTATCTTCCATGGTGCATCTGATTTAAGCCTTCCTTCAAGTAAACAAGTTGAACATGGTATTCACAGTAGCAGGTGTTGCGGTCCTTCAACTCGCATACGAAGTATGCCTTTTGTCCACAAAAAAAGTAGGTATGTCATTTCTCCACCTTTTCAACCAAAGTGAGGTGGGGTTGGTTGAGCAGTGGGAGTTGGTGTCTATTTCTGGAAATTCACAGTTTCTACTTCAATTTTTTGTACTGTTGAACTTCTAGCCACTGTGGTGAAGCACTTTAGTGCACTTGGAGAACACTTTGAAGCACTTTGGTGCCCTTTTAAGCACTCTCCAACACTTTGGGGCACTTAAAAGCACTTTGAAGCACTTTGTGGCACTTTCAAGCACTACGAGGCACTTTCAAGAGACCTGTCATGCACATTGGTGCCCTTTGAAGCACTCTACAGCACTGTAAATCACTTTGGGGCACTTGAAAGCACTTTGAAGCACTTCAGTGCACTTTAAGAGCACTCTGAGGCACTTGATAGCACTCTGAAGCACTTTGGTGCACTTTGAACTACTTTGGTGAACTTTGGAAGCACTCTAAACTACTTGGTGGCACTACAAAAGAAGTTTCAATCACTTTGTGGAGCTTTCAGGCAGTATGCGGCACTCTGTGGCACTTTCAAGCACTATGAAGCACTTTTAAAGCACTATGAAGCACATTGGGGCACTTTGCTACGCTAAATAGAACTATGTGGCACTTTAAAGCATTGTAAAGCACTTTTTGACGCTTTAAAGCACTTTGAAGCACTATGCAACACTTAAAAGCACTTCTGGGCACTTGAAAGCACTCTAAAGTGCACTTCAAGGGCCCTTTGAAAGCACTTCAGTGCTAATTTAAGAAACAGGTGTTTCTTGTCCATTAGAAGATAATGGAGGAAGGTAAAGGGCATATCCCGAGGGATCTTCTGTCGAGTCTATGAAACTACTAGGCTGCAAAGAAGAGGGAACAAAGAAGCATGCAAAAAAGGATGGCACAAGTGCAAGAGGATGGTGACATTAATGAGCAGGAGGCAAAGAAAATCTGTAGGGCAATTGCTAAATGTTGGCATAATAAAAAAAACGGGCTTTTCGAGGGTCTTCAATGGAGCATTTATAGCAACTTCGCAGTCATCCAACGTTCTTAGTGTTGCAACCCACATGGGAGATAGTTGGGAGGCTGATTTTCTTTAACATTTGTCATACATTGTCTGAGGTGAAGACTCCTTGTTCAAACAATGAGTTATTTTTGAAACGGGCTATTGTCATGGCATGCCTCAATGGAGTCAATGGAGCTGAGAAATAATGATGTTGCGAAGGCATTAGGACTTCATCGAAGAAATGTCGTGGGAGCTAGTTTCCTGCTGCAAATTGATATGGAGGAGGGGTCACTTCCCTTAGACACGTGTCAACGTCAACAACATAGGACCAATACCTTAACAATCGAAATCAAAGAAATCGTGTTTCAATTCTGGTAAATGGAAACCCGCATCTCCCCAAACAAGAAAGATGTCATTTGAAAGAGAATCGTTAAGAGGACACATGTGGTGCGTCCGGTGCATCTCCTTGATTTACCTGAGGTCTATCACCCAGAACATCTTCAAACTGTGTCGCAATGCTTTACTTAGTAATTTTGGGTGCTTGTTGCAAAAGCTTTGAAGTGCTTTAAAAGTGTCTCAAAGTGCTTCAAAGTGCATCACTTAGAGCCTGCAAATGCTTGAAAGCACCAAAAAAGTGCATCTCAGTGTGCTTGAAAGAGCCAAAAAGTGCTTCAAAGTATTTCAGAGCGCTTCCAAAGTGCTTCATGGTGCTTAAAAGTGCCACAAAGTACTTTAGAGTGCTTTCTAAACTCGAAAGTGCTTTGGAGTGCTGCAGAGTGCCACAAAGTGACTTAGAGTGCTCTTAAATTAGCACTGAAGTGCTTTCAAAGAGCCCTTGAAGTGCACTTTAGAGTGCTTTCAAGTGCCCAGAAGTGCTTTTAAGTGTTGCATAGTGCTTCAAAGTGCTTGAAAGCGTCAAAAAGTGCTTTACAGTGCTTCAAAGTGCCACATAGTTCTATTTAGCGTAGCAAAGTGCCCCAATGTGCTTCATAGTGCTTTAAAAGTGCTTCATAGTGCTTGAAAGTGCCACAGAGTGCCGCATAGTGCCTGAAAGTGCCACAAAGTGATTGAAACTTCTTTTGTAGTGCCACCAAGTAGTTTAGAGTGCTTCCAAAGTGCACCAAAGTAGTTCAAAGTGCACCAAAGTGCTTCAGAGTGCTATGAAGTGCCTCAGAGTGCTCTTAAAGTGCATTGAAGTGCTTCAAAGTGCTTTCAAGTGCCCCAAAGTGATTTACAGTGCTGTAGAGTGCTTCAAAGGGCACCAAAGTGCATGACAGGTCTCTTGAAAGTGCCTCGTAGTGCTTGAAAGTGCCACAAAGTGCTTCAAAGTGCTTTTAAGTGCCCCAAAGTGCTTTAAAGTGCTGGAGAGTGCTTAAAAGGGCACCAAAGTGCTTCAAAGTTTTCTCCAAGTGCACTAAAGTGCTTCACCACAGTGGCCAGAAGTTCAACAGTACAAAAAATTGAAGTAGAAACTGTGAATTTCCAGAAATAGACACCAACTCCCACTGCTCAACCAACCCCACCTCACTTTGGTTGAAAAGGTGGAGAAATGACATACCTACTTTTTTTGTGGACAAAAGGTGAAGTCATACCTCCCAACTATCTCCCATGTGGGTTGCAACACTAAGAACGTTGGATGACTGCGAAGTTGCTATAGAATGCTCCATTGAAGACCCTCGAAAAGCCCGTTTGTTTGATTATGCCAACATTTAGCAACTGCCCTACAGATTTTCTTTGCCTCCTGCTCATTAATGTCACCATCCTCTTGCACTTGTGCCATCCTTTTTTGCATGCTTCTTTGTTCCCTCTTCTTTGCAGCCTAGTAGTTTCATAGACTCGACAGAAGATCCCTCGGGATATGCTGTGTATTCTTTATCAAACCACCCTTTGAGTGATCTCTATCTTTGTTGATACCATGGAGATGTTTTATAGCAAATTATTCTTTGGCACAAGAACAAATAACTTTCTTGAAAGCTTCCCATTTAGTTTCCAATGGTGCATCATATTGAAGCTTCTTCATCCATAAAGTTTGCTCAACAATTTCAATGTACATTGGTGCCCGTTTGAAATCCATACATAGTGATAATTTCTCTTTCCTTTGGCTGAGATTATCATGCTTAGTTGCTTCTCCACATGAAAGGTCAATACATAAGGTGCGATGGTCAGATTCCGGGGTCCATTGGCCAAACATAAAACTCCTTATGTGATACATGATGGTTTCAGAGAGTAGCATATAGTCAATCACACTATCCCCATTATGTCTCCTACATGTAAATCCATTGGTTCCACTCCACAAAGATACATCATTGGTAATGAGCATAACCGTGCTATTACACATGTGTAAAAGTAACTTTCCATAGTGATCCGGCTCTTTCTCATCCATTGAAGAACGATCATATAAAAGAACTTCCTCCAACTCCCTTGAAATGTATGTCATATCAAATTGTTGAGTATCATGTTACAATGTTTTTTTGCGAGCATTCATATCCCCAAATACAATAACATCACCTTCACCTTTGAAATAAGCAATGTACTCTTCTAAATCAAAAAATGGCTGATCTCTATCCATGCAAGCATAAAAGGGAGAATCATGATGAGGAATATAGCAACTGGCTACAAAAATAAGTGCTCTTATTGGTATCATAATTTTCAGCCATACATAACGTTTGTACTTGTCATCTTTCACAATTGATACAAAATCTTCCAATCCTTTCTTAACCGTACATGCTACCCCTCCTTGTCCTCTTCATTGTTTAAGATTCTTTGACCACATCAATGAATGTACATTGTAATTCTCCAAGCCGTTAATCCTTTGTGTATCATGCTCCCAGGTTTCAACAAGAAGTACAACATCGGCTTTGCTTGTTAGTTCATCAATGCCAACCCCCGCATTCCATGTGTATCCATTACAATTCCAAAATCATATTTTCAATTGTAACTCGGTCTCATAGGTCATGCATCCCTATTTGCTTGAGGGACTTGCCTCCTCCTTGGGCACATTTTCTTCATGAGAGATATCCTTGTTTTTCTTATTCTTTTCCTCATATGCCTTGCGACACATATTGTTGCTCAATAGTGCGATCTTCACATACAAAACATTTTGTATCCCTCAAATAGATCCAACTATTATCAAGGATAATCTTTTGCTTCGTCTCATCCCGCATGGTGCATACAATTGGCCGTTCTCCCGAGCGAGGAGCTCCTTGCTTCCCCACTCTATGTGCTCCACAGACCATAAATTTGGACATGCCAAAGTGGGTTTTGAGGAAATCTTCAATAGCAATGGAAAGAGAAGGAGGTGTCTCTAGCTTCTCTTCGAGAATTCCACGAATAAAAATGTTCTTGGAACGTTGCTCCCGTTCCTTCAACTCCTCCACATCCACATTCTCAACATTCTTTGTTTGAGCCATATCTTGCATGAGTGAGGAATTAGCAACCACATTGCTACTACATACATCACCCCAAGACTTGTTTGTGCATACATTTCTTAACCCTCATGGCTCACGAACACCCTATCACCTAAGATAGACGCCGTATTATTTATTTAGTAGAGTCAGGGACTGGGCTTGTCGGTCCAATAGGAAAAGGGTAAGAGTGATCGCCGATGAGAGGCACACTCTAATATGAACATTCAAGGGTTAGTTGGCTAAGTATGGGTGCCCATGTGTGAATGGGGCGAGCTCATATAAAAGTCACCTAAAACTAAAAATCATTCATTATTTCATTTGTGCAATTGAAGAGTGCTCTTGCTCCATATCCATCTTCTTCTTCTTCATCTCCTTGTGTGTGTGTGTATGCGAGAGAGAGAGAGAGAGAGAGAGAGAGAGAGAGAGAGAGAGAGAGAGAGAGAGAGAGAGAGAGAGAGAGAGAGAGAGAGCATTGCAATGGCGGCATGAGGATGGTGAGGAGGTTGAGCCGCGTAGCGGCGTCTCCCTCTTCTGCGCGACAAGGAATCCTCCACGATAGCAAGCGTAGAGCGGTGAGTGACACACCATCGTCATCTTTGAGCTTACTAGTTTAGGCTAGTTGCATGCTTGGAGCCATTTGTGGCTCGCACACAGTGTATCGGCAAGTACATTGCATTGACACGTGCGACAGACGCGCATATTTTTGGCACCGCTGCCAAGGAATACCATACACTAAGCTTGAATGGCACTCTGTGCTTCTTTGTGGTGCAATTTCAATTGTAGGAAAGATAGAGAAGGAAGGTGTGTGTGTTGAGAAGAAGGAGTTTGTTTTTTTGTTGTGTATTATTTTGATAATAAGAAATTGAAAGGTACTGTGTTTTCTTTGTTAGTAAGGAATTGAAAGATACTGTGTTTTCTTTGTTAATAAGGTTTTAAAAGATACTGTGTTTTCTCTGTGAGATAAGGTGTTAGTATTAAGGTTGTAGATCCATAATGTTAGTTCTGTGTAAAGTACAGTAAGTAGTTATGTTAGCTAGTGAGTTGCTGTAGTAGTGTGTTAGTGTGTAATAGTAGTTGTATTAGTGGTAAGTAGGTAGGTTAGGTGTGTGTGTGCTCGTGCGCACAACGCAACCGCGGCGACCTTATCCCAAAAAAAAATTTAATTTTTAAAAAAAAGGTAGGATTGGGATCAAGAATATCTCCCAGACCCAAGCCCAAGCTCATGCTCAGGCTCAGGCCTCAAACGCCCTTTAAAATTACGTATTTTAGCCTCACACATATCTAAAAATCGACGTTTTTGAGGACCAACGGAGCTTCAGGTGACCGAACGTTGTGCTGTAAAGCACACCACAACCCTCTGAGTGATAGGACCATTTCGAGCTATTACACACTTTAATCAAAAAACCGATCATTAAAAAAAATTAAAAATCATCAAAAAACGAGTGAAAACGGACGCCTAAAAAAGTAAGCGGTTAACCTTCGAGGTTACTCGCCGATGCTTGTAGGGTGCCAAAGGCACATGCATCTGTGCTCTGATCATGTGCTAGAGACGAAGCAACTAGAGAGAATTTTGACTTAAACGAGTTCTCATTATCCACCTACCTTAGGTTCCGGGCCCTCGGCGGGGACCCAAGGTAGTACAAACCAAGACCCAAACATAGCGGCTAGTGACTCTTCCTCTGACTACGACGTCATGGAGGGTTTCCCAATGCTTAATCCCAATAGCTCAATCCAAGACATGCATGCCATGGGCCCACAGTCCGGGTCGAGCGTACTTAGCCGCTTGAAGGAAAGCTTTAGTAGAGCCACTCGCTCTGAACATGGAGCTAATGATGTAAATGAGGGGGGTGCGGAAGTAAATTCACCATTCATGACCAACGTAGACCCTATGCCCTTAGCGAGTGTGCACATGAATACTTCATTCACTGCACCCCGTAATTCTTTAGAGCTATTCCCCTCCGAGGTCATATTATCCGATGGTAGAAGCCTTGCCAAAGTGCAAGAGGTTCAGCCATATATCATTGCGGCTAGGGAAAAGGAAATGGAGAGCTTACGCAAGGCAGAGCAATGAAGAGAGTTAAAAGCGAAAGCTCCAAGTCAATATCCTTGCTATGAGAGCAACCGAATGCTCCTGACTTAGCAACCACTAAGGGTCAATCCATAGAGAGCCACATTGCATCTAGTTCAAAGGACACCCCTAGCACCTGAATCCTAGATGGAGCGTTCCTAAATGAGAACTGGGAGTATGAACTACAAAGGGAAACTATAACCGATCTATACATAGGTCACACCTATCACGTGGGTTGGTTAGATGTCCTAGAATCCACAACGGGTGCCATTAGTGTGGAAGATCAACAACAAAGAGTTTGTGAGGTCATCCATAGGGTCATTGGGTTAGAGAGATAGAACAAGGGGATCAACATGCCTTCAACGGGTCTCATGAGATTCTTGGATATAGAAAATGCTAAACAACCGACCTTATAAAAAATGGAGACTCCCTCAGTAAGTCTGATGGATCCTCCATATGTTGTTTCACCAGGGGTCTCAGTGCAATCTGAGCCCACAAGTGATAGCTTTACCTTTCCAAGTCTAGCTTCTTTCCCTTGATGACACCATGGCTACCATGCCTACCCTAATGATGGACATGCCAATAAACACGCCATGGATCTCATTTGTTAGTAAAGCACCACTACATGGTAGCTCAATGCCTGCAACAGTACCTACAAGTGTGTACTGTGCGCTCCTTGCCACACTCTCGAAGCAAGGGACTTGCTGATACACTGTGTGCGAGCCACAAATGGCTCCAAGCACACAAAAAGACTAATCTAGCAAGCTCAAAAGAGAGCAATGGTGTGTCACTCACCGCTCTATGCTCCTGCCTTGGAGGATTCCTCGCCGCGATGAAGAAGAATCTGCAGTCGTGCCGCGCTCAACTGCTTCTCCGCCGTCGTGCCTTCGTAATGCTCGATTGCACACACACTCTCCCTCTGTCTCTCTCTCTCTCTCTCTCTCTCTCTCTCTCTCTCTCTCTCACATACACACACACGAGGAGGTGAAGAAGAAGAAGATGGAGATGGAGATGGAGCAAGAGCACTCTTCTATTGCACAAATGAGAGAATGCTTGAATTTTAGGTTTAGTTGGCTTTTATATGATCTCACCCCATTCACACTTGGGTGCCCATGCTTAGCCAACTAATCCCTTGAATGTCCCAGTTAGAGTGCTTCTCTCATCGGCGATCACTCTTACCCTTTTCCTATTGGTCCGACAAGCCCGGTACCTGACTCTACCAAATACATAATACACGTCCGTCGTAGGTGATGGGGTGTCCGTGAGCCTTGAGGGTTAACATGCCCCCCTTCCTGATGTAGATTCCGTCCTTGGAAGCTATTGAGTTGAAGCTGGTTCGTCGAGGTGGAAGAGCATTTGAGATGAATGTCCTTAGCCTTCTTCAGTCACTGCAAAATCAAACAACATTGGCACAGTAATTGCATTCTCTTAAAAAGCATATGCAGTTTTAGGTAGACAAATTGATTGGTAAAACAATTTCAAACAATTTGTCAGCAATGAACATTAAATTGCAATGTAATCAAATGCATAAACAGATGTAAAGGTAAAAAATTAAACAAGTCTGGGGTCGCTAATTTGACGGTCGAAAGGCACTAGAGATCGAATATTAATACCATGGGTAAGCTTCTTAATTATCTGTGGTCAATTAAGTTGTTTAATCGCGAGAGCCAAGTATTCATGTTCGAGGGCTGACTAGAGGCTATATCTAGAAGACCTGTAGTTAAGCTACCATAAAAGGAATTTCTCATGAAATCATCGCCTGACTGATTACTTTTTCTTTGACCCCCCAAAGTCTTTTCACAGTGATTCAATTTTGATGTGTGTGCTTATTTTGTATGCCTTGGGTTTTTTGCTTTTCAAGGAAAAGCGCCCACATTGGGAACCTCTAGGGCTCTAGTACCATAGGCAATACATGTGAGTGAAGTACCAAATCAAGCTGAGATTTCTCTTCCAGCTTAAGATTTTACAGTGTGGCACTTTGATTTTTTGTTTGTTCATTTTTAGCATTTTAATTTTGTAACTTTGGGGGGTCATATAACACTGATACACCTCCCCAGGCTCATCACACTAGTAAACTCCCTTTATAATACTTAAGCTAAAGGTCAATAGGGTCAAGCCCACTAGAAAGCCCTAGTACATTTCACACAATGCTGCCTAAATCGGATTAAGAACCTAAGTAACCATTAATTATTAGGAAGGCATTCCCCATGGTATTAAGAGAAGATTTCTAACACCTAACTTGGTCAAACTAGTTTGTCGGACTGCTTGATTTTTAAACCTAGACAAGTGATTATGACAAAAAATTACATTGAATTAAATGTTTGATACTAAGCAAATGCGGTGAATATTAGGCTACCAATCACAAGTAAAGCTGACAATCATAGATGCAAAAAAGATAAGGGGCAATGCTAATGGACAAGAAACACCTGTTTGTGTCGATGGTCGCGCTTGATTTGAAGAGTGAGTTGAGATAAAGATTCCATGAAGGTCCAAATCCTACCAATAGCAACACGCTCCTATACACACTAGGAAACAAAAGGAATACCTCCAGGAGGCACATTAGTGGAAAAAGGTACCAACCCTTATTGAACACAACAAAAAACATAAGGAACCCTAACCTAATTATTTGCACTCCCCCTAGAGAGTCAAGGGAATAGGATATTGTAGAGGTTGGGGGGAAACCCTAAGGCTAAACCCCTATCCTCGTCGTCGAGATAAACAAAGTCATCATCCATGAGACCATATGTGCCATCCGTGTAGTCGTGTAAATTTTCTTCTTCATCATAGGTGCCCATGTTTACTAAGAAGGTCACTAGATGCCTATAGTCATCTTGGTCAAAAGGGTAGGCTTGTGCAATGGGAGAAACACTCTCTACTAAGTATGGATCAGACGTGGTCAAGAGACGTATCAGCCATTCTAACTCCTCAAAATTCCTCTCACATGCTAGCGTACCTATCAAATCCCATTCACATGCAAGCACTGGAAAGACCATGTGAAATATTTGTGAAAAGTAACGAGGGTACCTCTCACCCAAGGCAGGAGTGGATGACTCTAGCGTACTAGCCATATCTGTACACGCAAATAGATGATGGTTAGAGTGCAAATATTACAAGGGTCGTGTTCTTGTGCATAATTTGTTTTTATGATTTGTGTTATGGCTCTTGATCTTTTACTTTTTTATCTTGTTTTTGTGAGTATAAGGCTTTATATATACATTCCCTAAGATTGGAGATTAAGAGGTCAGGGAGAAAGGTTGAGAGAGAAGCAAGTGAATGATGGATGTCCACAAACACTCCCCCCTTCCTTGGGTAGATCATACAGTTTGAAATGATGTCGTCACCCTTTGAAACCAATTGTTCCAGTTGGTAATAGGTGAGGATTTTTGCCAGTAGTTTTCTATTACCCTAGGTGCCTCGTCAAGTTGCAAGGGTGGTAAGGTACTCTCCCAGGATCGAACTTGAAGTGGTTCATCAGGTGATTCTTGAACACTGGGAGGTGTGGATTCTTTTGTAGCTTCATGGAGGTCCACTACTATAGATGGAGGCTCTGTAGAAGCTTTTACCTCTATGGATGTATTACATGAGGAGCTAGAAGCTTCATGGAACTCCGCCCTTCCTGAGCTAGGTGGAATAAATTGGTTTTGCCTTGGAGCCCAAACTAGCTCTGGACTAGGTGTGTAGCATTCTGTGATCTTTCCCTTCCCACGGTCCGCCATTGGCTTTAACGTTACACTGTTTGACTCATATGGGTTTGTTGTCGATAGGGAAGGACACATTTTACGTTTAGGTACCCAAATTTGCTCATTTCCATCACAGTAGCCTTGGGCTTCTAATAGTTGGTTTGGGATCCATCGTGATTTGGTCTTGACTCTCCTAGGGCGCGCTCTTGGTTTTCCCAGGAAATTTTTTCTTGGAATGGATGGGAGGGTTGAGGTAGTTGGAAGTAAGGCCTTGGGGACCCATTGATATGTACTCTTAGGTCGTGGATGAGTACTTGCAATATTACTGCTTGCTACAACTACAAGTGTTGAAGTGCTAGGTTCATGGGTAGCTGGCAAAGACGAGTTAACCACCTTGGCTTGTGAATGTTGGCTATCCTTCAACTTTGCTAGAGTTTGCAATGTAGGTGACTTTGCTTGAATGATAGGGGTAAGATTCGGTGGTCGCGTCGTGACACTACCAGTATCCCAATCAATAGTGCATTTGGTTTCCAACATCCATGTGCATCCCGGGTTTACGTTGCCTTCCATAGCTCCCGCGGGCATGACTAGAAACCTCTGCACTATGCTTCCATTGTCATAGACAATAGGGGTCTAAAGGACTCCAAGAATAGCAGTTTTCTTTTTATTAATGCCCTTGACTTGCATCGTACTCGGGGATAGGGTCGGTTTCCCTAATTGACACCAAACTCCATAGGATAACAGATTGTGTCTAGCTCCCGTATCTAATAAGGCATTGTATAGTACTTTCCCATAGGGGCTATTTAGCTCAATTGGGTATCGTAGGGGTGGATCAGATCTAATGAGTCATCATCTGTGTCCTCGAAAAATGCTTGCGTGATTCCCAGATTAGCCTCTCGTTGGCGTCTAAGAAGTTGTTGTCGTTCCCGAGCCTCAACTCTTGCTTGGATTTTTTAAAGCTCTGCTTGTTCCTTGGCAGCCTTCTTTTGATGGATGGCTTGCAACTCTTCCTGGCTTAGAGGATCATAATATCTTTTGAATTTACTCCCATTAAGGAATCCAATGGTTTCAACTCCATCTAGAGTCTCCACACAAATGGTACCTTGCGGGGTAATTTCACACACTCGATATGGCCCCTTACCAGCGTATTTCAATTTCTTCATTTCATTACGTACCCCGTACATAAGAACTTTATCACCAACCTTGATGTCTTTATCCTTTAAATGGCTATCAAACCACTTCTTTCTCCTATCCTTCTCCACTAGAGCATTTCGCACAGCTAATTGCCTCTCTTCATCTAGCCTTTCTAGGATATATAATCGCTCCACTAAGGGGTTACCATCCCAACCTTCTTGAGAAGCTACTCGAAGACTAGGAATGACAAACTCCCATGGCATAACTGCTTCTTGGCCATACACCATCTTAAACGGTGTGCAATTAATAGCAACTTTATACGCAATACGATAAGCCCATAAAGCTGATGTAAGCTTTAGGTCCCAATCAGTGCGATGAGCCTCGACTGTCTTTGTCAAAATGGAGATGAGAGTTTTGTTGGTACTCTCAACTTGGCCATTTGCTTGGGGATAATAGGGTGTAGACTTGTGATGAGATATCATGAAGTTTGATGTGAGTTCTTTTATTACTTCATTTATAAAATGAGTTCCATTATCACTCACAAGTTCAAAGGGGCATCCAAAACGTGTGATAATGTTCTTAAAGAGGAACTTAGCTGTTGTTTTTGCATCCGCCTTTCGTGTTGCTTTTGCTTCAGCCCATTTGGTTACATAGTCGGTAGCCACAATGATAAATCGTGATTGCGTGTTACGTGCAGCCGGACTAATCGGTCCAACAAAGTCTAAGCCCCACTTTTCAAATGGTTGGGTTACCTTGATGGGATGTAGAGGCATCCTATCCCTTCTTTGTGGCTTGTTGAAGCGTTGGCATTCATCACATCCCTTTGCAAAAAGTGATGCATCCTTAAACAGAGTGGGCCACCAATAGCCTGACTGTAAGATCTTTCGGACAGTCAAGTTTCTCGAAAAGTGACCACTAGCTACACCCATGTGTGCCTCTTGTAGAATATATAAATACTCATCCTCGCGGGCACAGCGTCTAAGAACATCATCTTTTCCTCTCTTATAGAGAGTTCCAGCCAGTAAGCAATAGGGTTCGCATTCCTTGATTAATTTTCGAGCTATATCTTTTCGCAGTTCTTTGGGTGGAAAACCATTAACTAAGAAGTTAACAATCTTTTCACTCCATTCAGGTATTGTCTCAACAATGAACAAAGGAGTATCAGGCAATTCATCATCAACCCCCGTAGGAGCTTTGCCATTAGGGATACGAGATAAATGATCCGCCATGAGATGTTTCCTCCCAGGCCTCACAACAACGGTGAAGTCAAACTCAAGAAGAATTAACAAGCATCGTGTAATTCGACCTGTGGAACACGGCTTGTTTACCAAATATAGCAATGCTTGATGATCAACATGAAACACAAACTTGGTAGCAAGAAGGTAATAGAGAAATTTCTTTACTGTGTAAATCATAGCTAGACCTTCGCGCTTTGTAGTAGTGTAGTTCATCTCGGCATCATTTAAATGGCGACTTGCAAAGCTAATAGGGTAGTCCAATTTATGTTCTCCTGGTTGAGTTAGAACACACCCAGTAGAAAAATTTGATGCATCAATATGCACATGAAAAGGTACATTCCAATCAGGTGTTCGCAGGATTGGAGCACTTGTTAGGGCCTTCTTTAATAACTCATAAGATTGATGACATTCTTCCGTCCAGTGAAACTCGATAAGAAGCTTGTACAATGGACGCGCTATCTCGACAAAGTTTAAAATAAATCTTCGATAATAACCAACATGGCCCATAAATCTTTGAACTCCTTTATAGTTCGTAGGTGGTGGCAAATCGGCAATGGCTTTAATCTTACTCTCATCTGTGGATATCCCGTTCTTGGACACTATATGCCCTAGAATGGCTCCATGCTTAACCCAAAATTGGCATTTGAAAGGGTTCAATGAGATGCGATAAAATCTACACCTTTCAAATATTTTTCGTAGATATAACAAATGCTTCTCCCAAGAAGAATAAACACAAAGGTCGTCTAGGAAAGCTTCACAAAACTCCCTTAGAAATTCTTTAAACGCAGTGTTTATTAATCGTTGGAATGTAGCAGGGGCATTTGTTAAGCCAAAAGCCATAACACGAAATGCAAACACTCCAAACTCTGTGATAAAAGCAGTTTTAGCTTGGTCCTCTAATGCAATTGTGATTTGATTGTAACCAGAGTACCCATCTAAAAAGCTATAAGCTTCCTTGCCCGCAACTCTTTAAGCACATGTTCTAAATATGGCAAGGGATAATGATCTCTCCTAGTGGCTGCATTAACTTTCTTGAGGTCCACGCACACTCTTAGTTTCCCATTCTTTTTTGGCACAATGACTATTGGAGAAACCCATTCTGAGTGCTCAATAGGGTATATGAATCCACATTGGATAAGTTTTTCAATCTCCTCTTGTACAATTTTGACATACTTAGGATTCATTGGATAGGGTCGTTGTTGGACGGGTTTAGCAGTGTTGATCATGGGAATTGTATGTTGCACCACAGAAGGTGGAACGCCCTTCATGTCATGATATGTCCAAGCAAAGATATCCTTGTATTCCTTGAGGAGATCCTTAAGTACAGCCTCTTCAGTTTCGGTAAGGTCTTGAGCAATAAAGACTGGTTTAGACTCCTCACCTGGTTCTGCTAATTCTATCTCTTTAACTACTGCTGGACCATCATAGACTCCACTGCTTTCATTGGTAGGTATTCGTTGGGCCTTGGCATACACAACCTTTCGCTCCCCCGTGGTATAAGATTTAAAATGTTCAGGAGCCGTATGTAAGTCAGCAGGCTCTTGTCCTGACGGAGACCTTTCTTTTAGTTCTGCCTCCTTTTGTTGTTGTGCTAACTCTCGGTTTTGACGTCTTCTTATAGTTCGACTCAATTTCGGCTCTGTAACCTCCAATTGAGCGAGGTCAATGGGTCGCGGGCTGCACCACAAGACATTCTGGAGATGTTCACCCCAATTGTCTACTAGCTTTCGATGAGCATCACATGCCCCTAGATAGCTAAGCCATTCTGCAGTAGATCTTTCCTTGTTTATCCTAGCTCTCACATTTTCTCGATATCGTCGTCTCTTATATGACCTTTGTTTCTTGTTAAGGTTTTGATTTTGGTAAATGTTTGAACTCGACTCGCTTTATAGGTCTTCGCTTGTATCTTCTTCACTCTCATATAAATTACCATAGATGGTCGTACTAGACCTTGAGTGTTTAGTTTCTATACTTGGCTCACTCGATGTTTCCTCAGGTTCTGAATCCATTTCTCCCTGAGATTTCGTTTCTGATGTGTATTGGCCTGAAGCCTTTGAGGAATCATCGGTTTCACTCTCAGGTAGGTGTGCCTCTTTCTTATCATCGGATGTTACATGCGCTACACCTAACATGTTTACTGGTGCAATGTGTGGTATCTCCTCCCCATCTGGTGTTACCCAGGTTGTTCCTCTAGCTCCCCATGTATCTATAGTTGCCGTTAGGTGTACCCAATCGACATTGTCTGACTCAGCCATTCCGGGTAGGATATCCATATAAGGAGAGTTCTCCCCAATATCCGTGTCTTCGTTACACGTGTAACAATACTGTAATGGAGCTGAGTGAATTGTTGTGTCTGATCGATTATCAATGATGAATTTATTTCCTAGAGGATGCGTTCGACCACTTAAAAGATCAACTCGAATGACAGAGTCTTGGAATTGTAAGTAGACGTGGTTTTTGGACCAGTCATGCACCATTTTTGCTTCCCTCATGAATGGACGCCCTAAGATCGTCTCAAATGACATAGGATGCTTGGAAAAATCCATAACAATGAAAGTCTGCCTTACCTTGTGTCCCAAGACCTTGATCCTGAGATCCTTAAGCATTCCAATAGGCGTAACAATAGATCCATTAGCCATTTTTACCACTACGCTTGTGGCTTCAAGGTGAGGTCGCCCCATAGACTCCCAACAACTCTTTGTCACCATGCTGACTCCCGCACCACCGTCAAGGACTCCCTTTACAGTTAATCCTTTAGTAGTGATTGGCAGAGTAGCATTAGATTCATCACCTTCAAAGTATTGCCCCAACTTGTTAACGGGTACTTCAATTACAGATTCATGTCCCGCTAGGTCAGATGGTGGTGCTAAATGTTCCTCATCATTCATTACCGAGTCAGGTTTGTTCATATGTGCAGACTGTGGTAATCCAGCGTGTAATTCTCCATTGAGGAAGGCTCGAAGAGCTGAGACTAGCTCGGGGTCTTTATATAGTTTGGACATGATGGTGGTTCTAACTTCTAAAGACATGAAATCCATCAATTTGGCAACATTTAATGGCATCTTGTGGGACGTAGGACCTTGACAAGAGAATGGTGAAGATGGAATCTCCACTTCCTCAAGGGGGTCGGGCATTCCCTCACCAAACATTCTCTCTAGTAGGAGCATCGACCGTGTGAGTGCATTCACTGGTGCTATGTTTATAGTTGGTGGTGTCCCATCAACAATCTCTATTATGTTCAATGGTGTGATTTTCGGTGCGTTTGGATTGTTAGGACACTGTGCGATCAAATGATCTATGCCACAACGATTACAAGTGAGTATTGGCATTGCCAATGCACTCCCTTTACTTGTTTTCATTAGTGCGGCATTCTTTTGCATTCTAATGGGGCACTCAGCTACTCTATGTGGTCCACCACATTCGTAGCACTGAAGAGGTGGTCTCTTGGTAAAACTATTAATGTTTTGGCCTCTTGCTGCTAGCGCAGTAGCTTGATATACCGGTTTGATTTGTCCCCAATGGTCTTCCATATAGTACATGGGACACTCCTCAAGCATGTCGACCCCATAGGTGATACTAGAGTCTATTTCCTCTTCGCAATCTATATAAGTACTAGATGACTCGCAACCTATTTGGTTCATAGGTGTAACTCTTGGATGAGGGGGTTGCGGTCCTAGCACTGGAGGTGGCAACGGTGTGGTTTGGACCACATTTTGGGTTCTAGGGACCATGTGTTGTAATGGCAACTGTTGCTCCATGGGTGGGGTAGGCATCAATGCAGGAACTCGGGGTGAGTCTGCCCAAGCTATAGGCGGTCTATTTTCCATGATGTGTTTAAGCATTAGGCAATCCTTCCCTTGATGGCCATACCTACCACACGCATTACAAGTCCCGTTAAACTTTACTCTGAAGGTAGGGCATTCACTCGTAGTATGTGGGCCCAAGCAAATTGAGCACCATTGTTGCTCCCTTCTTGGATACATATGAGTGTTTTGTGGAGCACGATTACCCCTACGGCTTTCTTGGATGGCCTTGGTGAGATCTGCCAAAGTCATCTCAGATATCGTTTGCTCTTTCACGATTGGCTTTATCTTCATTGGCTCATGCCCTGATGCTTGCGAGCTACCTGACTTCGGCTCGGCAGACACTCTTTCTCCTGCAATCATTAAATTATCCTCCAATTGGATTGCATTCATGGTGACTGCTTCCCAAGTAGTGATACCTCTAATGACTAGGCCATTATAGATACTTTCATGTCGTAGTCCCCTAATGAATCTATCGAGCAATTGGTTGTTGTTGAATCGCTCGTTTGGATTGCATCGAGAGTTCAAATTCTTTAGGCGACTAATGAAGTCTCTCACGGATTCTCCTTCTTCTCGTTGGGCTTTTTGGACCTGAGAGGCTACACCCCAAAGTACTCCCTCTCGTATGTATTCTTTTAAGAACAGTCTCCTAAGAGTAGAGTAGATCATTTTTTCTTCTACTCTTAAGGTTCTATACCAATCTCCAGCCTTTCCGCTTAGGGTCAAACTCAAAGCCGTACACTTATGTAGCTCATTGTGCTCTTCCAAGGAATCACACACATGTTCAAAGACTTCCATATGCTTTCTAGCATCTCCGTCTCCATTGAATTTCTGTGTGAGCTTAGCTACTTGAACTGCCTTGCTCCTAGGCTCTCTATCAGGTGCACTACGCATGTTTTCCGCAATAGAGCGACCGATAGTTTGATCAAATGCTGCCAAATCTCCTATTTGAGCAGGTATAATGGGTGTATGTGCTCCTGGAACCACATGTGAGATGGGAGTTGGCCTTGGCCTTGGAATACGTGCGGCTCTTGGGTCCCAAATTTCGTATGGTGGTGTACCAGACGGTGGTCCAAAGTTTACAGGCGTGGCCCTAGGCATAGGGGGTGCCTGATATGGCATGTTATTATTAAATGGCATGGCTCCACTTGTATAAGAGCTTGGATAATTCCATTGTGGATTGTAAGATCTTGGAATAATCGGAGGTGTAGGAGCTACATGAGGCTGAGGTACGACAGGTGCACATGATTGATACATACATGTAGGTATAGTTGGGGGCACTGTGCTACTAGGCATCGGCGCAGTATTAACAAATGAACTCCATGGTGTACTTCTTGTCATGCTCACCACTGGGATATGCATGGTAGCCGTAGTGTCATTAAGAGAAAGATGAGCTAGATCTGGGAAGGTAAAGCTGCCACTTGTGGGCTCAGATTGTACTGAGGCTCCTGGCGAAACAACATATGGAGGATCAATGGGGCTCACTGAGGGAGTCTCCATTTGTGACAGGGTTGGTTGGTTGGCCTTTCCCGTATCCAAGAATCTCATTAGGCCTGTTGAAGGCATGTTGATCCCTGTGTTCTGTCTTTCTAACTCGACAATCCTATGGAGGACATCACAGACTTTCTGTTGTTGCTCATCTATGCTAGTAGCACCCGATGTGGATTGTAGAACATCTAACCAACCCACATGATAGGTGTGTCCTATGTACCGATCAGTTAAAGCTTTTGCTTGTAGGTCATACTCCCAATTTTCGTTTAGGAATATCCCATCTAGGCCTGGCGTGCTAGAGGTTTCCCTTGAAGTGGAAGCATTATTGTTCCCCATAGCTTGCCCCTCCGTGACTGCTACCTTGGGAGCACTCGGTTGCTCGGATGACATGATTGTTGTCATAGGAGCCTTTGCTTTCAGGGCTCGACTTCGTTCTAGCCTTCGTAGGTTCTCAATTTCCCTCTCCCTTGTTGCTTGTATATAGCGTTCGATCTCTTGCACTTCGGCAAGACTCCTACCATCGGGTAGTAAAACCTTAGAGGGAGATAGTCCTAAAGGATCCGGAGGTGCAATGGATGGAACATTCACATGCACACTCTCAAGAAGCATAGGGTCCATTTTAGGCATGAATGATGAATTTACTTCCCCACTCCCTTCATTTATTTCATTAACCGCATGTTCGGAGCGAGTAGCTCTACTAAGGGTCTCTTTTAAGCGGCTAAACATGCTGGACCCGGGCCGTGGGCCCATGGCATGCATGTCTTGACTTGAGCTATCAGGGTTTGGTGTAGGATACCCCTCCATGACTTCGTAGTCAGAGGAAGAATCACTAGACGCGATATGAGGATCTTGGGTCGCGCTACCTTGAGTCCCGGCCGAAGGTCCAGAACCTAGGGTGGAGGAATAATGGGTGCCCGCGTAAATGGAGGCACTACCAATATGCTCGTGCTCTAACACTCGTCCAGAGCGTAGGTTCATATGACTTGGATCCCCTAGAAGTGTCAGTGAGGGCCCGTGAAGGCTGCTCACCTAGTAATTTTGGGTGTTTTTTGCAACCCAAGTCTTTTCTTATTTTTTGATTTTTTGGTCCTTTTTTTCTGACCCAGCTATAGAATAGAACGTATGATAGCTCAAAACGAGCGTCTCGGAATTTCTAGTAGGGAACTAGGCCCGAATTAGAAAGTCTAAGGGTGCAAGTGGGAAGAGAAGGGAGGAGAGTGGAGGACTTGCCCCACATGCTCTCATTCCCTCTTGAGGGGGTAGGGTATATATATAAGAGTGAGTCTAGTATATATCAAAAGACTGAGGATTGAGGCTTGGGCTTGGGCTTGGGCTTGGGCTTGGGGAAATGATCCCGATCCCGATCAAAATTTTAGTGTAGCCCCCCAGTCACTCACGCTACGCGCGCGGATTTGGTGACCCTTTCTTGGCCACACACTCTCACCTACCTAACTGCCCAGTCAACAACTCACAGACAGCTCACTACCTTATCTACTTACTAACTGTGCTGCTAACCACTAACTAATCTACTAACTAATCTGTTAACTGCTTGCTGACAGTGAGCTAACTGTCCACCTACTTCCTCTCTCACTACCTGCTTAAAAACACTGTGTGCAGCCAAACCTTGACAGAGAACTGTGTGCAAACAGAAATTGCTAATTGCCTTCCTACTTGTTCATTCACTGCAACCAAGCTAACGACTACTAATTGTGCAAAGACTGTGTGCAAACAGAAAACACAACATTATGCAGAAATCACAGAACTTGCAGACAACACAGAAATTAACAACATACAGAAAAACAACTCATTCCTCTTCCTCTTCCTCTTTTTTCCTACTACAAACAACTCATAGGAGAAGCACAAAGTGCCTCTTGGGCTTAGTGCAGGGCGATTCCCCGGCAGCGGCGCCAAAAATGTGCACTCCTTGCCGCACTGTCGAAGCAAGGGACTTGCCAATACACCGTGTGCGAGCCACAAATGGCTCCAAGCACACAACAAGACTAGTCTAGCAAGCTCAAAAGAGGGCAATGGTGTGTCACTCACCGCTCTATGCTCCTGCCGTGGAGGATTCCTCGCCGCGATGAAGAAGAAGCTGCAGTCGTGCCGTGCTCAACCGCTTCTCCTCCGTCGTGCCTTCGTAATGCTCGATCGCACACACACTCTCCCTCTCTCTCTCTCTCTCACATACACACACACACGAGGAGGTGAAGAAGAAGAAGATGGAGATGGAGATGGAGCAAGAGCACTCTTCTATTGCACAAATGAGAGAATGCCTGAATTTTAGGTTTAGTTGGCTTTTATATGAGCTCACCCCATTCACACTTGGGTGCCCATGCTTAGCCAACTAATCCCTTGAATGTCCCAGTTAGAGTGCGCCTCTCATCGGCGATTACTCTTACCCTTTTTCTATTGGTCCGACAAGCCCGGTACTTGACTCTACCAAATACATAATACACGTCCGTCGTAGGTGATGGGGTGTCCGTGAGCCGTGAGGGTTAACATGTACCAATCGTATGCACCTATGGGTCATCGCACTCATGTAGCCCCTACCCCTCCCATTGTTTCCACAACCTATGCTCCACAACCACAACACCCAAGCTCTTATTTCCATGGGGCCATACCGGCTAGCATTAGCATGTGACATCTGACGTTTGCTATGCCTAGGGCCACACATATGAACTTTGGGCCGTCACATGGCACAACACCGTACCAAACGTGGAACCCAAGGGCTTCCTATGTGCCAAGCCCAATGCAAATACCTACTCCACATGTAGTCTCTGGAGCACCTCCACCCACGTTTCCTTCTCACTTAGGTGACTTGGCAACATTTGCTCAAGCTATCAGTTGATGTATCACTGAGAATATGTGTAACATGCCTGATAGAGAGCCTAGAAGTAAGGTAGTACAAATAGCCAAGCTTACACAAAATTTTAGTGGAGACGGGGATGTGAGAAGCATATCGAAGTGTTTGAACAAATATGCGATTCTCTAGGAGAACACAATGACATGCATAAGAGTAATGATTTAAGCCTAACCTTACGTGGGAAGGCAAGGGATTGGTATAGAACCCTAAGGGTGGAAGAAAAAACAATTTACCCTACTCTTAGGAGACTGTTCTTAAAAGAATACATATGAGAGGGAGTGCTTTGGGGTATAGCCTCTCAGCTCCAAAAAGCCCAACGAGAGGAAGGAGAGTCGGTGAGAGATTTTATTAGTCGCTTAAATCATTTGGATTCGCATTGTAATCCAAATGAGCGCTTCAATAATAATCCATTTCTTGATAGATTCATTAGGGGATTACGACCTGAGGATATCTACAATGGCCTAGTCATTAGAGGTATCACCACCTGGGAAGCAGTCACCACCAATGCGATCCAATTGGAGGATAATTTAATGATTCAAGGAGAAAGAGTGTCTGTTGAGCCTAAATCTATTAGCTCGCAAGCATCGGGGCATCAGCCAATGACCTTAAAGCCTATTGCTAATGAGCCAAAGATATCTGAGATGACTTTAGGAGATCTCACCAAGGCTATTCAAGAGATTCTTAGAGACAATCGTGCTCCGCAAAACAATCATATTTATTCAAGAAGGGAGCAACAATGGTGCTCAGTATGCTATGGACCACATAGTACTAGTGAATGCCCTACTTTTAGAGTAAAATTCAATGGGAACTGGAATGCCTATGGGAGGTATGGTCATCAAGCTAATGATTTCATAGTATTTAAGCGCGCGATGGCCAATAGAACAACCGCAGCATGGACAAACACACCTTGAGTGCCTGCATTGATGTCGGCCCCACCTCTTGAACAAATGTCACAACACATGGGGGCCGTAGGGCCCCGAATGTTGTTCAAACAACACCCTTACCACCTCCAGTGCTAGGACCACAACCACCACATCCGAGAATCACTTATATGAATCAAGTGGGTTGTGAGTCATCTACTGCTTGTTTGGAAGGTTGTGAGGAAGATATAGACCCTAATATTGCCTATGGGATGGATGTGCTTGAAGAAAGTCCACAATACTACATGGAGGACTATTGGGGACAAGTCAAACCTGTCTACCAAGTAGTTTTTCTTGCTGCAAGAGGCCAAAATATTAATTACACTGCTAAGAGACCACCTCTTCAATGCTATGAGTGTGGAGGTCCACATCGTGTGGTCGAGTGTCCTATTAGGCTACAAAATAACACCACACTAATGCAAACCAATCAAGCGTGTACAATGCCGATACTCATGTGTAATTGATGTGGTATAGATCATTTGATTGTCCAATGTCCAAATAATCCAAATGCACCGAAGATCACGCCATTAAACTGGATTGAGGTTACTAAGGAGGCATCACAACGTACACATGTGGTACCACTAAACGTACTCACACGATCGATGCTCTAAAAGCAAAATTATATTCTTGAGGAAAGAGACACGGCATCAATTGCCCAATCTCAAAAAAAAGAAGAAAACATGAAGGAAGAGATCTCAAAAAGCAGCGAAGTCAGACCCGAGTTCAAAGAGCAGCGAAGTCCCCAGTTCAAAGACCAACATAGGGACTGGTGACGACCCCGTATGTATGAACGATGCTGAAGAGGATTCTGATTCAGGTGAAACCATGGAGACCAAAATGACCACTAAGATAGAAACCAGCAAGGAAGATCTTCATGAGCCACAATGGCCACGATCCAAGAAGAAGATAGGAGCTTATCCAAACCCTACAGAGGAGATTAAGCGAGTCAAGAAATTAAGGAGTTTGGTAGAAGATACCCAAAGGGATCTAGAACCAGCACCTAGGCAGATCCAGGTTACAGACACTGTGTTTCCTACACAACAACAACCTCACCAAGTCCATAGACCCTGAGCCATACCTAGTGTCATCCAAGAAGAAAGTGACTTAAAGTCATAAGAAAGTGGGCATAAAATGTTTACAGAGGGACTACCTGATCCTACAGAAGAAATGGAGATCCCATCTTCCCACGTCAAGGGACTGAAGCCCGAAAGGTGTCGTTGAATATTGCCAAATTGATGGATTTCATGTGTTCAGAAGTTAGAACCACCAACATGTCCAAACTATATAAAGACCTTGAGCTAGTCTCAGCTCTTCGAGCGTTCCTCAATGGAGAACTGAAGTTTGGGCTACCACAATTTGCACAGATGGACGAAGTTGGGGAGATTCCAATAGAGGAGGAACACTTAGATCCACGACCCAACCTAGATGAAAACCTTGTTATAGAAATACATGTTAACAAGTTGGGGCAATACTTTGAGGGTGATGAATCCAATGCGACCATACCAATCACTACTAAGGGATTAACTATGAAGGGAATCTTTGATGGTGGCGTTGGGGTTAGCATTGTGACTAAAAATTGCCGGGAAACTATGGGAAGACCTCACCTTGCGATCACAACCATAGTAGTAAAGATGGCCAATGGGTCTATTGTTAAACCTATTGGGATGCTAGAAGATCTGAAGATCAAGGTCTTTGGACATAAAATAAGACTTACCTTCATTGTTATGGGTTTCTCCAAGCACACTATGGCATCTAAGATGATCTTAGGACTTCCTTTCATGAGGGAAGAAAAAATGGTGCATGACTGGTCTAAAAACCATGTCTACTTGCAGTTCCAAGTTTCTGTCATTCGAGTGGATCTTGTAACTGGTCGAGCACATCCTCTAGGAAGCAGGTTTATAATTGATCATAGATATGACACCACAGTTCACTCGGCCCCATTGCAATATTGTTGCATGTGTAAAGCGGACACTGACGTTGGGGAAGATTCTCCTTTTATGGATGTACTACCTGGGATGACTGAGTCGGACAATGTGGATTGGGTCCACCTAGCAGCAACCATAGACACTTGGGGAAACAGGGGGACGACTTGGGTAATACCTAAGGGGGATGAAATGCCACTACTCGTACCCTTAAATATGCTAGAAGCACAGCATATAGCTTCTGACAAGACTCATCCTAATATAACAAAGAAAACATACAAGTGGGTCCCTAAAGCTTCTTTAGCAACCATAGCTAGTGCTAAAAAACAGAAGTCTTGTAAGAAACGTCCCACTCGCCCCAAAAAATGTAAGAAAACATGGTGGTGGATACCTAAACGACTATTGAAAGCCCAAGGCTACTATCAAAGAAATGATCAAATCTGGGTGCCAAAACATAGATTGTGTTCTTACTTTTCACCTGACTCATGTGAGCCCAATCCCGTAGCTCCAAAATGAATCGACTATCACGAAAAGAAAAAAATCAGAGAATGCTACACACCCGTTCCACAGCTAGTTTGGGTATCGAAAAAGAACAATTTGTTCCACCTAGCTCAGGAAGGGGGGAGTCGAATGACGCTTCTAGCTCCTCATGTAATGCATCCATAGAGGTAAAAGATTCTCCACAGCCTCCACCTACAATAGTGGACCTCCATAAAGCTACAAAGGAATCCACACCTCCCAGTGTTCAAGAATCACTTGATGAATCACTTCAAGTTCTCGATCCTGGGAGAGTACCTTACCACCCTTGCAACTCAATGAGGCACCTAAGGTAATAGAAAAATACTGGCAAGAATCCTCACCTATTACCAACTGGAACAATTGTTTTCAAAGGGTGATGAGCACATTTCAAACGGTATGATCTACCCAAGGAAGAGGGGAGTGTTTGCTGACAGCCATCATTCACTCACTCCCCTCTCAACCTTCCTCCCTGACCTCTCAATACACTCACAAAAGAGAAAAAAAGTAAACAGCAAGAGCAATGAGCAGATGAGTATGCACAATAAAAGTCAAAACATTGACCCAGACCTAAACATTCACATCCGATACACTGAAATAGAAACCTATGTCATCAAACACCTTTGATCCTCATCACTTGAGTGATGGAGGGAAGGTAGGATTAGTATGATAGGAGTGTTTCTGTTTTAGAGTTTAGTGATTAGAAAAGTTTTTTTCCCCATTGATGTGCCTGCTAGAGGAATTCTTTGTTTTTCTAGTGTGTACAGGAACGTATTGCTGTTGTTAGGATTTGGACCTTCATGGAATCTTTCTCTCATTCACTCTTCAAATCAAGCACGATCATCAACACAAACAGATGTTTCTTGTCCATTAGCATTGCCCCTTATCTTTTTTTCATCAATGTTTGTTTGCTTTAATTGTAATTGGTAGCATAATATTCAACGCATTTGCTTAGTATCAAACATTAAATTCAATGTAAATTTTTGTCATAAGCACTTGTTTGGGTTTAAAAATCAAGCCGTCTGGCTAAGCTAGTTTGACCAAGTTAGGTGGTACAGATCTTCTCTTAATACCATGGGAAATTCCTTCCTAATAATCAATGGTTACTTAGGTTCTTAATCCAATTTAGGCAGCATTGTGTGAAATGTACTAGGGCTTTCTAGTGGGTTTAGTCCCTATTGACCTTTAGCTTAAGTATTATAAAGGGAGTTGACTAATGTGATGAGACTGGGGAGGGTAACCGTGTTATATGACCCCCCCAAGTTACAAAGTTAAAATGCTGGAAACAAACGAACAAAATAAAAAATAAAAAAATCAAAGTGCCACAATGTAAAATCTTAAGTTGGAAGAGAAATCTCAGCTTGATTTGGTACTCCACTCACATGTATCACCTATGGTACTAGAGCCCTAGAGGTTCCAAGTGTGGGCATTGTTCCTTGAAAAGCAAAAAACCCAAGGCATACAAAATAAGAACACACATCAATATTAAATCACCGTGAAAATACTTTGGGGGGTCAAAGAAAAGGTAATCATTCAGGCGATGATGTCATGAGAAATTCCTTTTATCGTAGCTTAACTACAAGGTCTTCTAGGTATAGCCTCTAGTCAGCCCCCCTCAAACATGAAATACTTGGCTCTCGCAATTAAACAACTTAATTGACCAGAGAAAATTGAGAAGCTTACCCATGGTATTAATAGTCGATCTTTAGTGCCTTTGAATTGTTAAATTAGCGACCCCGAACTTGTTTAGTTTTTTACCTTTACAATTGTTTATGCGTTTGATTATATTACAATTTAATGTTTATTGCTGACAAATGGTTTAAAATTCTATTACCAATCAATTTGTCTGACTACAACTGCATATGCTTTTTAATTGTATATGAGAATGCAATTACTATGCCAATGTTGTTTGATTTTGCAGTGACTGAACAAGGCTAAGGACATTCATCTCAAATGCTCTTCCACCTCGACGAACGAGCTTCAACTCAATAGCTTCCGAGGATGGAATCTACATCAGGAAGGGGGGCATGTTAGCCCTCACGGTTCACGGACACCCTATCACCTACAACAGATGCCGTATTATGTATTTAGTAGAGTCAGGGACTGGGCTTGTCGGTCCAATAGGAAAAGGGTAAGAGGGATCGTCGATGGGAAGTGCACTCTAGCAGGAACATTCAAGGGTTAGTTGGCTAAGTATGGGTGCCCAAGTGTGAATGGGGCGAGCTCATATAAAATTCACCTAAACCTAAAAATCATTCATTCTTTCATTTGTGCAATTGAAGAGTGCTCTTGCTCCATATCCATCTTCTTCTTCTTCATCTCCTTGTGTGTGTGTGTATGCGTGAGAGAGAGAGAGAGTGTGTGTGTGTGTGTATGCATGAGAGAGAGAGATAGATAGATAGATAGATAGTTCTATTATCGTCCTGGGAGGTCAAATATGACCTATGGGACCAAATGAACATGTCACGTGGTGTGAGTGGAGTTCATAAGTGACTCTCGATGCTCAAAAATGGCTGAAATGAGCGTCGCAATAGAGAGTCCACATCGTGGTTGGGAGAGGAAGGTATGTAGGGAGAGATCATGGCTGAATATATGGGGAAAAGAGGACCTTATGTGGTCAAAAGCTGAGCACTCAAGTAGTGTGTGGTACTCACTCTCTCGCACTTGACGAGGGCATAAGGTGCAAAGTCGACGACACTCCTTGCCAGTGCCCCAACATCCTGTCTCGCAGCGTAGAGAATGGGAGCTAAGACGAATGGAGGCAATGGTGCGGATCGCACTCAACGGGATGGGCTCAAGGATGTAGGAATGGGTTCGGTTACCTCGTTCCGAGAAGAAGAGAGATTTGTAGTTTGGGGCAACGTGTGTGGTGTAATGGCTGAAGCGAGAACCTCCGGATTTCTCCCAAGCCGTGATACATTGGCGTTGTAAGAAGGCCTCATTAACTTGGGAGTCGATCGACGCATCCTTGACCAAGTGACATGCATCCCATCTTCCAAACCATTTCTTGATATCAAGCATCCACCCCGAACTTAGTATTTTACTCTTGCATGTCTTTTGAACCATTTGACTTGCTTCATATGCGATTCTAGGAAGTCGATGCAAAGGGCTACGTTGTGTCTTACGCATGTACTCCACAACCCTTTGCATGCCCAAGACCTCAATGGGAAGCAATCCGAACTCAAGAAGTAAGAGCATGTAGGGTGTTTGGTGTCTTGACTTGGAGAAAGTTGGTGAGAAAACGCTTTTGGACATTCCTAAACTCTTTCCAAGTAGACTTTCCGATGCTTCCACCCCACACCTTCACTCCATAAAGAAGCACCGGTGTCACCAATGTGTCAAAGAGGTACTTTTTGAGAGCCCAACACTTGATCTCTCCTGCATTGCACATGTTCTCAAATGCATAATAGGCCCTCTTTCCGGCTTCCAAGCGACGCATTGCACAATCCTTCCATTTATGATTGGATGGAACCTCAAGGCCAAGGTACTTGAAGTGATCTACCACTTCAAGTTTCTCATTGTTATATACAATGCATGGATTTTCATCATTGAGGGTCTTTACAAGCATAACCTTGGTTTTGGATCCATTCACGATCAGCCCGCTATGTAGGCAAAAGCGTTCCAAGACACTCATAAGCTTTTGTGCATCTTCTAAGGTATGTGCCAAGAGCACTACATCATCGGCATAAAGCAAAAGCATGATCACCGCATTTCCAATCTTAACCCCTTCTATGCCTTCTTGTTGTATAAAGTCAAGAACCATGCATTCCAATTCATCAATGAGTAGCCCAAAGAGGGTTGGGGAAAGTGGGCATCCTTGTTTGACACCAATAGTGCTTACAAAAAATTCTAAAATTCCATCTCCCATACGTAATCGACATATCACTTTTTGGTAGATGCGAAAGACTGCATGCATAAATTCTCTCGGCACTTGAAGGCTTTGCATACGTCTCCAAAGATTTCCTCGCGGTACTATGTCAAAAGCTTTCTTGAAATCCACAAAGCAACAATACAACTTTTTTCCTTTCAATCGAGACGCTTCCATAAGAACTCGAAGAGTGACAAGGTGATCAATAGTGCTATGATGCTTTCGAAAACCTGCTTGGCCAAGTGCACGTTTGCCATTCTTTTCAGCCCATTCACTTATCTTCATCTCCATGATACATCCAAATAACTTTGCAATTAAAGAACCAACCATTATAGTGCGATAGTTGTTCACATTGTTTACATCTCCTCCTTTGTGCAAAGGTTTGATCCAATTTGCACTCCAATCATGAGGCATGCCATACTGAAGTGCAAGGTTAAACATATCGCATATCCAATATCGTGTTTTCTTGCTTGTCCATTTAATCATTTCAGCCTTGACACCTTGAAGGTCACCTGCCTTACGAGTAGCAAGTTTCTCAAGTGCGCGGCATACATCTTCAATGGTAAAGAAGGGAGACATAAACGGAAGGGAGCTACAACACTCCATCTTATCAACATTGGGTTGCTCATAGAGATTCTTACAATGCATATACATATCCTCAAGAGTCAAGTCACCAAAGCTCTCAACGCGCTTGCCTTTTAGATTTTGCCAAAACTTGCCACATGCATGTGCTTTCTCTTGTGCTAAAAGAAGTTTTTTTTCGACTTCCCACCTTCTCCTCTTCTTTTGAACAAGTGCTTTGTATGTGTGTGAACATTCCAAGTAAACTTCCTTGTCTTTGACTGCATCCAATCTTAGCAAGTGTTTTCGGGCTTGACTACATTCCATGTCAAACCATTTCTTCTTGGTGCTACCCTTCTTAGACCTTTTGCAAGACATGTGTTTCACCGAAAAGCATTCCTTCGCACAAGAGAAAATTACTTCTTTGAAAACTTTCCACTTGCATTCTAATGTTGGGCTCTCTTGATGCTCTATCATGCTTAACATTTGGTCCACCATATCAGCATATATAAGTGCTCGTTTGAAGTCTAGACGTAGGTACAAATGATTCACATCATGATTGGAGGCTACATGCTCGAGCTGTTTACCACACTTGAGGTCAATACATAACATCCTATGATCCGATTCCGGATTCCATTCACCAAGTGTAAAGCTTTGTATGCATTCTAGAGTGGCTTCCGAGAACAACATATAGTCAATCACGCTAGCACCGTTGTGCTTTCTACATGTAAAGTCATTGGTGCCTTGCCATAGAGATACACCATTTGCAATGAGCATTCCGGTACTATTGCACATATGTAGAAGGGACTTTCCATAGTGATCCACTTCTTTTGCATCATTAGAACTTCGATTATACATGTATGAGTCATCCATTCTTCTTGAGACATGCGGCATGTCTACTTGTTGTGTGTCGTGTTGTAGCATATTTGTGCGAGCATTCATGTCTCTAAAAACAATGACTTCACCTTGATCCTTGTAATGAGCAATGTCTTCCTCTAGTTCAACAAAGGGCTGATCTCTATCCATATTCAAGCAAGCATAAAAGTTGGAGTCATAGTGAGGAATGTAGCAACCGGCCACAAACATGACTTGACCATTTGGTGGGCTGATTTTCAGCCATAAGTAGCGTTTATACTTATCTTCTTTGACAATGGAAACATCTTTCAAACCCTTTTTGGTCATACATGCTACGCCTCCTTGGCCTCTTCGTTGCTTTGCATTTTTGGCCCACATCAAAGAATGCACATCGTATTTGTCAAATCCAAGAATTCTTTGCGCATCATGCTCCCATGTTTCGACAAGAAGTATCACATCGGAGTCATTGGTAAGCTCATCAATGCCAATTCCCGCATTCCATGGATACCCGTTACAATTCCAAAAGCTTATTCGCAAGCGTGAGTTGGTCTCATAGATCATGTGTCCCTATTTGTTGGGTGGACTTGTATCCTCCTTAAGTGGCTTTTCTTCTTGAGGTGATACCTTAACCTTCTTGCTTCTTTCCTCATATGCTTTGCGACGTACATTTTGTTGCATAATAGTGCGATCCTCATATACATTACAACCTGTTCCTTTGAGGTAGATCCAACCATTGTCAAGGATGATCTTTCTCTTTACCTCATCAGCCATGGTACATACAATAGGTCTTTCTCCCGAGCGAGGGACTCCTTGTTTTCCAACTCGATGTGCACCATAAGCCATGATTCCTGACATGCCAAAGTGTGTAGCAAAAAACTCTTCAATAGCAACTGCAAGAGATTGGGGTGTTTCCATGCTTTCCTCCTTGATTCCACGAATGACGATGTTCTTTGAGCGTTTTTGTCGTTTGTGCAATTCTTGAGTGTCCACATTCTCTACATTCTTTGCTTGGACAACGGCTTGCGTGATAGGAGATGTAGAAACCACATTATCCTTACATATCTCAGCCCATGATTTGGATGCATTTCTCATCTCACATACATCATGTCGTATTGTATCTATTGTTTCCTCTTTCAATACATGATCACTCTCAACTTTGCTCAAGCGCTCTTGCAATACATTCATGTCAACAAAAGAGCGTTTACATTCTTGAACTTCATTCTCAAGATGCATCAAGCGTGTTGTTTGCATTTCAAGAACCTTCTTGAGGTGCTCATTCTCCACAACGAGAACTCTTAAAGTACCATTCTCCATTGCAAGTGCGCGCAACTCTTCACCTTGTTTGTTGACGGTTTCTTGTAACGAGATCAAGTAAGCCATGATCATTGCTTCCGTTGTTGTAGATGATGTGGTTGGATTAGCATCCAAATTCCTTGGAGATTTTGCATCATTCTCCATGGCGAGTGTGGCTTTTCCACCCTTGCGAGTTTTGTCTGACATTGCCTTCAAGTCGGCAACAAAAACGCAAAGTTTTGACAGTTTTTTTCAGTTCTGAGATTCTATTACAGCAAAGCCTTCCATTACACAGAAAAATTCTGTCTTTACATCAATGCGTAGAGGGCTTCGTGCTCTTCGATTGAGGCTATAGATCACCTAAATCGGAGTTCGGATGAGCAAGTTATGGTCAAAAGAGTGAACTGCTGTCTACTAGGTCAAAAAACGGCTGAGAGAGAGAGAGAGAGAGAGAGAGAGAGAGAGAGAGAGAGAGAGAGAGAGTGATCGAGCATTGCGACGGCGGCACGACGGCGGCGAGGTGGTTGAGCATGGCATATCGGCATCTCCCTCTTCTTTGTAGTGAGGAATCCTCCACGACATCAAGCGTAGAGCGGTGAGTGACACACCATCATCATCTTTGAGCTTACTAGTTTAGGCTAGTTGCGTGCTTGGAGCCATTTGTGGCTCGCACACAGTGTATCGACAAGTCCCTTGCATTGGCACGTGCAATAGACGCACACAACATTTTTCATGTCGCATACATCTCGACTCATGGTGTCAAATTTCTCCTCTTTCAATACATGGTCATACTCTACTTTGCTCATCCACTCCTTCAAAGCATTCAAGTTCACAAGAAACCGTTTACATTCCTTGACTTCCTCTTCAAGTTGCATCAAAAGTGTGGTTTGCATCGCAAGTGTCCTCATGAGATTCTCATTCTCAACCACAAGTACCCTTAGTGTGCCATTCTCCATTGCAATTGCTCATAAGTCTTTGCCTTGTTTGTTTACGGTCTCTTGCAATGATACCATGTATGCCATGATCATGGTTTCCGATGTCGTTGGTTGGGTAGTTGTGTTGCTATCTCCACACTTAGGAGATCTTGGATCATTTTCCACAATGGTTGTGGACCTTGTTGAAGAAGAAGAACCCTTGCGAGTTGTAATAGGCATGGCTGCCTATTACGAGACTGTGCTCACAGAAATGCAAGAGAGAGAAGCACAGCACAGCATTAGAGAGAGAGAGAATAAGAATACATCAGATGCCATAGCCTTTGATTATGAGAAAGCCCGATACAGCATACAAAGGAAACCCTTCCTTATGTAGAAATAGTGAGCACCCTTTCATATCCCCGTAGCCCTTCCTGATTATGCCTCTTGAGATCCCCTCCTTCTAAGGGCTTATTCCCACATGAAGGTACACGAAGACATGCCCACACTCCCAATGTGATTAATGCGGTCATGTGCAGCCATGTGCGGTCCGGGCACATACACTTGGCATGCACGGTGGATTGCACGAACCCTCAAGTGCATCCCTTGATTGATTTTTTTTGAAATTTGAGAAGTGTGATGCAAGAATGATTGTCGAGGCCGCTTCCTGGCTCTTTGGCTCTTTGCTCCTGGAACAATCATCTTCATCTACGTCGCAACCCGAACTCGGAGCCAATTTCCTTCTCGGACCCGCAACTTGGATGCCGCAACTTGTGCTCCACAATGTACCGCATCATTTAGCGTTTGTACCGACTGCATTCTTGTTTATTGGAAAAATGCTGAGATGGATTTTATTTGCGAATAATGATAGTGTGTGAACGGGTGAGTATGGATTATGGGATGATTTTTATTTGATTTTATTTTTTCAGCTGATCTACGCAGACAACCACCACATTCTGTAAGAGCCGCATCACCACACACTGGCACTTGTCGCAGGTGCCGGGCTTCAGAAGAAAGCTGCACCAAACTTCTCTAAAAAGTTGAAGGCCATCGCAACATACCGCTTTCCCCACTACTGGCTGGGTACAACCGAGGGAACCGCATGTGATACTTGCATGGACTGCCTTGAATTCGAGACTGCTCCGCATTGTGTTTGCCCACCAATCCAATGTAGCAATACCCAGACCCCCGCATACAATACTCCAGACATCCAATGATGGTGGCGACCCTGTATGCCGCACAGGTACCCTTAGTACAACCAACATGCTTTTGCTCCTCCATAATCAGTACTTCTTCTCTCTGTAAAGCCTCTCAAATTGCCAATCTTCTCGCAACCTATTCTGCAGTGATCGACTCCTTCACTGCAAATCTGTTCTATAGTGATCACCTTGGACAGTGGCATTGCATTGGCACCATCTATGGCCACTAGCCGTTCAGAAAATAGACTGACAACAAGCAGCACCTGCTTGTACTATTGCAGAACAAACAGAATCTAGATCAACCATAGCCCGCTGCGCTTTGACCACTTCGGCTTACTGCCACATAGCCCCCTTGCAGCGCCTGACTAGATTGCAGCATCACCATAATTTCCATCACTGGTAGTCCTCACAGCACATCCGTCGATGTTGCTCAAAACAAAAACCCAAACTGCTGAACCATTATGGTTGCCCCCATCAGTCTCCATTGGTCTGCATCCCAGCGTTGTGGCGTAGCCTCCCACATATGGTCCTCTACGGCAGCAATCCTTCTTTGTGACAATCTGTAATCATACCTTCAGTTGTGCAAGGTTTTCCGTAACAGATTGTGGTAGCACTTTCCTCCCTTAGAACATCGCTTTCATTGACTTCATCACCCTCATAGTAGGTAGTGGAAAAGAATCCCGTGGTCGCCAAGTGTAATAGGCATGGCTGCCTATTATGAGACTGTGCTCATAGAAATGCAAGACAGAGAGAAGCACATCACATCATTAGAGAGAGAGAGAATAAGAATACATCAGATGCCATAGCCTTTGATTATGAGAAATCCCGATAAAGCGTACAAAGGAAACCCTTCCTTATGTAGAAATAATGAGCACCCTTTCATATCCCCGTAGCCCTTCCTGATTATGCCTCTTGAGATCCCCTCCTTCTAAGGGCTGATTTCCACATGAAGGTACACGAAGACATGCCGAACACTCCCAATGTGATTAATGCGGTCATGTGCAGCCATGTGCGGTCCGGGCACATACACAAGTGCCGGAGGACATTGTATGTAAAATAAGAGATAAGAGTCAATTTTCTTGAACCTGTTCACTTTGGAAATGCTGTTACAAAAATTCCTTCCATAACTCTGAAAATTTATCTCTTTACATCAATGCATAGAGGTCTTTGTGCTCTTTGATTGAGGCTATAGATCACCCAAATCGGAGTTCGGATGAAGAAGTTATGATCAAAAGAGTGAACTTCTATCTACTAGAGAGAGAGAGAGAGAGAGAGAGAGAGAGAGAGAGAGAGAGAGAGAGAGATGGAGATGGGCACAAGAGGGGAAGGGACCCATTGAGGCAGCACTACAGAGAGCCCAGAGGAGTGGTGGTGTAGGCAGTTTGCTACTTTAAGCTTTAGTATTATAGTGAAATAGAATTTCCAGCCCTCTTAAATTCCAACCTCTTATCCAAATTTTTTTTTATCTTTCCTTTATATATTATGAAAATGAATAACCCACCACCCATTTCATCTCCTCCCAAAGGAGTGTTCAAGACACTCCTTTTTGGTACCACCTAAACATGCTATTATCCCGACATGAGCGAGAGGGACCCTCATTAACTTTAATCCACACTGACTAAGCCAGACTCCTTGAGTTCCTAGACCATGTTGTATCCCATGTGACAACTTGTGCCAACAAAACTCTACCACATAGGGCAATAACTATATAATGCAGAAATGTATTTGGGATCATGCCTCCCAAAGAGGCTTTTCTCTTACATGAACTTGTCATGTCTCTAAAGATCGAAATGGATGAAAGCATGCAAGCTTATAGATCCATGTTAGAAAATTCAATCGAAACATATTCAAAAATGAAATGAAACCAAATCAGATGCATACCTGGAGGTTGAGCATAGTGTTCACTTATCTGTAGTCAAGTGCACATGACCAAATCTCCCATCTGCAAAGGCCTAGTAACACTAATTGAAAGATTAGTGAAGCACTATTTCATGGGTAATCCTGGGTGTTTCCTTTGCAATCCAATCCCTTGGAGAATCAAAATTATCAAACCCCTTCGTTAGACGCTGCATGAAAACTGCTCAAACTAGTAGTCGTTGATGACCAACATAGTCTATCATGTCTAATAGTGATTGAAATCATCTTGGAAAGTTGAACTTGTCCACTACCCCTTGGAAGATTGCAAACTTCTTTCCTTGAAAGTACAAGTGTGATGAGATCAAATCATGACTCTCAACACCTATGGAGTGATTGTGTATTAGGTGGGTCATACCCCTAAAAATACCACTCCTAGAACCATAACTAATGTTACAACTAAGCAACATATCTTCTTTAGTTGGAATATTATTCACAACTAAGTCATGAAGGAATCTTCTTCCTCCATGAAGAGAGATTACATGTGTAAAGGCTGTCATAATCTATTCATGTCTTTCCATAATTGACTTTCATGAAACATCAATTTTTTGGCTCCACCTTGTGCATAGTGCCAAAGATCTGAAGTGCCGACCACTGTATACATATGCAAAGATCACAAGCTCATCCAACAACCTCAATTAATTGTGAACAGAGTAGCTGATATTATTGCGAAAGCATAAAAATATATCATTGTAACCCATCATAGTGGCATACCATGCATGCATATTAGAAGAATATTGTAAAAAGTCCTTGGCTTTAGTGACGGCTTGGAGCCGATGGAATACTTGCCTTACACAATTTTTACTAGCATAGGTACATCACAGTTGGTCATTGTAGACCATAATTATAAGCTTATATCCAGCTATTTCCCATTGACGTAACATGTGTGCCCTTATCCTTGATGCTAAGTCGATGGATAAGATTGTGGCAAGCAATAGAAGCCTTGCCGCATCTTAAGTTTGTCAAAGCACTTTGCTTTGCATAGTGTACTTCTCATGGAGTCTTCCAAAGAACTTTGCTTCGCACAACAGAGAAATATTGTACAAAATCAAAAGATAAAAAGAGGATAAACAAGTTTAACTTGCAATTTACTAACCTTGCCATCCCTCTGAGATGAGTGATCATCACGTGAACGTGGATCATAGCCATGTATGCTGGTACATTTAGAGTTGTCCATGTCTCTTGCATGCCCTCTTGGATTGGTTCACTCTAATCTCTATTGAAAAAAAAATCAGACATGTTGCAAAGTTTCCCCAAGTTCGTATGCTAATAGCATATTCCAAACTTTGGATCTGTTTGTCAAACCTCACGCCAAGAACATGTATCAAGAGCTCCTGAACAAGGATCATAGGTTCGCCCCCCTTGAACAAGCAGTGTCACGATGAAAATTTGGAGGCCACAATGGCCCCAATATATGAAGGTGTTTTTGTGGAAGGTGCTATGGGGGGGCCTTGCCGACGGGCAACAAGATTCAGTCATCACGAGGCATAGGATTCGATAGGGTGCTGAAGGGGCTAGCAAAGTCCTCACAAGTGGATTCAAAGAATGTGGAAGATAGGCTTCTTCAAGAATGATTGGTGTCTAGGGGGGAAGCAGCTTCTAAGTCCTGCCCTTCTTGTGTGTACCCAAATTGTTAGATTTTGCTTCTTTTATAAGATTTGGAAGGTCAGGAACTACCGTGTGTTTGATAATGAACTTTTTGTGGCTAGCTTTTAAGTGATTGTACAAGAAAGTGAGGAGCTCATATATGTGATAGGTAAAAGTCACAGATTGGATGATTGTCTCAGGGCAACCCAAACCATTCGGACGAGTCTTGAACAGTGATCTTGATAGTAATGTTCAAGCTTGAATTCGATGTAATCACTGAACCCCAAATCTCGGCATGGGCCTGAGGTTTTTTTGTAATTCTCTTTATGACATTCTAATACAATCAATCACAATTGTGAGAATTTATTTTTATATAAAAAGGTTGGTGCATAGCAAAGATGCCTTGGTGTTGGCTTGCACTCTGGCAACTTTCTTTTTGGGATAGGCACGAACTTGTTGGTTTGTGAGTTGTGTCAGTAGCGCAAGGTAGGTGTCATGAGCTCATCTGAACCTTGTGATCAAGGTTTGCCAAGGGCAAATGCCTCCTAGCTCCGAAGTGTTCTTATCATCCAAGTAGATAGTGCATTTGCTCACCTACTTGCTCGCTCCGTTTTCCCAATGCTCCCCCTTCGTCATTGGGTGCCCTCATTGTTATATTGTGCACATTTAGTACCTTGGGTAGTGGTCTATATTCAATGTTTTTAAAAAAATCTTCAGCGGCTTCTTTTGGGTAGGTGGGTATACATAGGAGGGCATTCACACCCTTTTGTCTACAGTCCCTCCCTTTGAAATGGTCCCCCGGTGTTGGGTGCCATCTCACATGTTTAGCCTCATAGTTTCTTTTGTGGTGCCCACTATGGAGTCGGCTGCTTTACACATGGAGGAGAACATCGTAAAATTTTCATGTTTTCTTGTAGTTGGGAAACTACCGCTTGGTGATGGGGTCATGTCGATGGAAGAAGGGAAAGGATTGGAGCTGCACACATCAATCATGGACATAGAGACAGGAGAAGCCTCGAATAAGGGTCCGAACCAAGGGGGTGGCAAAGTAGGGTCGTTGGAGGAGCCCCCCTTGGGCAAAGGAAAGGAGAAATTGACTGTTCAATTGGCAAAAGGAATCAATTTTAAGGTGAAGGCACTCAAGGCAGGTGAGCCTCATGGATCAATCTACACAACTAGAAGCAAGGTTGGTGCCGGTGCAACATCCCTCAGACCAAGCATCTCTTTTGCTAGCATTCTGAAGGGTCCTACCCCTATGGTCAGTGGCTTCGATAAAACCGCAGAAACAACATGTGCTAGAGACTAGGAAAAGCTGAAGAGCATTAAGGCTCGTCTCGAACAGGAACTCAAAGAAGCGAGTTGGCAAATAGAGGCTGGCACCAATGGTAACAAAAGAACCAGCTCATAGGCAAATAGTAGGGGGTTTTTAGAATATGGGCTTGTGGATAGAGCCTATAGTGCTTTAAAGAAGGCTCTACTGTATCAGCTGGAGGTGGCGGAGGCGGTCACTGTGGTGATTGCACTTGCACTCATTAAAAAACAGCTAGCCATGCAAGCTAAGCTCACGCTTGTTTTTGGCTTCAGAGGGAGAGTTCCTAATAGATACGAGATAATTCAATGGATTCAGGGTCCACAAATCCTTGGGCATGGTGGAGCAGCTGAAAATACTTCCTATCTCGCTAAGGGTTTTTGCTCAGTTAGGTTCAAGGAGGACTCCGACATTTCAAAGATTCTGGAAAAAGGTCCCCTACTGTTTAACATGACAATTGTCTGTGTCGTACCCTGGGAGCCTATTTTTGATTCAGTCGAATCTCTGCAGAGGATTCATCTAGTTTGGGTTGAATTTGCGGGATTGCCTAGCTAGCTCTGGGATATTATCAAGTTACTAGCAAGTCAGCTGGGCACCCCCAGAACTGAATTCTTCAGGGAATTCTGGGATGACCTCAAGGTCCCTATCACAAAATGTCTAACCAAGCTTTGGTCAATCATAGTGTGAAATGAGGACTTATCAAACCTATCCCAAAATAGGTTTTCTGCTCGCACCTTAAGCACTGGTTGTCCATAACTATGACGTCTGTAGCATACAAAATCTTTTCCAAACCAGTCGCTCTTAGAATCTCTCCCTCTTGTACAAAATCATATCCTCTCATCAACACGGGTTTATCAAAGGAAGGTCAATACATGACAATACCTTGGCAACAATGGTTGTGAGCTAGACCTAGACAAGGCGTATGATAGGATTATTTGGTCCTTCATTGAAGAAGTCATGAAATCACTGGGATTTGGGCCTTGTCTTTGTCGACTTATACAAAATCTGGGTGCAAGCAACCAATCTGAGCTACTTTTCAATGATAGAATTGTGGGATCCCTTGAAGCCAGACGATCTATTAAGCAAGGATGCTCCATGGCACCTCTGCTCTTAGCCATTGGATCACATCCTCTTATAACGATGCTCAAAGCTACTACGATGTGGGGGGAAATTCAAGGTTTAATTTTGATGGCAACGATAGCTCCTGGCCAAGATGTTTGCAGATGACTCCCTCCTCTTTTTGAAGCCTGCCCTCAGATACTCAAGAAGGCACTTAAAATTGTGCAAGCATTCGTTGTGGCTTCGGGGTCGAAGTCTAGTGTTGAGAAGTCTAGACTGATTTCCCTTACGAAAAACGACTCGTTCGACCCGTCGGTCTGGACATGGGAGATTGTGTCTAGAGGAAGGATTTTTCAACATCTGAGTGTTCCCTGGGGATGGAAATTACACACAAGCAAAGGTTCCGTTGGGTCCTGGAAAAGATCCAGAGAAAAATGAGAAGGTGGGATTATGTGTTGCTTCCCTTCTCGAGTCGGATCAAAGTCATCAATTCATTTATGCTTCCTTCATTGCCTTCACCAACCCACTCCTCAAAATAGCCAAACGTAACTAGAAGGATTTTTTGAAACATGTTAAAAGATTTTTATGGAGGAACAACACAAAAGCCTCACTGCCATGACAATCGGCAAAGTGGGACGTCATCTCTCGACATGTGTTACAAGGTGATCTCGTGATTGTCAACCCAGCTGTACATGCCGAGGCCCTATGTGCCAAATTTGTGGTCTCATTAGCCAAATAACACCAGTCTTGGGTTATCATGACCAAGGATATGATAGACAAGTCAAAACTTTGCTCCAAAGGTGGTGAGTGGAAAGGGATCGAGGTGCACAAAAAATTATTAGCCCCAAGTTGGTCTAGCTTGAGATTGGGTGGCATCACGGGAGAGCTGATACAAAAGTGCAATAGATCAGCTTGGGTATTGGAATGGGGTGAATTAACCAGATACTTCCAAAACTCCATCTCACACTGGTCCCCTTGGCTGTGTAAAATTGCTTGTGTAATCTTGAACTCTAATTGGTGGGAAATTGCAAGAAGGGTGAACAATAAAGGACTTCAATGGTTGATCAACTTCTGGGATGGAAACATCAAGTGTTGGAATCCTCTGACCAACTGACTGCCGAGTTTCAACTCGATGGCACTATGAGAAGATACTTTGAACAGAGTTGTAGAAAGCCAGGGTAATAGTCTGATGCCGGTATGGGATTCTCTTTTCGAGTGGAAAGCTCGGAAATGGCCCAAGAATTGCCTTTTTTAAAAACCTCAAACCAAGGGCATTTACCAAGCAAGAATGAAAGTTACAATGGTCAGAAACTGGATGGCTTGAAGTCATTTTGGAATCCAAAGTGGCCCCAGTTCATGAAGGTTTTTCTATGGAAGGTGTTGTGGGTTGCTCTTTCGACAGGTGTCAAGATTCAAGCACGTGGTATCGGGTCTGATAGATGTTCAGGGTGCAGTTTGGCTAGCAAAGACCTCGCCCACCTGTTCATAGAATGCCTGACAATTAGAGGCATGGTAGGATCCTATGCTTCTAGTTTGTACTCAAATTGGCAGATATTGTTTTTTCAGGGTGCAGTTTGGCTAGCAAAGACCTCGCCCGCCTGTTCATAGAATGCCTGGCAATTAGAGGCATGGTAGGATCCTATGCTTCTAGTCTGTACTCAAATTGTCAGATATTGTTTTTTCGGTAATCTTTGGAAGGCCAAGAACTGCCGAGTTTTTTGACAGTGACCTATCCGTGGCTAGCTTCTCAGAGATAGTACATGAAAGTAAGGAGATTTTATTTGTGGTAGGAAAAGGGCAAAGCTCAGATGACTGGATTAGGGTGACTCTTGTCATCCGATCGAGCCGTCCTATGTAAAAGTTCGTTAATAGTTCGATACGTGGTACAATTGACTAGGCTTTGATGTAACTATCTGTCACTGGAGGCTCGACATGAGCTTGAGGTGGACTTGTACATTTCTTGATGGAATTCTAATACAATCACTCACAATTGTGAGTTTTGCCCGAAAAGAAAAAAGCAACCTTTAACTAGTGAGAATAGTACTCTTTGTCTTGCCACGTGAAAAGATAAACCAATTCAAGGTGTAGATTCTTCAAACCAATTGAGATATTTGTAGAAAGAGGAAGACTTTGTAGATGCAAATTTAGTGAGATGAGGATGAGAGAGAAAGAGGGACAAAGATAGAAAGTCCTCTCTTTTCTTTCTCTCTCTCTCTCTCTCTCTCTCTCTCTCTCTCCACATCGTGCGGACACATTCAAAAGCACAATAGAATCTTCAAAAAAAAAGAACAAGGACAAGAATTTATTTTAGCTATTCGTTCTTTTGTTGTTTTGGGTTTTGGGGGGGGGGGGGGGGGGGGAGGGGTCGTCGTCGTCTAGAAAAATACTTTTTTACTTGGTGAGCCCAGGGCTCTTTTTGCAATATTTGAACGCAGAAGCCACCACGTGGCAATAGATTTTAAATTTTTTTTTAACATGAAAAGCTCAATAAAAGAACACTCTGCCGTGAAAAGCTGTGAAGTGAATGAAATAAGAAAAGCGCTCTGCGTTGCTCAATTGCTAAGGTTCCCTAGAAGAGCTTCGTCTGCAGGGTTCTCAGGCCACTCTTTGCAAGAGCGTGCGCACGTGAGAGAGAGAGAGAGACTACTCGTGAGTGGCTGATCCAACTTAAAATGCGTTACTCAAATTCAACAACCATGTGCCCTGATCGGCCATCCTTCATGTTCATGGAAATGATATGCAGCAGGTCCCGACTCCCCATGCCTAATTCTCAATTCTTTTCCGCCCAGCAAGCCGGGGAGAACCAGAAAGGAGCTGTACCGGAGACCTTAATTCAAACCCCAATTATATTTCGTAGACCATCAAGCTGGAGGGTACTTTGGATGCTTGCCGACGTGATGAGCACTCTTAAAGATCATATACTTCGTGAGTGCAACTTACTAATCTGTTGGAGTCGAAACACCAAAATTCATTGCCTTCGCAGGCCTGTTTGGCACAATTTTCAGCTGGTGCTGTCCGGCTGTTGGCAATGCAGACGACAGAGTCCTGAAGTAATTAAGCCTGCGACTTCAATGCTAGCTACTTGCGCTTTTAGCATGTGAGGGGATTAGTGGCAGACATTGTTGAATATTGCCAATAGTGCAAGTCAATATAGTCTGACGAGCCATTGGCTTCAATCGCACTCCTCGTCTAGCTCTGTTCATAATATATAGCCTATCTGAAAATTTGATGAGGCAAGCATTTCGAAACGATCTGCAGACAAATAGAAAAATTTTCTCATGATCGGCAATTCAATGCAGAATATGGTGTTCGCAGGAGTTGGTTAATGTGTAGCTCCAAGGAGATGCAGCAGCAATGTAGAGGAAGTTAAGTAGTTAATCATGCAACGGATGGACTCACGAAGGCAAGAAGACATAATTGCTGACTGAAGTCGCTTACAACGCGCGCGCACGCACGCGCGCACACACACACACACACACACACACACACACACACACACACACACACACACACACACACACACACACACACACACACACACACACACACACACACACACACACAGAGAGAGAGAGAGAGAGAGAGAGAGAGAGAGAGAGAGGAGAGAGAGAGAGAGAGAATGTAATACTGATCAGAGGATGTAGCACATAAAGTTGCATCTACATGTTTTGTGTATGGCAGGGAGGACATATATTCACAACACTACACATCCCAATTGCCAAAGTGCGACTCCAACTCGACAACACTGCAAGGTCCGTTATCTGCATCCAATTTCCCATGCGCATCCATTTGCTTGGTGCAACACATAAACGCTACGGGGCAAGGCACGGCTTCCGTTTCTTATAAATTTTTGGAGAGACCACAGTGCCAACTCTCCACCATACTTTTGTATGGCACCTCTGTATGACGTGCACTGTATACTTTGCACTTTTAGTCTGTTATGTTTCAGTGCAAGATGATATGTTTAACTATTCACATTCCTTTTTTGTAGCTTGACTCACATATCGACTTGTAGATTGGACAATCAAAAGGCAGCAGTACAACATTGTAGGTCAGCAAAGCACTTCATTTATTGTTGCACTTCATTCATGATTTATCTATTTGCTTGTTTTAGAATTTTTTGAATTACTTCCTCTGCTTCGGTTTATTTGGATCTCGTTTTCAAAACTGTATACTTGATGTCGATCAACATCTACACATGTTAGTTACACATGCAACTCTTTGTATACGGCTGCTAGCCAATGCATGTGATGTATTACAATAGTGAATACACAAGTAGTGAATGCATGTGGTGTATCACAGTAGTTAATTTACCTGTGCATCTTTCTTTAGCTCTAAATAATTGATACCATACTAGGTGTCTAACTAATTGATGACATACTATATATGTCCTTGTTTCTCCCATATTAGGTGTCTGTTAAAAGATTTCACTCCAAGCGTCAATAAGCTAGAGAGCAAATTACTACCAACTTGAAACTAGCTTACCGTCCATATGCTAGGTACAGTCATGGTTTGAAAGTTACTGCATTGTATAAAGATTGGAGCATGCAATGTGATATCTTTGCTCACAATCTAGAAATGTCCCTCGTACATATATAGCGATAATCGAGGTCAACAGAAAAATAGAAAAGACACTCCTCCTGCCCTCACTTTTGCATTAATATTGTTGCGCGCTTTGCCATCAAAGGTGCAACATCAAGACTTAGCATCATTGCATCTACAATCCATTACCAATTCAAGATACCAACCATGAATCAATAGTATGCCCTCTCTATTCATGAGACCGATGAGCAATAATTGGACATAAAAGAGACAAATATTATAATTATAGACGAGCTATCCATGTTAACCTAAACGACTTTTGACCTTATCGTAAGACAAAATGGCAACGTAACAAGCATTACATTGACAAATCCCTTCAACAATAAATGTGTTCTCATGTTCGGTGATCTTATCCAACTATCCTCAGTTTGTAGTCACGCACAAGAGCTTTGTAACACATGTAATATCACAAACTCGGTCCACTGGCTACATGCAACTTTGTACAAGATGTCATGCTCTATCATACATGCAATGAACCCTAAATTCCTTCATTTCTTTGACCATTATTCTTGAAAGAAAACAAGCAGTAGATGAGATCAATTGCAGCTTGGGTGCATGTATTATAAATGAATTGCATGTGCATAACTACTCGCAAAAAGTATTATAGGATTTTTCAAATGTATATACCTTTCACGCACTGCCACCTTGTCAAATTAGTCATGCTCTTGTTCCCTTTAGTGCTAGATGCTAAATGTCAATTTGCATATGTCATGTTATATCCTATAGATGTTATATAGCGAGGCCCACCAAGCAAGACTAGTTCCTAACTGAGGAAAATAAGGGCAAACTTGAAATTCTCCCCATTTTTAGGGAAAAATTTGAAGCTTTTATCGGTAATTACACTAAAAGTTGTGATAATTTCCCGGTTTTACGCAAGCTTAAAATCTACTCGAGATTTAGGATTTCATCCGGTTAAAATACACTGGACCCCAGTTTTTTTCTAACATTGGCCCCGGGGGGGGGGGCTGGGAAGAGAGAGAGGGAGGGAGGGAGGGAGGGTGAGGGAGGGAGCAATTACCAAGTTACAAAATTGTCGCTCATGTGCGGGACGCATAAAAGAGAGCTTAATCAAGCTCTGTGTGTGTGTGTGTGTGTGTGTGTGTGTGTGTGAGTGAGAGAGAGAGAGAGAGAGAGAGAGAGAGAGAATTCTCCAAATTGGTGTTGAAGAAGAGTGTGTCTCAACTTATACGTGCCATTTAGAAATTACAAAATATAGAGAGTAGGATGAAATGAGAAACTTACCTGAAGTCATGTAAATTTTTGAAAAAAAAAGGTCAAGTTTGCAAAATGAAAAAAGCTCAAAAGCGACTAATGCATGTTTAGGAAAATGATATATATATATATATATATATATTTTTTTTTTTAATTTTAAATAGCAAAACTCACAATTGTGAGTGGATTATATTGAGCAGCCCAAAAAATTATAAGGTTATGTCATGCTCATGTTAAGCCATGACAACATCTAGGGATCCAAAATTACAACGGCTATCAGGGCAACCACCCCTACGAGCCCGCCTCCACATCCTTGATACACAAAGCCCATACTCTTGTCATTGTGAGATCTGTTATTTACCGATGGCCAAGATTTGTCTCCATCCTAGGCATTCCATCTGCTGACAACAAGGCACAAGTAGTCCTATACCAATCCTCCGACTGATGCTTGCGCCCGAGAGCCCATATTAGCACTTTGCTTTCTTGTATAATTTCTTGTAAATGATATTTCTTAGTCGCTATGCTAGACCAAGTTGTCACATGCATGTACATAATGTTTAATGATGAGCAGTGTTAAAAAAAACCGGGGTCTAGTGTATTTTAACCGGTTGAAATTGTAAAATCTTGGTTAGATTTTGAGCCTACCTTTGAGAAAACCGGAAAATGTACAAAAGTTTTAGTGTAATAACCTACAAAAGCTTCAAATATTGACCTTAAAACGGGGAGAATTTCAAGATTGCCCTTATTTTCACCAACAAGGGAAAATGTATTTCTCTAGCCCTGCATTGATGAGCCATCCATCAGCCAACAATCATGCTCCAGACCCATCCACAAGAAGATGTAGGAAAATGGAGTCTTTTCCAGTGTTTTTCGTACAATGAATAACATCATGAGCTTTCGATCGAGAGGCGCCGCATACGTAGCTAGGTACGATTGGGGGCAAGGGACCACCGGTCCCCCCCCACCGGGCCGGCGGTCCCCTGCCCCCAATCGTACCTAGCTATGTATGCGACGCCTCCTTCACAGAAGCTCGTGATGTTGAGGTAAGTCACAATGTGGGAATTATTGTGAGAATTTGTCCAAAACTTCTTGTGATCTGGCATCAACCAATCATCCTTACAAAAGGTAGATAGTAAGGGCCTCAATAGGCGAAAAAGTCAGAAAAGGAGTCCAAAAGTTAAGAAGTACAATTCTGTAGGGGATACCTTTCCATATCGGAAGGGGATTTGTCCCTCTCAAGTTGCACACAACATTGCTTATTCATCCCTAGCCTGCTCCTTGTTGGCGTACCCTGTGATAAAGGAGAAGTGTCTTCACACCTCTCTCTCTCTCTCTCTCTCTAGAGATACAGACCCTTTGAAACTGTCGTGGCTAGTCACAAAAAGCATGAAATTTGGTTATGATAATATGATACAATCACTTTTGTGAGTTTTTTAAAAATAAAAAATAAAAAACGGTGTCTCTCTCCCATCTTTTAAAGCAAACTCGCTTTAAATTCCTGTTGCCTTTCCCATGGCCACTTGGCACTACGGTAGAAACGCGTCATAAATGCAACTATGGAGGGGGGACAAAGTTTCATAGAGATTGGCCAATCTGAGTAGCCAAACAATATGACCAGCAACAAACACATCATGGCATGTCTATGGTGTGCTTTGCATCAACCTTCAGTGAAAGTAACTATCAACATGATATAAGCACATGCTTGCTCATCAACAAAAGACACACATTCAAGTCTAATATTGGGTTTGATGTTGGCAAAGACCCCGGTTGAAAGGTCACAAGTCTTCCCTAACTAGCAATACTTTCATAGCACTTCCCAAATACAAATATAGGTCATGTAGCGCTTCCTAAGAGAAGGTCCTTCAAATCTAACCCTAGCATAGAGGAAGGTATGCCGTTTAGCACACATGCAAAGACTCAATGGCAAGAGGGTATATGTATTTAGTGCATATAGACAGACTTGTCTCTTGTTCACTTCGTCAGTCAGCATCAGCGACCTGCACCCATCAAAAGTGAAAATTTTGAAAATTTTCTAAGTCAGTTTAAGAAAAGATACAAACCTTTATGAAAATGCGATCAATCCTCGTACACACATTGTTGGGAGTCAAATTCGGGCTCACAAGGAGCCACACAATGATTTCTACAGCTAGGTTAGATAGCAAAAATAGAAATATAGAGCACCTTTTGATAATTGTAGCAATTTGTTAGTCTTTCTTCTCACGTTGCAAAATTCTTTAGATAGCCCCTCTAAGTTTATCTCAAAGAGCCGGCCAAATTATAAGGAGAGACAACCAACTACAAAGTTGCGGGGAATAGAAAAAGAAAAAGAGAGACATGCATAGGCAAGACAAATAATGTAGCCCCACTACCACTGCTACAAAAGCAAGCGACAGAGAAATTAAAAAGTTAAAAACAAAAAGAGAAACCCAGAGAAAGGGAAGGATTAAAAGGGGTCCACGAGAGAGAGTGAAAATGAAATCCATTATTGAACCAAGTTAAAAGCAACCCTTTTTCAACCAATTGAAATTGCAATAGTCCACTTAGATTTTGAGCTTACCTTTGAAGAAAATCGGGATATTTACAAAAGTTTTAGTGTAATTACTTGTGAAAGCTTCAAATATTGATCTTAAAACTGAGAGAATTTCAAGTTTTCCCTTATTTTCATCGGTACGAGAAAATGTATTTTTCTAGCCCTGATGATGAGTCAACCGTCAGCCAACAATCATGCTACGGACCCATCAACCAATCATCCTTCATTCTACGTATGGTATGGCCGAACGATAGATAGTAAGGCCTTCAATCGGCCAAAAGTCAGAAAAGGAGTCCGAAAGTTAATTCTGTAGGGGATACCTTTCTATATCGGAAGGGGATTGGTGCCTCACAAGTTGCACACCAGTGCTCGAAAAAGACTTTGTTCCAAAAACTTGGCTAACCTACATACGTGAAACAACATAGGTAAATTGACAAAATTGGAAGGTTTTTACACCAAATTACACTAATTTTTTCAAAATTTTGTAGGTTTTCTCACCTTCTAAAATAAAATTTAGAGGTAAATTTCGAAATTTGTAGGTGGGATTACACTAAACCTAGGTTTTTTTGGAGCACTGTTGCACACAACATTGCTTATTCATCCCTACTCCTTGTGGGCGTACCCTTTGGTAAAAGAGTAGTGTCTTCACCTCTCTCTCTCTGCAGACGAAGAAATTTCTCTTTTATCAAAGGGTCCACCTATGTAACTTCAACCCTTTGGAGCTGTCATGGCTCGTCATAAGCATGAAATTTGGTTATGATAATATAATACACTTAGTTTTGTGAGTTTTGGAAAAACAAAAAAAAAAGAGAGAAGTGTCTTTCTTTAGTGGGTAGGAAACAAAAAAAAAAGAGAGAAGTGTCTTTCTTTAGTGGGTAGGAATTCCATCTTTTAAAGCAAACTCGCTTCAAATTCCAATTGCCTTTCCATGGCCACTATGGTAGAAGCGCGCCACAAATGCAACTATGGTGTAGGGAATGGACATTGGGAGGAGCATTCTGCTAGGTCAAGCGATCGGCGGCAATCCGGAGCCGGCTCAGAATGGGTCGACCAATGCCCATTCCCGGGCGTCATGATCGCTGGGGGGGTGCCAAGTCAGCGGGCGGAAAATAGAATGCTGTGCGTTGCTTAAACATCAGCAGCCAGACAGAATTTTAAGGCTCGGATTCTGTCGGTGTCTCCTTGTTGTTGCAGGTCATTGGTTGCAGAAGCAGCCGACCAACGACTGTGAGACGGAGGGGGGCATAAAAAAAGTTTCATAGAGATTGCGCAATCTGAGTAGCCAAAGAGTATGACCAACAAAAACAAACACATCATGGCTTGTGTATGATGTGCTTTGCATCAACCTTCAGTGAAAGAAACTATCAACATGATATAAGTACATGCTTACTCATCAACAAAAGACATACATTCTAGTCTAATATTGGGTATGATATTGGCAAAGACCCCCATAAAAGTCTTCCCTAACTAATAATACTTTCATAGCACTTCCCAATAACAAATATAGGTCATGTAGCGCTTCCTAAAAATAGGTGCTTGAAATCTAACCCTCTAGAGAGAAAGGTATGTCGTTTAGACCCTGGTTGAAAATCACAAGTCTTCCCTAACTAGTGCTTTCATAGCACTTCCCAAATACAAATATAGGTCATGTAGTGCTTCCTAAAAGAAGGTGCTTCAAATCTAACCCTGCATAGAGGACGGTATGTTGCTTAGATCCCGGTTGAAAATCACAAGTCTTCCCTAACTAGCAATACTTTCATAGCACTTTCCAAATACAAATATAGGTCATGTAGCACTTCCTAAAAAAAAGGTGCTTCAAATCTAACCGTGCGTAGAGGAAGGTATGTCGTTTAGCACACATGCAAAGACTCAGTGGCAAGCGGGTATATGTTTTTAGCATATATATTATATATATATATATATATATATATAATAGACCCGTCCCTTGTTTACTTAGTCAATCAACATCAATGACATGCAGCCATCAAAAGTGAAAATTTTGAAAATGTTCCAAGTCAATTTGAAAAAAGATAGAAACCTTTATGAAAATGCGATCAATCCTCCTACACACACTGTTGGGAGTCAAACTCGGACTCACAAGGAGCCACACAATGATTTCTACCGCTAGGTTAGATAGCAAAACTAAAAATCTAGAATAGCATTTTGTTAATCTTTCTTCTCACGTTGCAAAAGTCTTTAGATAGCCCCTTTAAGTTCAGCTCAAAGAGCCTGCCAACTTATAAGGGGAGAGAACCATGAAAAGAGAGACATGCATAGACAAGACAAATAATGTAGCCACTACAACTACTATTGAAGCAAGCAACAGAGAAATTAAAAAGTTAAAAACAGAGAAAGAAACCCAGAGAAAGGGAAGGATTGAAAGGGGTCGACAATAGAGAGTGAAAGTGAAATCCATTATTGAACCAAGTTAAAAGTAACCCTTTTGATTGGGTTTGATATTGGATTGTGGGTTTATTAATGAGTAACGGTGTAAGGCAGATAATGTTTGGGAAAGCAAAGGGTTGAGGAAAGAGAAGAAAGGATTGGTTTAAAGGTCTTTGTTTGTCTCTTTATTAAAACTAGTATGTGACCCGCACCTTGCTGCGGCTAAAAAAACATGGTCTCTAGTCACAAAATACCATCTTTGAGATTATAAATATCAATACTTTTGTTCTAGATATAGGGTAAAGGGGCCAGTAAGGGTCCGGGTACCAGTTAGGGTCCGGGTACCAGTAGTGGGACAGATGTTGGGTACAAGGAAAGGCCAAAAAATGTTCCTATTAAAACCAAAATGGGAACACTTTTACAAAGTGGCCTTCTGTTTTTATTATAAGCAGCAAAGGAATAAGAAAAGTTTTGGGCCACCACTGACTTCACACTCCACCACGCGTCATAATCCTCCACAACTCCCCAGTACTCATGAAGACCCATGCCGAATCCAGATCAGAGGCGTCCACCTTCATCATATCCACCACTGTGCCTTCATAAGCCACAATAAGCACTCTGTCAGCATTGACCACAAATGCAAATCGGCTACCCCAGTTAAAATTATAACATCTCAATTACGTACTGAGAGCAAGCAATCTCAGGAACAAGCAAACAAAGCCGATCAGAAGCATCCAAATCAGAAAATTCAATAACCACATCCTCTCTTTAAGAACCCCGGCCCTCTCTTGAACAATCCCCTTTCACTACCACCTCACAGAGCAGTCTCACCCTTCTTTATCCCAAACCTGCAAACCATCCATAAAACCCTCCTGTGTATGACACACCTGCAATCGTGTGAAAAACCTGCTTAAACTGCACCAGCAAGTCTCCACTTGTATTCCACGAATCGACAACAAGCTTACAAGGTGGCTTTGCAACAGGTACTGAAGCCATGTATCAGTAGAGGTATGACTACTTATGAGGCTCTGCCAACATTTTGCTACTAGACATAGATTTTAAGGTGATTTTATGAGAATGGAATGACTTAAAGGAGCAAGAACAGGTGACTATACTCATCAGATCCAAGATTTTGCAATGTTAAGGAGCTCCCATTAATATGCAGGATGTGCCATGTCCTTGTACGATCATTTTAAGCTTGCAAATCAATCCTTGTATGTTCAGTTAAAACATGACAACTTAATCAGATAAGGTAGACGAAGAAATATGCTGGCAAGCGTAGATGTCACATTTGATCCTTGTTAAATGTATGTCATTAAGACTCCCGTATGCCTGGTCTTTTTCATCTTACAAGAAGTGTTTGAGCACTTGAAGTGCACAGAGAAGTACCCCTTTTGTAAAATCCTACTGGCACAAGCATGCCCATGCACAGAAATCTTGAGCATTGTACACTGCTGACTCTGCTAATTTTTACATAAAAACAACTTTCCTAGATGAAGATACATACCGATACAATCTGCAAAAGCACTCATGACTGGCACTTAATTCTTCTACCTGCTGTTGATTTTTTGAATTGCTGTAATGAAGCCTGAATCCTATATATCTGAGGAATCAACAAGTCCTGTGTATGCCACAACTCCCCTAACAAGGTGGCTTTGCAACAGGTAATGAAGCAGAACTATTCATGGCTGCTCCTGCACTTTGCCAATGCAAGGCATGTCTAATAGAGCGACATCCGACACTTGAAGGCTTGCTTTGTACATCACTCTTGCTTCACAAGAATGGAGGCCATATTTGTTGCTGTGGGCGGGTGCACGTAATGCCCGTTTTTATGTGCAACCTACCATGTAGGAAAGGTCGATTCATTTCCCCCAAGGCTGCACCTTCATCCACTCCGAAGCCAGCTCCAACTCCAACTCCGACACCAAACAGTCCAGCAATAAATCCTTCAAACTCAGTCCCCAAGCACAAGTTCTCATTAAAGGAGTACGTTCATCTTCTCCAAGACACTCCCGAGGAGCACAACCTCTAACTGACCTCATATGTAAGTTTCCTGGTTCATGTATCATGCATCATATGCAAGTCTTTCACCTCATTATCATGTATTGACTCCCTATCAGCCTTCAATATACAGGAGCACTATGGCAAGGAGAAAGCAAACCATACCTGGTCGATCAATACACACAAACACATCAAGCAAGGATTTAAGATCTGCATCGCACAAGACAACCCCTTTTTACAGAGCTGGATAGAAATACAGAGAAGAGAGTGGCCGAGCCAAACCCTAAAGCCGGTTCACGAAAGTGCAAATCAGCGAAAACACCTCCTCTTGCTGTCATGGCTAGACCTACATTCCCCAAGCCAAAGCAGTCAGCACAACCAAGAGTGCCTGTCGAAAGGTCTACAAAACTAGCTTTTGGAGACAACCAAGAGTCTCTGAACACGCCGGCAAGGAGTAAAAAGCAGTCAACACAACCAGGAGTGCTTGTCGTCGAAAGGTCTACAAATCTAGCTTCTGAAGACAACCAAGAGTCTCCGAACACGCCGGCAAGGAGTAAAAAGCGCACACAATTTCAATGGACCGAAGAAGACATGGCAAGAGCACTTGAAGCAAGAGAGAATGGCATTTCCTTACACAAATGCTCATTGCAGTTTGGCATCAGCAGAACTGCCATTTCAAATTGGGAGGAAGGAAGAACTCAAAGTAAGAAGCGAGGTCCGCCAACACAGCTGTCGGAGGACGGAGAGAAAGCTCTACTTCAATGGATTTACATGAAGGGCGAAGCCGGACATGGCGTATCAGTTATGGATGTGAGACTCAAAGTGGCAGAAATATGTCAAACAAGGCACACATTGTTCTCAAACGGTATCCTAGGAAACAGTTGGTGGGATAGCTTTCGGAGGCGACATCCTTCCCTAGTCTTCAGAGTAGCAGAGGGCCTGGACCAATCAAGAGCCGCACGATTTTTCCCAGAAATAGTAAAGTCTCTCCATGACAATCTAAAAAAACTCTACAATGAGCATAACTACCCACCCACATATGGAATGCGGATGAAACAGTATTTCAAGGCTCCAAAGAGACAGGGGGATGAAGGTCCTGGCAAAGAAAGGTGTAAAATCTGTCTACGCAATTACATGTGACTCTAGAGAATGGATGACTGTATTGTGTTGTGTAAATGCTGCCGGACAGTCCATTCCAACATACTACATTTTCAAAGGCAGCCTCATAACAAGCAATCACATTCAAGATTGTGAAGAAGGAGCGGCAATGGCAATGCAAAAGAAGGCTTGGATGACGGGAGAACTCTTCAAAGCATGGCTTCAACATTTTGATAATGCAATCACTAAAAGCATAGGAAAGGACAACAGACATCTATTAATACTTGATGGTCATGGCAGCCATGTATCACTAGAGGTTGTTGAACAAGCACAAGCAGCAGGAATTGACATAATGACATTACCAGCACATACTTCACACAAATTACAACCCTTGGACGTTTCTGTATTCAAGTCATTGAAGGTTCAGTTTCGCAAAGAGAGAGACATATGGCAGCAAAGAACAACCTCACGACAAGCTTCAAAAGCGGAATTGGCAAGTATTGTGGCAAAGGCTATCAAAACCTCTTTCACAGAATCAAACATCAAGGCAGGCTTCGAGACGACCGACATCTAGCCGTTTAATCCATCTATAGTAGATTTCAAAGGTATGCCATGTAACCACATTAGCCTAATCGACAATTCATAGCAAGTCATTGAAGAGGAGGTTTCTCAAGTGCCAACTACACCACTACAAGATCAGATAGAGGATGAGGCCATTATGGCTTTGAATGACATGGCAACACAATTTGAAGAAAGCATGTTTTCTGCACAAGCAGATGTCAGACATCAATTAAGTTTCACTCAGCTCTTAGAGAAAGAAGACATCATGGAACTTGGGGAACCATCAGGCAGGCATCACACGAATTCACATGCAGCTAACCAGCAAAACAAAAGTTTTCATCATAAAAATTCCTTCACTTCAACACCCAGGCTAGCTTTAAATCAACCACTTGCTGATGAGAACATCCCACCCTCTTCTTCATCTCAAAACAAAGCGATCGAAGATCAGAATCGCATAATAAATCTTCTTCAAGTCCCTGCAAACAGAGATGTGCATCAGGCAGGTTCATCGCGAGGCATTTGTTGACTACACCAATAGCTTGATTCTCACTTCAGACCAATATATTGAAAGCATGAAGGCCAAAACAACAAAGAAAGATGAACTTGCTAAAGCAAAGGAAGATAAAAAGTTAGAAAAAGAGAAGAAAAAGTAGCAAACACAAGCAGATAGGGATGCTGCTCGACAAAGGCGAACAGAGGCACAACACGCACGGCTTTCAAGAAGGGCTTGGGAGGTTCAACAACAACAGTTTGAGCAGCAATTACGGTCAATCTCATGGGAAGCTGGCTCTAGCCGAGGTTTACTTCTACGACCATTGCATGTGGACCAACCATATCATGCTTTTGCACGACGACATCGATTGGAGAAGATTAGACAATCAAGACAGCAACAACAACTTTTGTGCCAACCACCACACTAGCTACAAGTTCACCCAGTCTACGTCAAACATTATGAACACCTCTTGATGATTTTGCAGCCAGATTTTGGCTATTGAAAGCAAACTATCCATAAGTTTTTCGGCACCCCTTTGTAATCCTTCACTTTGATATAGTAGTGCTAGGTATTTACCACGGATAATGTTTGACTATACTCATTACAAGAACGGCATTTTGCATATCTTACAACATCTTTTAAATTGTTTATGTGTATTAGCAGCAAGCTTCCAAACAATTTGTATTTTCGCTGACAAAGAAAGACAAGCATTATGATTGCTGAGTGAGAAACAAATGTTCTCACCATGTCAACAATAGGTTTTGTTGTCAGCACCTGCATCTAATCTTGTCGACCAGTGCCTGCATCGAACAATGTCATTAGTCAAAACAAAAAGAGAAACCCACAAAAAGGAGAGAGGAGGAGAAAGAGAAACCCACAAAAAGGAGAGAGGAGGAGCCAATCCAAGCTGATTTAAACTCCGAATTTATCTGCGTTCTCCAGTTCAACCATTGACTGTGCACACACGTCGCCTTCTTCTTCCTACTCTGTTCCCTGCTAGGTAGGTGCTGTCAGCCGATTTCAAACAATACCCTGGTTCAACTCTATGTCATGTGCGTCAAATCCAAGCTTTCCCAGGTGGAAAAGGCCATGCTGCTTTACTACCAGGTGGGACCGCAAGACCATCCCACTCATTACTGGATTTACTTGTGACACCGCACTAATCTGTTGATCGTACTCATCAGAACCTGTCTTCCTGCTTGCATTGCTTGTTGCTGTCTCCAACAAGCTGAGCACAGTGTGGCTCTCATGTGCCACAGCACCCTCTAGGTAGCATCCTATTCTCCCTTTCGATTGAGTGGTGATGGTCTTGCCCGGCATCTGCCATTGAAGATTTGTAGGTATGATGGCGAGCTCGAATCCAGCTGACCATTGGTGATTGAACGCGAAAATCAAAGGATACGAAAATCAAAGGCGATTATGCAGGTTACGACCATTACGGCAGCTTGAAGATTGAGGCTAGGTAGGTAGTGGCCTTCATTATCGGATGGATGCACATAAATACAAATATGTCTGACACGTGTGCCTTCGTTAGTGGGTTTTCACTGATCCTTTAAGGAGATATTAGGGGCAAGTGTCCATCCCACTACTGGCCCTAGCTTGCACCCAGTTCACAGTAGCTTGGCACATTAGTGGGGATTCCTTATCTCCCCATTCAACCCTCTTTGTTTAACAAAGAAACCAAAAAATCATCATTTCATCCACCTGTTCTCACCAGATTGCCATTAATCCACCCCCACAGTTAGAGGAGCACTTAGCCAACCTAGTCAATACCCTAAGTTCCCCAAAATTTTCCATTTTGACACCTCAACCCTCCTAAGACCTTAGGTGGCCCCTTACTGGCCCCTTTACCCTAAGACACATATTGTTTGTCATTGTATTTAAACACCATTGGCACCTTAAAACTTGATAGCAATGGAATCAAACATAGATAATCCATGGATTTTGGATTTATAGCAGAGTTTTTGAGTTGGTGGTGGGTGTGATATCTTGGATGGCTAGTGGTGATGAGCCTCGCCCTGTAGCATTTTGTCTACGGCCACCAAAGAAGTCCCCAACCCATGCCCATAGACATGTCACCCTTTCTCTATACTTTTATCATCGTAAAAGCCCTTCATGGCTACACATTATCCTCTCCCTCTGAAATACCCTCGGCTAAACACTATGGGAGAATGTTGCTGTTACCGCACAACATTACCGCATAAGAGGAGAGAGAGAGAGCTTCAAGAAAAAGAGAGATTGTATGTTGCAACTCCGTCGGCGCGTTTTTTGATTTTTCTACGAGTATTACCGCACGTATTACCGCACAGATAGCCGCGCATATTACCGCAATAAAAAAAGAATCCACACGGCCGCCCGCCCCCATTCCTCTCCCATTTTGTTACTTTTCAAAAATTGGTACCCCCTTTTTGCATGGAGTGTAAGAAATCCCAATCTCATTGGGATTTTTAGTACCTCTCTTCTCTTTGCTTGCCTCATCTATTGGTATGATTCTCCTACTCTACTCATTTGTACTCCATGAGATTCTATATCGAAAAATATTTTGTTTCCACCTCAAAATCTTATGTCAACTATGCATTCATATGGAAATGGCAAGCGAACGATGATCAAAATTGTATTGTCTTGCGTTCATAAACAAATAGCCCTTTTGTATAGCATAAGTAGAGAAAGAAGACAAAATCCAAAAGATATTTATTAATTTTCATCCTCCAAGAGATCTCTACGAGTGCTTACATCCATGTCCAACCCCATGGTAGCTAAATCAACAAATAAATCTATTGATTCATCCTCTACAGCCTCTCCTATTCAATCATCATCATCCTCTCCATCCTCGTCCTCCTCCTCACTATGGTTGGTTATTGGGAATGGTTGGTTCTCTTCGACCTCAACTGCATCATCGTCATTGGCGTCTTCTTGAGATGGTATGATGGGATCTGCCAAAGTCTTTATTTTCGTATCTGCAAAGATAGATTTGCTTTGTGGTGTGACTGGAATAACATACCAAAGTCGTCTTCGATACATACAAGGCACATAAAACACCTGTAGGTCATAGAGCAAACAACAACATCAATGTAGTTCTATATGTATCATATAATGTTTTAGTGAGTTGCACATGGACTTTACCTGCTCACAACTACTAGGTTTCACCAAGTTGTCGGTCTTCCCGCGATGAAATTGCCCGGAGTCTACCATATAGAGCCCATTCTCATGTCTCTTAACCTCACCCGCAAACCATCAGCAGCCAAAGAGATATTTGTGCAATGTTCTGAAATCCACTTTGATTATCCTCTCTATTGTTCCACATTCCCTCACCTCTTGTGTTGTCGTGTCAAAGTTGCCCATAACTCCACTATCGTGAGTGGTTCGACACTCATCTATCTTGCGGGTTCGAAAACGACGTCCTTCGGACCACATAGAGTTGAATGTGAAGGCCTGCAAAAACCAATCAGGATAGATGAGAGAGACAGAGAGAGAGAGAGAGAGAGAGAGAGAGAGAGAGAGAGAGAGAGAGAGAGAGAGAGAGAGAGAGAGAGAGAGAGAGAGAGAGCACACTCGCACACACACACTAAACACATTGAGTATATTACCCTTTGTAAAGAATGAGGATGCAAGAGAGCTACACAAGACAAGCACAAAGCACACACAGATGGAAAGCTTCTTCTTCTTCTTCACAGAAAAGAGAGTACAAAATAACTAAGTGCTAAAACTGAAAAGTAGCACATATGTACATGCGGTCACTAAGTGTGAACTCGCTAGAAGCGTACTAGGCTGGCACTATAAGTGTAGTCCAGCTGTAGAATCACTGGCAGAGATCCTCCGTATTGGTCACCTAACGCGCCAGTGAGTAAATGTCGTAAGCAGCCAAGACCCGTAGTGGATGCGAGCTCAAGATGTAGAGATCGACATCTCAACACTCCCCCTTGAGCTCTGCATGTCGTAGAGTCCAAGCATAGTCCGAAAACGTCGAAGTTTCTCAGCTCCGAGGGCCTTGGTAAAGATATCCGCTATCTGCTCCTCTGTGCTGACGTAGACCAAGTCGATGTCGCCCGCCAACACTCGCTCTCGAACATAGCGGTAATGGACCTCTATGTGCTTGGTCCTGGCATGGAACACTAGGTTCCTAGCCAACTGCATGCTGCTGAGGTTGTCACAATGGATGACAATCTGCTGGTCCACCTGCACTCCCAAGTCCTCAAGTAATGTGCGTAGCCAAGCTACCTCACACGCCGCAACTGCTGCACCTCTGTACTAGACCTCTGTGCTCGATAAAGCAACAGTAGGCTGCTTTTTGCTGCTCCAAGTAACAGCAGCACTCCCAAAAGAGAACATGAAGCCACTCGTAGATCTCCTATCAACAATGCTACCTGTCCAATCTGCATCTGTATACCCATACAATGCTAATGGCGCATCTGCTGCATAGAACAATGCGTAGTCAAGAGTCCCTTGCACATACCGAAGTGTGCGTCGTACTCCATCCAAATGTGGCTTCCTCGGAAGCTGCATGAACTGACTCTCCGAGCCTAATGTGTAGCTCAAGTTTGGCCTCGTGATAGTCAAGTAGATTAGACTACCCACAATCTTCCTGTACATATTGACATCCTCAACAACATCACCTTTCTCTGCACTCAGCTTTGCATTCACATCCAAGGGAATAGAAATTGGCTTACAATCAGCCATACCATACTTTGACAACATGTCCAAAGCATACTGTCTCTGTGACAGCCATACACCCTCTAAAGTCCTGATCACCTCAATGCCAAGAAAGTAGCGCAACTCGCCCAAATATTTCATTTCAAACTCCTGTTTGAGAAGACCCTTCACATGGTCAATCTCCATAGCATTGTCACCCACAATAATAAGGTCATCTACATATATGGTAATGACCACAATCCCCACATCACTCTCACGTACATAGAGTGAATGATCAGCATGAGCTCTCCTAAAACCAATACTGACAAGATACTTGGCAATCCTGTCATACCATGCTTTAGAGCCCTGCTTCAAACCATACAAAGCTTTGAGAAGCCTACATACATAATCTGGGTAACCTGGATCGACATAACCAGGTGGCTGATCCATATACACTTCCTCTTGCAACTCACCATTCAAGAAGGCATTCTTTACATCCATTTGATGCATAATCCATCCTCTAGATGTAGCCATTGCTATGATAGCTCTCACAGTCGTCATCTTTGCCACTGGAGCAAAGGTCTCCTCATAGTCTATGCCATACGTCTGTGCATAACCCTTTGCGACCAGCCTTGCCTTGTGATGCTCAATGTTACCATCAGCCTTATGCTTGGTTTTATACACCCATTTACAGTCAATAGCTTTCTTGCCGCTTGGCAATGGCACCAACTCCCATGTGTCGTTTGCTTCCAATGCAGCCATCTCTTCATTCATTGCATCATCCCAATGCACATTTCCAACTGCATTCTCAAAACATGTGGGCTCCACATCTTGTATCACCTTAGCCATGTAAGCTTGGTGATGCGCTAGATACCCATCATAAGTCAATTTCTGAACTGGATTTCTGACTCTGTTAGATCTGCGCGGTCCTGGGTCACTCCTTTGCCCTCTAACATCTTCTTGTACTTTCCTTACACCAGGTGTCCCGACAGCCGGAATTCCAAATTTGTCATCAAGACTTTGTTCAGAACCATCTGAATCCATGTCTACATGTGAAAAACCTGATGATGCATCAGCCATAAAGGGAGGTTCATCAACCTTTTCCTTTCCTTTTCGTGATACATTCCCTGTACCTGCTGGTGGAGTAACGTGCGTACGTAGTCTACCATTCCATGGCTTCTCAACAGAGCCACGAGAAGAGGAATCTTGTGGTCCACTCAAAACCTGTGACTGTGGCCTCACATTTTGTACAACCACATCATCTTTTACATCAGTCCCAATAGTGCCATGTGCATTATTGTACCAGCTGCTCATCTCATCAAAGACTACATCTCTGCTCACTCGTAATTCTCGTGTAGTAGGATTGTAGCACCTGTACCCCTTTTGTTCAAGGGAATATCTCACAAGAATACATTTCTCTTCTTTAGGATCCAATTTCCTACGCAACTCATCTGGTACATGCACGTAAGCTATGCAGCCAAACACTTTCAAGTGTGCCAAATCAGGCTTTGTACCTGTAAAGTTTTCCTCAGGTGTTACATCATGCACCGCAGCTGTAGGTGTCCTGTTCATAATGTACACAGCTGTATTTACAGCTTCAACCCAGAAATGATGAGGCATGTTCTTCTCATTCATCAATGCACGTGCAACTTCTGCAATGTGCCTATTTTTCCTTTCTGCGACCCCATTCTGCTGTGGAGTATATCTGCATGTAAACTGCCTGCGTATACCATGCTTTCGCAGAAAATCTGATAAATCATTGGAGAAGTACTCTCCCCCTCCATCTGACCTCAATGTCTTGATTTGCATATCTATCTCCTTCTCAATCATGACTTTGAAGTCTTGAAAGTGACCAAACACTTCACTTTTGTTACGCATGAAGTAGACCCATACTTTCCTTGTATGGTCATCAATGAAAGTGACATCATACTTGCAACCATGTATACTTGCAGTATCGGTTGGACCCCAAACATTTGTGTGCACCACCTCAAGTGGCTTTTTACATACATTGCGCTCATGTGGAAATGAGCCCTTTGATTGTTTTCCAAACTGGCATGCTGCACACACTTTATGCATACCATCCACCTTGAATTTGGGCAAACCTTTTACAATTTTTTTTGATTGCATGCTGCGCAATCTCTGCTCATTGACATGGCCAATGCGTTTGTGCCAAATGTCAACATCAGCCACAACACCTGTGCCTTGTGCAAATAATGCAGCTTTTACCTCAAGCATGTCTACATCAGTGTAAAAATTCTGCCCACACATTTGCCCTCTGTGATCAGCTTACAGCCATTGTGGAAATCTTCTACATAACAGCCATTCGGATTGAAGAGAGAACAGGGAAACTATGCATCTAATAGCAGAGATGCAGATGATAACAAAAACGAGCGCATGTTTGTTATGGAGCATGTAATGAATACAATGACTGCAGAGAATTCCACCCAAGATGATGTTTGGTATGTGGATTCAGGTGCCTCTAATCACATGACGTCTCGTGGAGAGTGGTTTAGAGATATGCGCAAACCAGATGTGTCAGGCTATGTGCAGGCAGGAGATGACACAGCTCACCCCATTGCTCATGTAGGGGACATACCTCTAAATACGAAGAGTGGGAAATCAAAGTACTTAGCAGATGTACTTCATGTCCCAAACATTACAAAGAATCTTGTTTCTATTGGACAAATGATTGAAGCAAACTTGCAAACACTGCTCAACCATTTGTCCAACAGAAACAAGATTCTTTGTAATGTTTGGGACATGAAGTACATCTGCTAAGTACTTTGATTTTCCACTCTTCGTATTTAGAGGTATGTCCCCTACATGAGCAATGGGGTGAGCTGTGTCATCTCCTGTCTGCACATAGCCTGACACATCTGGTTTGCGCATATCTCTAAACCACTCTCCACAAGACGTCATGTGATTAGAGGCACCTGAATCCACATACCAAACATCATCTTGGGTGGAATTCTCTGCAGTCATTGTATTCATTACATGCTGCATAACAAACATGCTCTCGTTTTTGCTGTCATCTGCATCTCTGCTAGTAGATGCATAGTTGCCCTGTTCTCTCTTTCCACTTGCTTTTCCCTTTGGACAGTCACGTGACATGTGACCTCTTTCACCACAAGTCCAACATGCTCTGCTATCTGCAGTATGTTGTTGCCTGCTTGATCCTGCACCACGACCCCTTTGACTCCCCCTGCCTTGAGACTGGTTTCCCCTGCCACCTGTATTGTTTTGATTTGATTGACCTTCTTGGAATTGGCCCCTGCAACCCCTTGGGCCTCGACCACGACCGCTACCTCTACCTCTGTTGGAGTTCGAATAGAAGGCCTGTTCAGAATTATTTCTGCCATGAGAAGAAGATGTGTCAAGGTTCTTCTCCTCAAGAATAAGCATAGAAATCAAATCTTGGAACACGGGGATGTCGTCTCTTGTATTCATGGAAGACCTGAAATGAACATACTCATCTCCTAGACCATCCAAGCATGCACGGACAATGTCATTGTCTTCCACTGAGACCTTAATAGATCCAAGAGCCTCAATGATACTCTTGATCTTCAAGGTATAATCATTGATTGAGAGGTTGTTCCTTTTAACCTGATTTAGCTCCGACTTTTGTTGAAGCTTCGTGGCCTTGGTGTTCACCTCGAACACTCCGCCTAAGTTTTTCCATGCAATGGCGGGGGTTTCAACATCATGTAGATAGCCCATCATGCCATCTGTGATGCTCATAGAAAGCCAATACATCACTTTGCTCTGGCCTTGTTGCCAGTCCCTCAAAGCTTTCCTTTGTTCTACTGTAGCATTTGCCTCGGGAATCTCTGGTTCCTTTTCATTGTCTCCTTCTACATAGTCCCAATAACCTTTTCCTTTTAGGAAATTTGTTATTTTGAACTTCCATGCAGGGTAGTTATTTTTCTCAAGCTTCTCAGTGAAAATCTGACTGAAACCGTCAGACATCTTGAAGCACTAAGACAAAATAGCTGCAATCTGCAAAAACCTGTAAATCTGTTGAACTTGTTATCGTGGTACCTGTAACGCTTTCTACACTCAACGAGTGTCCAGAATCAAGCGTACATACAACCACTGTACTTGTACACTAAATCTCTGTGTACTGCACCATGGAGACCTGTTCAGAAACAGGCATCTGGTCGTGGATTGCGAACGAAGGTATTGTGATGATCTTGCTCTCTTAGCCTCTCTTGCCTGCACCAGGCTCTGATACCATGTAAAGAATGAGGATGCAAGAGAGCTACACAAGACAAGCACAAAGCACACAGAGATGGAAAGATTCTTCTTCTTCTTCACAGAAAAGAGAGTACAAAATAACTAAGTGCTAAAACTGAAAAGTAGCACATATGTACATACGGTCACTAAGTGTGAACTCTCTAGAAGCGTACTAGGCTGGCACTATAAGTGTAGTCCAGTTGTAGAATCACTGGCAGATATCCTCCGTGTCGGTCACCTAACACGCCAGTGAGTAAATGTCATAAGCGGCCAAGACCCGTAGTGGATGCCAGCTCAAGATGTAGAGCTCAACATCTCAACACCCTTGGTAGACATCCTCGCACGTACTCCCATTCTTTAGGGCTTATTTGTTCTCCTTGTGCCTTGGCCTTGGTCATGGCATTGTGTATCCACACAACTGAAATTAGATCAGGGTATTTGGAAAGCTCTTTAGGAAAGGGAGGTGCTCGCTACCGCCATGCGACCTCTTCCATGCTTCCCTCTCCCTTTCTCTCGTTGTACACACCTCCACATACATATCCACCCATTTGCCCATGATGGGAGCATTGAGTAGACAATCGTTGTTGACTATGGTTTGAATCTTTCTTTCCTACTATGTGATCCCATATAGCTTGCCCAACATTTTTGAACACATGCATTGGATCCAATAGGTGTTGGATTTTCAATGAAGCCCAATAGGGTAGTGATAAGAAAATAGAGTACCTAGACATACCCCTAAGTGGATCATTGGGAGGAGGCAATGTGTTGTGATGCTCGTTCCAATGTCTTTCCCAATCGACCATGGTCCAATGGAGTGGCTCCATCCCATTGCACGGTGGAGCATAAGATCGATGTGTAGTGATAAGAAAATAGGTGGAGCAATAGGGTAGTGATAAGAAAATAGAGTACCTAGACATACCCCTAAGTGGATCATTGGGAGGAGGCAATGTGTTGTGATGCTCGTTCCAATGTCTTGCCCAATCGGCCATGGTCCAATGGAGTGGCTCCATCCCATTGCACGGTGGAGCATAAGATCGATGTGTGGGCGGCAAGAAGTGATGGTTATTGGGGTAGATCACCTTACCAAGTAGAGCGGGTCTCTCTGTCACGAGTGAGGGTCCACAAGTTGGGCATGCACTATGTCCAGATGTCGATAGTCCTACAAAAACAAAAGACATAACCGCATAAAAGTGACCAATGCAAAGACATTAAAGAGCGTCACAAAGTATAAGCTTACCAAAAATCTCTCCAAGCCCGGGGTAATCATGCATGGTCCACATGAGAATGCACTTGATCATTGTGCGCCGATCACGAAGTGGTCTTGATACATCAAAAACATCTATGCCGTTCCATAGCTCTTGGAGCTCTTCAATCAAAGGTGCTAAATATACATCCATGTTCTTCACCTTGTGTTTTCCTGGGACTAGAAGAGAGAGCAAAATGTTCCCCTTCTTGGTTGACTCCCATGGTAGAATGTTGTAGTTCACAACAACCACTAGCCAAGTACTCCATGAGGTAGACCGATGCCCAAATGGGTTTACCCCATTACTAGCCAGACCAAGCCTCAAGTGACGAGGCTCTTCTCTAAACTCCGGCCATGTCTGCTCGATGTGTTTCCATGCCGGCGAGTCAGCCGGCACTCTCATAACCCCATCGGTGGAGCGATTTGTCATATGCCATGTAAGAAGCTCGCTTGTTCCTTTGGTGCTGAACATGTGTTTGATGCGGGGAATGAGGGGGAAATGACGAAGAACCTTGAGAGGTATTGTGGTTCCTTGCATTCCCTCTTTGTACCTTGATTCTCCACACTTGGGGCAAGCATCAAGCCTTGCATGTTCATTGCAGAATAGCACGCAATCATTGACACATGCATGTATGCGATCATAGTCCATTCCAAGCCCTGTCACCACCTATAATGCCTTCCTTCGATTTTCTGGAAGATGATTGCCTTTAGGCATCATCTTGCCTAATAGCCTATGACATAATTAAAGAACACTCGTTATTGCATATAACCACGAACAAAACTCACAACTAACACTTATTACACTTAAACGCACCTCAATAGTGCATTGACCCCTGCATTGCTCCATCCAAACATTGCTTGAATATTCAAGATCTCAAGAGACGCTCGTAATATGGAGTAGGAGCATCCCTCGTAAAGAGCGGCGTGTGCTGCCTCTAGCAATGAATCTTTGGTTTTTTGGGCGGCTTCTTCACATGCACACTCAGGCTCACACTCATTCTCCGCCTCATGTGCAAGAAGATCCTCAACCATATTGTGCAAATGATCTTCCTCCACCTCCATTTGGGGCGGGGTGGTGGCGAGATCCCCATATGTGGTGGATGTAGGATGCGCATACGCTCGTGTGGACACACCCACATCGGATGGCGGGTGTGACACCCCTCCCATGACTGCTTCCTGGCGCAATCGATCTTCCGTCCTTCTCCCACCACCGCCCCCGATCACACTCCAATGGGGAGCGACATCAATGGATGCCAAAACCCTCGGATCGCTAGTTTCCATTCGAGTCCGTTTTCTCGGATCGTCCCATAGTCTATAATCATCCACGTGAGCCAAGCATATACGTCGAAGCCGTGCAATCGCACGCTTACATCCCGTACATGGACATGGTAGTCGCTCGCTCAACCATCAAGTTTGTTCCGCGCCAACCGACAGATCCACGTCATCCCAATCGACCTGCACACACGACCACACACTAAGTAAGAAAAAGAAGAATCAAGAATGTTGGTACTGATATGACTGACACTCATTAAAGATAGAGGGGACTGTAAGGTAAAGCGGTGGGTACAAGAGGTCATCCAGTCCGGCGTAACCTTAATGTCTCATCAGAGATTTTCACGGTAATACACGCGGGAGAAGACGCGGTAATATGCGCGGTAAAATTTCCAACAAAATTTTTTATATAAAGGGGGCACCTACATGCCCCCGTGAAATTGAATGCCAAAAATTCAAAAACGAGCTCCTTCTCTGCGCGGGCCTGTTTCCCTCTCCATCTCCAAGGTCTCTCTCCTTCTCCCTCTCCATCTCCAAGCTCTATTACTCTCTTCATCGCCATCCCCACCATATCCAAGCGTTCGAGGTCACAACTGTAAGTGCTCGAACTCTCTCTCTTTCTTCTCGTTCTTCTACACACACACACACAATGCATACACACACATGCACTAACATGCACACACACACACACTATTTTGTGCACAATCACACACTAATGCAAGCATTAGTGTGTGCATGCATTATACACACACTAATGCTTGCATTAGTGTGTGATTGTGCACATATTAGTGTGTTTTCACACACTATTTTGTGCACAATCACACACTAATGCCCGCATTAGTGCGTGCATGCATTACAAGCACACACTAATGCTTGCATTAGTGTATGCAAGCATTATACACACACACACTAATGCTTGCATTAGTGTGTGATTGTGCACAAATTAATGTGTTTTCACACACTATTTTGTGCACAATCACACACTAATGCCCGCATTAGTGTGTGCATGCGTTACAAGCACACACATTAATGCTTGCATTAGTGTGTGATTGTGCACAAATTAATGTGTTTTCACACACTATTTTGTGCACGATCACACACTAATGCCCGCATTAGTGTGTGCATGCGTTATAAGCACACACTAATGCAAGCATTAGTGTGTGCATGCATTAGTGTGTTTCCACACACTATTTTGTGCACAATCACACACTAATGCCCGCATTAGTGTGTGCATGCATTATACACACATTTTGGCCCGAGCTCGAACCGCTGGGTGGTGTAGGCGATGGATAACTCGATGGTGCGGGCGTGGATCACTGCGAATGCAAGATGGAGGGAGGTGCGGGTGACGGGAAAGTCGAGGATAAGGTGGAGGGAGGCGCTATGGGAGGCACACTCTGCACGATCGGAGTACCGGCACCCAGTGTCGCAAACGGTGAGAGCCCATAGGCAGCCAACTGTGCGGGTGTGTACCGCCCTAGAAGACTCTGCTGCGAGGATAGCCACTGTGCCTGAGTGCGGTATGCCCTCTCAAGGTCGGAGTCGTTACTGCATCTTGGAACCATCAAAAGCCGAAGGTGGATTGTGACTGGTGGGAGGGAGACTGCGAGTAGTAAGCACCACAAGCGTCCTTGTAAGAGAGGCCCTTGGCGAGAAAGTCCTCTAGGGATCGATAGTCGGGCGTGTAAGAGGATGCCATATCCTACAATTTCACCAAAAAAAGGGACCCTAATTAACATTGGATTCTAGTCAAAGTGAGATTATTTATTGCATAGGATTCCTCCTTGCATAGGATTCCTCCTTGCATAGGATTCCTTTTATCTCCTATTTAAGAAATGGTTTGTGTGCTTTTTTTTTTTTGCATCCATTTAGTGTGTGTGTGTGTGTGTGTACGTTTCTAATTAATCTATTGTGTGTGTGCGTTAGTGTGTGGCAAAGAAATTAATATAGTGTGTGTGTGTGTTGCACCTTAATCTACCGTTGGGATTCTGGGTGACCATTGGGGTCTCAATCAACATCATCGCACACCCACATGGAGGTATGTTTTGGTATGCTTGTAACGCATGCACAGTAATGCTTGCATTAGTGTGTGCTTGGGAAAGCATTAGTGTGAAAACACACTAATGCATGCCCAAGCACACACTAATGCAAGCGTTAGTGTGTGCTTGTAACGACTAATTCTTGCATTAGTGTGTGCTTGTGCACTAATTAGTGTGTGAAAACACACTAATGCATGCACACACACACACACACACACACACACACTAATGTGAGCATTAGTGTGTGCATGTAGCACATGCACACACTACTATATACATCGAGGGGGGGAGGTGGATCTAGGTTCCTCTTTGGGGAGGACATTTCGAGGGAACTTTAACCAGCTGATCCACTCGACATACCAAGATTGCTTTAAATCTTTCAAAGATTAGGACCCAGCCGACTTGACGTACATTCACACGACATTGCTCATGCGGTTCCCTATTTTGGAAGTGGAAGAGTTCTCCAGACAGTGGCTCAAGGAGTACGTCAAGAATTTCTTGAAAAATAAGACGTCCAGTGTGCGGAGGGCGGCAAAGCGAACATTTGAATCTGAGGGTCACAACTATCGCCCTGAAAATGTTCACAACGAGGAGTGGGAGAAAGCCCAGGGCGAGATGGAGGACGAGAGAGCGGCAGGTGCTAGGGCGCACACTCGGCAGGTGGAGGCAAGGGCGCAGCAAACGCCCACACATTACGGCTCAGACGGAAAAGCATCATGGAAAGATAAATTTGTGAGTGCGTGTATTTTCATTTGAATTGATTTAATTTGTGGTAATAAGGTTAGGTTTGTGATATTTTTTAATTGATATATAGCAAAATATTACTATGACTCGCCCAAGCCAAGAGATCCAGAGATAGAGAGAGAGCCACTCCGAATATCAAACATGGTACTGGCTGTATGAAAACAACAAAATCAATCACGAAGAATTTGAAAATGCATGTCGTACACTACAGCCTGTAAGTGTGAACTTTTTAAAAAATTGAGTGCATGCAGAGTTATGTATCCATTTGTATTAATTAAAGGTTTTGTTGTTTTTTTCTTTTCCAGAGTCAGGGAGTCCCTCGAGAGGTTCCATGATCCGAGTAGCTCAATCCTCCGAGTGTTTTTGGGCCCGTCTTCTTTTGGCCGCAGTTGTATAGCCCCCATGTATCGTCTATTGATTTTGGACCAAAGTCTTCTTTTGGCCACAGTTGTATAGCCGCCATGCATCGCCTATTTGGGCAATTTTGTAATGAACAGTTTCTCCAATATAATTAAACATTTGATTTTGGCCCAAAGTTTTTGTGCAATGAAATTGTTGTTTTTTTATTTATTAAATGTATAGGAAAAAAAAGGCAAATGACCATTTGGATGGGTCCTACCAAGGACCATCCAAATGGTCATCTGCTTTTTTTAAAAATACTCGCATGCGCGGTAATGCTTGCGGTAATTCTTGCTGTAACGCCCGCTGAAATAAGCGCGGAAATATAGCCGCGTGCATTGCTGAAGGACCATTACCGCGAGCATTGACTCCAACATTACGGCCTCCGAGATTTTTTGACTTGAACTTGTCCTTTGTTTTTGTGCGTCTATCTGAGCGGTAATGTGCTCCAAATGTCATAGTGAAAGCTATAGGCAATGTCTGGAAGCCAGGCTAAACCCACACCAATTTTTTGGGCATGATGCAGTAGATGTGGTTGGGGAAGTTGACACATGGATGCATTGACCTGCTGAGAGATTTTTAGGGCAAATTCCCAATGCTTAACACATGGATGTTTCCAACGCTCAACATTTTCTCTACCTCTTTATAAAAAGTTCTCTCTCTCTCTCTCTCTCTCTCTCTCTCTCTCTCTCTCTCTCTCTTAGGAGGAGGACTTTCATTCAAAACTCATCTTCTAGATCTTTCAAGCCAATTGCATGAGACTTTAATTTAAGAACTATCTGGTAGATCAATAGTGTCAAAAGGCTATTGGCCCCCTTTGGGATTGCTCCAATGAAGTTAAAATCTCTCTCTCTCTCTCTCTCTCTCTCTCTCTCTCTCTCTCTCTCTCTCTCTCTCTCTAGAGTAAGAGCACTTTTGTTCAAGACTCATCTTCTAGATCTCTTAGGACAATTGCAATGGGACTTTGATTCAAGACTCATCAGATAGATAGTGTCAAAAGGTCTCTTGAACCCCCTTGGCATTGCTCCAATGAAGTTAAAATCTCTCTCCCTCTCTCTCTCTCTCTCTCTCTCACACACACACACACACACACACACACACACACACACACACACCTCTACCTGGGCAACAGATGTATGGGTGATGGTTTAGTGTATAAAGGACCTTAGTTGAAGGGTCTTGTAAGTCTCTCTCTCTCTCTCTCTCTCTCTCTCTCTCTCTCTCTCTCATTTGAAGACTCCAAATTTCAACTCATCCCATAGATGTTGAGGCCTCTTGTGATTGTTTCTCTGTTGTGAAACTCAGAAAACTTCTCTTCTAATGGGTGTGTGTGTTTTAGGGTCTCTCTCTCTCTCTCTCCAAAAAAATAACACATTTTACATTTTTAACTTGAGTTTGGATCAAGCAACTTAGCCTTGCAATATACAATATGTAGCTACAATTTTTTTGTAGAATAAGCTAGCATAACGTATTTACAGCAAAGGACTAAATTAGCCTTCTAGTGACGTGCACAAAAAAACTTAGGAACTTGACATAGGTAAAAAAAATTGTATGTCATCTCCATAGCCCTTGAAATACAATTGGCATCGATGTAGTGCACACATGGAACAGTCGGCTTGCATTTGGTGACACCACAAACCATCTATCTATTTGTGCACATGAAGCCAATTAGTGGGGAATATCTGGAGGTAACATCTTGATGAAGGCATTGGTCCAAGATCCAAGAAGAAGCAGAATGCTCCACATCAAGTGTTGGTACCCTACACCAGCTTGGAACCTTTCTCCTCTCCTCCCTCTGTGTAAATGTCACTATGTGCATGTGAACGTGATGAAGGAGGGAGCCTCCATGATGATAAGATCAGTAACTCACCTAATGTCATGTGTGCAAGAGTGTGGCATATCTAGCTAGCCGAATGCCTTGTTGTACAGTGTCATGTGTGCAACATAGGAGCCTATAGAAAGGGAATTGCTACCACCCAAAGAATTTGGTTTCTACCTATCTAGTGTTTTCACCCTTTTTCATATAACTAGTTCTTTTGCCAGATTAGTGTTTATGATATTTCCTAGCAGATGCTTCTGCCAAAGCTCCTAGAGTAGTTGCTTGTGCATGCACCCTGGCATGAAGTATAGTGGGAATAGGATTCAATCATTTATAAGTCAAGAAAGGCACCAATCCAAATATCTAGATAAAGCCAAAGCAATTAGCTGATGCTTGTTAATCCACTTGAGGATGGAGGGGGTGATGGAAGCTCTTGTATCCTTTGTAGGGTTATCATCTACCATGGCTATATTCAGGTGTAAATGGAAGAAAGGTGGAGAGTGTGAGGTGTGGTGGAAGGTGAGCAAGACCTAGAAGGCCTGTAGTCTCCCCCCCCCCCCCCCCCCCCCCCCCCCCCTCCTCTCTCTCTCTCTCTCTCTCTCTCTCTCTATATATATATATATATATATATATATATGGCTAGTGCTCTCCACTGAATGAATAGGCTAAGCACTTCTCCCCATACATAGCCACACTCCGGGCAGAGTTCCTTAATTGTATCGAGCCATCAAGTGAGCTCAAATAGTGATGGGAAAACATAGCTATGTGTGTAGCTACCAACTTGAGTAGCTTTTGCTATCATGGTTACACGTGCATGTTACTCTTCTAGAACAATTTTAACACGCTCCATGAGATGTATACCATTGACGATATGCTACATTTCGAGAATCTTTCAACAATATCACCACTTTCTGTTGAGAAAAGATTGTCAAATTTTGCTTCTACTTTGCTTGATGGAAAGAGTCCTCACTTTTCCATGCAACATGAATTTGTTTACCCCTCACTTTTGAGAAACTTCTATTGAATGATTTATTACTTTTACAGTGTTTTTAAAAAATAAGCTTACTATAGCATCATCCCCCATTGAAAATTACTCAGTTAGCATGTCATCCTTTGAGATTCTAACCTTTTAACACCAATTGTTGTTTATCACCTACAAATCTAGCTTCTTTCATTAAGTATTGTTTCAAGTCTTGAATTCTCTTCATTCTATCAAATCTGAAAGTATGCTACTACTGGGTCCATTCTTATTCCATTAGGTGGAATCTCATGGGATTCCTCCCCTCCCTCTCCGTAGGTGACAATGCAACCGAAACTTCATCGATGTTACGATCATGACCTTCAGCAAGAAAGCCAGTCATCGTGCCTAACCAGGTCACTGCGACAGAATTGGTCTCCCTTGCAACTCATACACATTAAAAAAATGATTTTCCTCTGCCTTTCTTCGTCGCGTCGTCGTCGCAGCTCCCTGCCAACCCCTGCATTTGACATCCATATGATGGCAAAAGGGACTAGCTACTGCCTTAAAACGCCATCGCTCATTTTACTCCCAGAAGCCAGGCTCTCTCTCTCTCTCTCTCTCTCTCTCTCTCTCTCTCTCTCTCTCTCTCTCTCTCTCTCTCTCTCTCTCAGATACACGCCCACATGATACGACCTTCCCTCTCATATTTGCCAACCTGGGTTACGATCAAGTGCAAAAAAACCACGCTGCTTGCTGCTTCTGACAAAAACCTCCTCAACTTGTCTCATCATCTTGGCCCTTAATAGACTCCAACCTCCTAACCTAATGATGCCTCCATCAATCTAGTGTAGCTGGTGAGCCATCTCCTCAAGAAACACTAAAGTTTCAAAGGTTTTTCGTGGCGCTCTCTTGGAAAACATGCAGTTGATCAATGCATCCACCCAAGAATTAACGATATGGTAGCTCATGCACCTCAACAGTAGAACAATTCCGCAAACCTTTGGGCTACTTAGATGCAGAAGAACATGCATGATTGTGCGTTGGATGAGCTCGCAGTAGCAACTAGATTACGTCTGCTACCATTCGAGTTTTACCCAGGCAAAAATTCTATACGAAAGAGAGACAGATGGCAGATTTTAAGCGAGGAGGAGCCTGTCCAGGTTCGAGCTCCCGCCTACACAAAACCACCGAGAGGTACCACAACCTATGCAGAGAGAAGCTTCTACTCGGCCTCCCACAGATGGCATCCCCCTCTCTCTCTCTCTCTCTCTCTCTCTCTCTCTCTCTCTCTCTCTCTCTCTCTCTCTCTCTCTCTCAGTGCAGCCGTTTTTTGACCTAGTAGACAGCAGTCCACTCTTTTGATCATAATTTCTTCATCCGAACTCCGATTTGGGTGATCTATAGCCTCAATCGAAGAGCACGAAGTCCTCTACGCATTGATGTAAAGACAGAAATTTTCAGAGTTATGGAAGGCGTTTCTGTAGCAGCATTTCCGAAGTGAACAGGTTAAACAAAATTGATTCTCATCTCCTATTTTACATACAATGTCTTCCGGCACTCGCAAGGGTTCTTCTTCTTCAACAAGGTCCACAACCATTGTGGAAAATGATCCAAAATCTCCTAAGTGTGGAGATAGCAACACAACCACCCAACCAACGACATCGGAAACCATGATCATGGTGTACTTGGTATCATTGCAAGAGACCGTAAACAAACAAGGCGAAGACTTACGAGCACTTGCAATGGAGAATGGCACACTAAGGGTACTTGTGGTTGAGAATGAGAATCTCAAGAGGACACTTGAGATGCAAACAACACGTTTGATGCAACTTGAAGAGGAAGTCAAGGAATGTAAACGCTCTCTTGTGGACTTGAATGCTTTGAAGGAGCGGATGAGCAAAGTAGAGCATGGCCATGTATTGAAAGAGGAGAAATTTGACACTACGAGCCGGGATGTATGCGACATGAAAAATGTATGCACAAACAAGTCTTGGGCTGATGTATGTGGTAGCAATGTGGTTTCTAATTCCTCACTCATGCAAACTATGGTTCAAACAAAGAATGTTGAGAATGTGGATGTGGAGGAGTTGAAGGAACGGGAGCGACGTTCCAAGAACATTGTTATTCGTGGAATTCCCGAAGAGAAGTTAGAGACACCTCCTTCTCTTGCCATTGTTATTGAAGATTTCTTCAAAACCCACTTTGGCATGTCCGGAGTTATGGTCTATGGAGCACATAGAGTGGGGAAGCAAGGAGCTCCTCGCTCGGGAGAACGGCCAATTGTATGCACCATGCCGGATGAGACCAAGCAAAAGATTATCCTTGATAATAGTTGGATCTATTTGAGGGATACAAAATGTTTTGTATGTGAAGATCGCACTATTAAGCAACAAAATATGCGTCGCAAGGCATATGAGGAAAAGAATAATAAAAACAAGGAGATCTCTCATGAAGAAAATGTGCCCAAGGAGGAGGCAAGTCTTTCAAGCAAATAGGGATGCGTGACCTATGAGACCGAGTTACAATTGAAAATATGCTTTTGGAATTGTAATGGATACCCATGGAATGCGGGGGTTGGCATTGATGAACTAACAAGCAAAGCCGATGTTGTACTTCTTGTTGAAACTTGGGAGCATGATACACAAAGGATTAACGACTTGGAGGATTACAATCTACATTCATTGATGTGGTCAAAGAATCTCAAGCAACGAAGAGGACAAGGAGGGTTAGCATGTATGGTTAAGAAAGGATTGGAAGATTTTGTATCAATTGTGAAAGATGACAAGTACAAACGTTATGTATGGCTGAAAATTATGACACCAAAAAGAGCACCCATTTTTGTAGCCGGTTGCTACATTTCTCATCATGATTCTCCCTTTTATGCTTGCATGGATAGAGATCAACCATTTTCTGATTTGGAAGAGGACATTGCTTATTTCAAAGGTGAAGGTGATGTTATTGTATTTGGGGATATGAATGCTCGCACAAAAACATTGCAACATGATACTCAACAATTTGATATGCCATACATTTCAAGGGAGTTGGAGGAAGTTCACTTGTATGATCGTACTTCAATGGATGAGAAAGAGCCGGATCACTATGGAAAGTTACTTTTACACATGTGTAATAGCACGGGTATGCTCATTGCCAATGGTGTATCTTTGTGGAGTGGAACCAATGGATTTACATGTAGAAGACATAATGTGGATAGTGTGATTGACTATATGCTACTCTCTGAAGCCATCATGTATCGCATAAAGAGTTTTATGTTTGGTCAATGGACCCCGGAATCCGACCATCGCACCTTATGTATTGACCTTTCATGTGGAGAAGCAACTAAGCATGATAATCTTAGCCAAAGGAAAGAGAAGTTATCAATCTGTATGGATTTCAAACGGGCACCAATGTACATTGAAATGGTTGAGCAAAAATTATGGATGACAAAGCTTCAATGTGATGCACCATTGGAAACTAAATGGGAAGCTTTCAAGAAAGCTATTTTTTCTTGTGCGGAAGAATGCTTTGCCATAAAGCATCTCCATGGTATCAACAAAGATAGGTCACGCAAAAGGTGGTTTGATAAAGAATGTCAAGATGCTCGAAAGTCCTTGATAAAGCTTGATGCAACTATGGACAAAGACAACTATCAAAGTCATTTGCATACATACAAAGCATTGATTCAAAAGAAGAGAAGAAGATGGAAAGTAAAGCAACAAGAATTTCAAGTCCAAGAAAAGGCACATGCATGTGGAAGATTTTGGAGAAACTTGAGAGGCAAGCGGGTTGAGAATTTTGGTAACTTGAGTCTAGTGGATATGTACACACATTGTAGGCAATTATATGAACAAGAAAATACTGAAAAAATGCCATTTTATGGTTCACTCCCATGTATGCCATCTTTTTTTACTATTGAGGATGTATGCGGTGGGCTTGAAAAGTTGGCCACTCGCAAAGCGGGAGATCTTCAAGGTATCAAGCCGGAGATGATCAAATGGACGGGAGATTTTACCCATGAGTGGATGTGTGATATGTTCAACCTTGCACTTCAACATGGTATGCCTTATGATTGGAGTACTAATTGGGTTAAGCCTTTGCATAAAGGAGGGGATGTAAAGAATGTAAGCAACTACCGGACTATAATGATTGGGTCTCTTATGGCAAAGTTGTTTGGGTGCATAATGGAGATGAAATTGAGTGATTGGGCTGAAGAGAATGACAAGCGTGCAAAGGGACAAGCGGGTTTTCGTCGATGCCATAGCACCATTGATCATCTTGTCACTCTTCGTGTTCTCATGGAGGAAAGTCGGTTGAAAGGCAAGCGATTGTATTGTTGTTTTGTAGACTTTAAGAAAGCCTTTGATATGATTCCACGTAACAATTTGTGGAGAAGGATGGAAGAACTCCAAGTGCCAAGTGAGTTTATGCTTGCGGTTTCTCGAATCTATGAGAAGGTGATTTGTCAATTGCGCATGGAAAGAAATTTCAAAAATTTTTGTAAGCACTATTGGGGTTAAACAAGGATGTCCATTGTCACCAACTCTCTTTGGTCTATGCATCGATCAATTGGAACAAATGGTACTTGACTTTATGCAAGAAGAAGGCATTGAAGAGGTCACTATTTGCAATGCGGTAATCATGCTTTTGTTGTATGCGGATGATGTAGTGCTTCTAGCACACACTGTAGAAGATGCACAAAAGCTTATGGTTGTCCTTGAGAACTTTTGCTTGCATAGTGGGCTGATTGTAAATGAATCCAAAACAAAGGTTATGCTTGTGAAAACCAACCATAAGGAGAAGCCATGCATTGTGTACAACAATGAGACACTTGAAGTTGTTGAGAGCTTTAAGTACCTTGGCCTTGAGGTTCCATCCAATCACAAGTGGCATGAATGTGCTATGCGTCGTTTGGAAGTGGGAAAGAGAGCATATTATGCATTTGAGAACATGTGTAATGCGGGAAACATCAAGTGTTGGGTTCTCAAGAAGTATCTTTTTGATGCATTTGTGACACCGGTTCTTCTTTATGGAGTTGAAGTGTGGGGCGGGAGCATCTCAAAGTCTACTTGGAAAGAGTTTGAGAATGTCCAAAAGCGTTTTCTTACAAACTTTCTCCAAGTTAAGACACAAACACCATATATGCTCCTACTTCTTGAGTCGGGATCTCTTCCAATTGAGGTTATGGGCATGGAAAGGGTTGTGGAGTACATGATAAAGATGCGTCAAAACCCCTCACATCGACTTCCTACAATTGCATGGGAAGCAAGCAAAAAAGTTCAAAAGACGCATAAAAGCAAGATCTTGAGCACGGGATGGATGCAAGACATAAAGAAGTGGTTTGGGAGATGGGATGCATTACACTTGCTACATGATGCTTCAATTGACTCTCAAATGAATGAAGCTTTTCTACAACGCCAATGTATTACGGCTTGGGAGAAATCCGGTGGGTCACGCTTCATACATTACACCACCTATATTGCCCCCAACTACAAAACCATGTTCTTCGCTGAGAGAGGAAACCGTACTCACACTTACATGCTTGAGCCTATTCCCTTGTCCGCGATACGCACTATCGCAGCAATTCGGCTTAGCTCCCATTTCCTTCGATGCGAGATAGGGCGTTGGGGCAATGGAGAAGAGTCAAATCGATTGTGCACATTATGCTCACTGCAAGTTCGAGAGTCTGAGTACCACACACTACTAGAGTGCTCAGCTTTTGATCACATCCAAACTTGCTTCTCTCACATTTTCAGCCATAACTTAGACCTACACACTTTCCTCTCCCAGCCAAAGTGTGGGCTCTCCATTGCGACTCTCATCACTACAATTTTGGAGCATCGAGAGTCACTCATCAGTCATACACATACTACATCACTTGTAACTTTGGTCCCATAGGTCATATTTGACCTCCGAGGACGATAATAAAATCTATCTATCTCTCTCTCTCCCTCTTTCCCCTGCCTACTGCCCAACCACAGAGCACACAGAAAATACTCTCTCTCTCTCTCTCTCTCTCTCTCTCTCTCTCTCTCTCTCTCTCTTTGCTACGACCTGTACACCTCCCTCCTCTGTCCATGCTAGGTAGTAGGCACTTCAAAAAGGAATAAATAAAGATCACCAGGTAAATTTTTGAAATTTGAGAGGTATTTTGCGAATTTCCACCAATTAGAGGGGTAGTTTGGAAATTCTCCCTAAAAGTTAAGTTTTAAAGAGAGAGAGAGAAATATCTACTGTTAGCTGGCAACTGCACGTGGGCCTTCCCTTTTCCTTTTGAGCCCCAGGCCAAGGGATCTTTGTTGATTCCCTTAAATGAGACCCAAAAACAAGATCGTGGCGACCTACTTGTCTGATTGTCACTACCTACTATTTGGAACTTTCATAACCAAATGCACACATTTGTGAGACCATAATACTTCACTAAAGCATCTTGGCAGCAAAGTTGATGGCCTCCATATATAAGTTATTAGTGCTTTACAAAAAATCCTTGTACGTTTCAATCTGCAGTTTTTAAGAAGCACATCGTCACCACTCCAACAGTCTAGGAATAATAAGATGTAAATAGCAATAGTTTACTAAGCCATCGTCAAAAGTAAAGACAACAGGTGATGGTTACGCTTTGTTGCAAATGGTCGTCTTCCTCTCTCTCTCTCTAAACAAAAATCCTTCTTTGGAAGTTTTAATAACTCTTTGAGAAAACCCAACGACGGGCCTTAGACATGTTTACACAATATTGAAGTTGCATACAATCAACATGCCCAAAAAGGGGCTATGTAACATACCTCACTGGGCAAGTACAAAAAATGGATTTTGATCCGTTTCCTAAAGACCAAAGACAAATATGTACAACTATTGAGGCACACTATGTACGTGAAATCCTTTGATAGCCTCAAATGTCTTAGAGAATGATTTTGCAGCTTAGTTCACTCTTTCAATTCTTGCAAACATTCCACAAACCTTGTATTAGCAGATCTAGCGGCACCCACCTGGGTGGCCTTATGAGCAGCCTCGGGATCCTTGCGCCTTTTTGAACAATGTCCTTGCTTTGAGGTCTCTTGGGATAGTTTTCCAGGACGTTAAAAATTCACTTCTTCTTCTTCTCTTCTCTCTCTCTCTCTCTCTTTAATTGTTTGAAATCGTAAAATCTCAGTTAGATTTTGAACTTGCCTTGAACAAAATCAAGAAGTCTTCACAAGTTTTGGTGTAAATACCTGTAAGAGCTTCAAATTTGAGAATTTCAAGTCTGCCCTTTTTATCTTCGGTTTGGGAAAATGTTTTTTTATTTTGATTGAAGGGAAGGGGAGAAGGAAAAAATCAACTCGGAAATTTTTTAAAAATGAAATTGAAGTGCAAAAAATACCAACTATTTTGGAAAAAATCCTAGAAGGAATCTACCCTAGAAGGAATTTTGTATGTTATTAATTTTTTTTGAACGCCTCTCTCTCTCTCTCTGTCTCTCTTTGAAGTCAAGCTGCATTAGCCTAGGAGAGTGTGAGCCAAGAGCCCAATAATTTTTTAAGCTTCTCTCTCTCTCTCTCTCTCTCTCTCTCTCTCTCATGTACATTTTCGCCAGTCGCTTCCCCTATCTTTGTCAAGCAATGCTCGAAAAAAACCTAGGTTTAGTGTAATTCCACCTACAAATTTTGCGATTTACCTCTAAATTTTATAGTTGAAGGTGAGAAAAACCTAAAAAATTCTTAAAAAAATAGCGTAATTTGATGTAAAAACCTTCAAATTTAGTCAATTTACCTCTATGGTTTCTCATATGAAGGTTTGGCTTGTTTTTGACGAAACGTTTTTTTCGAGCACTGCTCTCTCTCTCTCTCTCTCTCTCTCTCTCACACACACACACACACACACACACACACACACACACACACACACAAACACACACACACACACGTGCAGTGTGCCCATAGCATGTAGGTGATGCAACAAGTCGTCTCTCTCTCTCTCTCTCTCTCTCTCTCTCTCACACACACACACACACACACACACACACACACACGTGCAATGTGCCCATAGCATGTAGGTGATGCAACAAGTAGTCTCTCTCTCTCTCTCTCTCTAACACACACACACACACGCACACACAGTGTGCCCATAGCATGCAACATGTTATCTCTCTCTCTCTCTCTCTCTCTCTCTCTCTCTCTCTCTCTCTCTCTCTCTCTCTCTCTCTCTCTCTCTCTCTCTAGTTTCACACACACACACACACAGCGCAATGCGCGAACATGGACATCACCACATCACAGTAGGTCCCTACTGTTGCAGGTCTCTTCATGGCCGAGCTCATCGGTAGACTTCTCTACTGCGCACACACACATTGCGCGTATGAATTACATCATGTCGTGCACATCACTTCTCGCTCTCTCTTTGCCGTGTCTCTATCTCAGTGAAAGTACTAGCAAGATCTCCTTTTTTGCACATTGTGCAGTGCTCCTTGAAAAAGAAGCAAAAATCAGAAACTAGCACGTGGACGCCTTCTTTGAGCTCAAAAATTTTAAGTTCCATTATATAAGTATAGATTAAGCTCAAAAATTTTAAGCTCCATTATATAAGTATAGATATAGATAGAAATCCCAAAATGTTGGCGTTGAGGTGAGGCAACAGGGTGAAAGGGTGCATACATGAGCTTGAGAGTCCGCAGCTGCGGCTAAAAACCGTGACTTGGCAAGAATCTTCTACCGCTACATCAAATGCATTTAAGTAGGGCATGCTACACAATTATCCGCTACGGCTCGACAATCCAGGTGCTATGGGTTAAGTTCTCTCATGTGCGCGAAGGGGTTTCTAAGACAACGTCCTGAATTCTCAATTGACGTATTGCCTGTGTTTCAAAGATATCATGTGCATAGCCTTTGAGCAAAGTGGAGCACGCTGGCTCCTCGGGGCTTTTGTGAGCGTCTCAGGAGTTTGTGTCAGAGGTTGGCTGTGGCGAGAGTTCTAGGGTTTGAGCGCTTTGGGTGCTGTGATCCTCGGCTTTTGGATTTGGGCCCTGTTTTGCTGCGTGGGTGGTTGTCACTACTGTGCCGCACGGAGTTTCCAGATCTGCATGCCTCCCCAGGGTGTGATCGCCAGTTCCAGTTTTTAGTGCACTTTTTGGCAGCTGATGGTCTTTTGGTATAGCCTCATTGAGCGCGCTTATTTTCAGAAGGATTAGGCCGGGCCTGCGCTGCTTCTATCTAGTTAACTGCCTTGGGGCTTGTACCATACTTAGCACGCTCCTGACCGCATGATAAGTGCAATCAGTACTTGATCTGCCCCTCTGGTGGGGGGACCTCTCACCACTATGAACCCCAGACACACCCACACTATTATAAGCTTACAAAAAAAAACATTAAGTTGATTTTTTTAATGAGAATCTATTAAGATGCTCTTTGCTTGAGTGTTGTGCACACATAGAGAAAATGGTTTGGTCTCTCTCTCTCTCTCTCTCTCTCTCTCTCACACACACACACACACACACACACACAGAGAGAGAGAGAGAGAGAGAGAGAGAGAGAGAGAGAGGTGGTTGTATTTTCAAAGCAAAAAAATCTTTCTTTGTCTCAGTCTCATCTCCCTACTTCTCTCTCTCTCTCTCTCTCTCTCTCTCTCTCTCTCTCTGGGCACGAAGGGAATGCAGCTGGGTGTAAGGGAAAGGAATGCGTGGGTGTGTGTGCAACAGATCGACAAAGGGGGTGATATGATGTGATGGGGGAGGTGTGGAGGAGGGTGCTTGCATGCTGCAAAGCTGCTCTCCGCCTCAGGCTGCAAACCATGTTGGAGATATTCTAAGGAAATTAATGGACTTCTAGAATGCATCAATTGAATAGTGGAAAGATGAACCACTTCAAGATGTAAATTCCTGAAGGCCTGCTAAATGAAATTGAGATATTTGTAGAAAGAGGAAGACTTCGTAGATGCAAATTTTATCTCTCTTAATTTTTTGTAAAAACAAGCGACAAAATCATGAGGCTTGCCTAGAATTGATAGATAGTCATATGATAAAATTTAGAATGCTTCAAATAAAAATCTTATCAATTTTTGATTTTATTTTTTTGCAAAATTCGCAGGCTGTGAGTGAATGAATTAAAGACAAAAAGAAATACATAGATAACCATGCTCAATCCGAGCCATGGCTGCATCAGTACAATACACCATCACATCCCGAGTCTCAAATCCATTGGCACCATCACATCCCGAACCTCATACATCGGCTGACGAAGGGAGCCACCCTACCACCATCATAATTTCACACATAAAACAAATACCTGAACACCATACGTGGCACTTCCATTGCCACTAGAAGAGCTTGTCCCATACAACTTCGGGCACACAAAACCAGTCGAAGCTAGAGAGAAGAAGAGAGCATACCATCACAGTAAGGGCGGAGCCAAAAACTCCACCACCAACGAGACTCCAGCAACGCAATTGCACTCGGGGGGAGTCACGGTTGAGTGCCAGATCGATCAGATCGCCAACCAAAGTCAGTCAAACTCGATAATCCATGCATACAGGCTTTTGAGGTGAGCCATATACCTTCTGGGTCGGGACACAAACACCGAAGACTGCCACCGGAAAGTAGAATACTGCCACCATCCCACCTTCCGCCGCCGGCTTCGAGCCCCACCCACAAAGCCACATCGGATAGGCCAAGCATCATGCATACCGTCTTCCACCTGAGATACCAGCACCCATGTCGACATCTGAAACGCCCCTAGCAACTGGGCAACAGACACCAGTAACCGAAACATCACCGCTTGTAGCAAGTCCTTCCAAACCAGGGTGCGCGCTTCGCCCACCGAAAGGGGGCCAAGCCTGATGGCCAAAAAAAGTGTCTAGATCTGACCTTACCCACTTCGCCAGGTCGGGCGGGACAGCCGAGAGAGCCAGCCCAGGCCCTCTCCTGTACCCGGGCCACGCCACCTCTCCCTAGCAAACTCTGCACTTGTAGATCATGCATATCTCTGTGCATGCAACCCAAAGGATTTCATACGATGCACCATTGGGCCCCCCAACCCTCATGCAAGCAGTGCATGAAGCTGCCCTTCTACCCGTACGCACAGAGCAAAGGAAGGCAAACGCAAAGACGATGCGCGTTTGAACTCGCTTAACTCACTTAATCATTTGCAGAATCGTGGCTGGATTTAAAGCTTGCCTTGAGGAAAAGTTTTTACAAGCATTTAGAGGAGATGCTCAGGTTCATTTAATTGAACTAAGATCCATAGATCATGGACTCACACCAAGTTAACCAACATGTGTAGAGTGAAAGTGTTTTAATACTAAACATGCCTAAAATTGTTGATTGGTGTGTGTGTGTGAGAGAGAGAGAGAGAGAGAGAGAGAGAGAGTTTATTGAAGCATGACAGGACTGAAAAGAATCATTACTAGAACAACAAGAGGGCGAGAGAGAGATATGCTACAAGTCCACTGGGGTTTGCCCTGTAGAGAAAAGAGACGGAGACAAACAAAACTGGTGTGCCTCTCCTTGAATCTACCAGACGAAAATCTGTGTGTGTGTGTGTGTGTGTGTGTGTGTGTGTGTGTGTGTGAGTGAGAGAGAGAGAGAGAGAGAGAGAGAGAGAGAGAGAGAGAGAGAGAGAGAGAGAGAGATTATCCTAATGCATTCCATCGCTCTACCTCTCTATATATCCACGTGTCCTCTACCTCTCTTTCTTTATCTCTGTCTTCCACCTATCTCCTTACCTTTGCACTTTAAAAAAATCCCTTTTCCTTCCGCATCTTTGAACCTACCCGCCACGACTCCCTTCTAGGCGGACACCCCCCCCCCCCCCCCCAACCCCATTGTGGCCATGTTTTCCTTCTTGTCACGGCTAGAGACTTGCTACGCGCCGTGTGCGAGCCACAAAGGCTCCTAGCACACAGCCATACAACAGACAAGCTCACAAGGAAGAATGGTGTGTCACTCACCTTTCTGCGTAGTTGCGAATGAAGGATTCCCGCGCCGCGAAGAAGAGGGAGACGCCGCTACGCCGCGCTCAACCGCCTTGCTGCCGTCGTGCCGCCGCAACGCTCGATCACACACACACTCTCACACTCTCTCTCACACGTACACACACACACACAAGGAGATGGTGAAGGAGAAGGTGGAGATGGAGCAAGAGAGGCTTCTATTGCACAATGAGAGAATGAGTAAAAATTAGGTTTAGTGGCTTTTATATGAGCTCACCCCATTCACACTTGGGCGCCCATACTTAGCCAACTAACTCCTTGAATATTCTAGTTAGAGTGCGCCTGTCATCGGCGATCACCCTGATCATGTTCCTATTGGTCTGACAAGCCCGGTACCTGACTCTAAATAATACAACGTTTATAGATCATAGGGTGTCCGTGTGCCGTGAGGGTTAACATGCCCCCCTTCCTGATGTAGATTCCGTCCTCGGAAGCTATCTAGTTGAAGCTCGTTCATTGAGATGGAAGAGCAGTCGACATGGATGTGTGTAGCCTTCTTCAATCACTGCAAAATCAAACAACATTGCCACAGTAATTGCATTCTCATATACAATTAAAAATCATATGCAATAGACAGACAAATTGATTGGTAACAGAATTTTAGACAATTTGTCAGCAATAAACATTAAATTGCAATATAATCAAATGCATAAACAGATGTAAAGGTAAAAAATTAAACAAGTCTGGGATTGCTAATTTAACGGTCAAAAGGCACTAGAGCTCGACTATTAATACCATGGGTAACTTCTCAATTTTCTCTGGTCAATTAAGTTGTTTAATCGCGAGAGCCAAGTATTTGATGTTCGAGGGCTGACTATAGGCTATACCTAGAAGACCTTGTAGTTAAACTACGATAAAAGGAATTTCTCATGAAATCATCGCCTGACTGATTACCTTTTCTTTGACCCCCCAAAGTCTTTTCACATTGATTCAATTTTGATGTGTGTGCTTATTTTGTATACCTTGGGTTTTTTGCTTTTCAAGGAAAAGCGCCCACACTGGGAACCTCTAGGGCTCTAGTACCATAGGCGATACATGTGAGTGAAGTACCAATTTAAGCAGGGATTTCTCTTCCAGCTTAAAATTTTACATTGTGGCACTTTGATTTTTTGTTTGTTCATTTTCAGCATTTTAATTTTGTAACTTTGGGGGGTCATATAACACTGTTACCCTCCCCAGGCTCATCACATTAGTAAACTCCCTTTATAATACTTAAGCTAAAGGTCAATAGGGTTAAGCCCACTAGAAAGCACTAGTACATTTCACACAATGCTGCCTAAATCGGATTAAGAACCTAAGTAACCATTGCGTATTAGGAAGGCATTCCCCATGGTATTAAGAGAAGATTTCTAATACCTAGCTTGGTCAAACTAGCTTAGTTGGACTGCTTGATTTTTAAACCTAGACAAGTGATTATGACAAAACATTACATTGAATTAAATGTTTGATACTAAGCAAATGCGCTAAATATTATGCTACCAATCACAATCAAAGCAGACAAACATGGATGCAAAAAGATAAGGGCAATGTTAATGGACATAAAACACCTGTTTGTGTTGATGGTCGCGCTTGATTTGAAGTGTGAACGAGAGAAAGGTTCCATGAAGGTCCAAATCCTATCAACATCAACACGCTCCTGTACACACTAGGAAACAAAAGGAATACCTCCAGGAGGCACATTAGTGGGAAAAGGTACCAACACTTATTGAACACAACAAAAAACATAAGGAACCCTAACCTAATTATTTGCACTCCCCCTAAAGAGTCAAGGGAATAGGATATTGTAGAGGTTGGGGGGAAACCCTAAGGCTAAACCCCTATCCTCGTCGTCGAGATAAACAAAGTCATCATCCATGAGACCATATGTGCCATCCGTGTAGTCATGTAAATTTTCTTCTTCATCATAGGTGCCCATGTTTACTAAGAAGGTCACTAGACGCCTATAGTCATCTTGGTCAAAAGGGTAGGCTTGTGCAATGGGAGAAACGCTCTCTACTAAGTATGGATCAAACGTGGTCAAGAGACGTATCAGCCATTCTAACTCCTCAAAATTCCTCTCACATGCTAGCGTACCTATCAAATCCCATTCACATGCAAGCACTGGAAAGACCATGTGAAACATTTGTGAAAAGTAACGAGGGTACCTCTCACCCAAGGCAGGAGTGGATGACTCTAGCGTACTAGCCATATATGTACACGCAAATAGATGATGGTTAGAGTGCAAATATTACAAGGGTCGTATTCTTGTGCATAATTTGTTTTTATTATTTTGTGTTATGGCTCTTGCTCTTTTACTTTTTTATCTTGTTTTTGTGAGTATAAGGCCTTATATATACATTCCCTAAGATTGGAGATGGAGAGGTCAGGGAGGAAGGTTGAGAGGGAAGCAAGTGAATGACGGATGTCAGCAAACACTCCCCCCTTCCTTGGGTAGATCATACTTTTTGGAATGATGTCGTCACCTTTTGAAACCAATTGTTCCAAGTTGTTATGGGTAAAGGCTTTAACCAATAGTTTTCGATCACCCTATGTGTTTCATCTAGTTGCAAGGGTGGTAAGGTACTCTCCCATGATTTTATTTGAAACATTGTTGGAGGTGGTGAATCTACAACGGGAGGTACAAACTCTTTCTTGCTTGTATAGATATGTACAATGGTAGGTGGAGGTTGTGTCGAAGCTTCTATTTCCGTATAGGAACTACATGAAGAGCAAGAAGCTTCATTTGCTTTTCCTGTTCCTGAGCTAGGTGGAACAAATCATTCTTTCTTCGGTACCCAAACTAGCTCTGGAGCAGGTGTGTCGCATTCCGTGATTTTTTCCTTTCCACGATTTTCAATTTGTTTTGGAGCCACAGGATTTGGTTTACATGGGTCAGGTGACAGGTAAGAGTACAATTTACGTTTGGGCACCCATATTTGATCATTTCCTTTATAATATCCTCGGGCTTTTAATAGTCATTTAGGAATCCAGCGCCACGTTTTCTTACATTTCTTGGAGCGAGTGGGACGTTTCTTACGCGGCTTCCGTTTTTTAAGCATCAGCCATGGTTACTAAAGAAGCTTTAGGGACCCACTTGTATGCTTTCTTTGTTATATTAGGATGGTTCTTGTGTGTCTCAAGCTTTCTTTCAACTACATCAGTTGAAGATCTAGAGAGTTGGGCTATGGGGACGTATGGTTCATCCTCTTGGACATGCAATGTCTTGGGTTTTATTTCCTTAGGCAATATCTCAGGGACTATGGCTTGAGTGGTAGAGATAAGAGTTGGTTTTTGCGTTGTGACACCCCCAGTCCCCCAATCAATAGTGCATTTGGTGGCTATCATCCACGTGCGTCCTAGGTTTATATTACCCTCCATAGTTCCAGTAGGCATGACCAAAAAGTCTTGAGCTACAATTCCATTGTCATAACTGACAGAAGTGTGTCAGATTCCAAAAACCGTAGTTTTTTTCTTGTTGACACCCTTGACTTGGATAATACTCTCAGATAGAGGTGTCTTCCCTAACTGACACCACACCCCATAGGATAGCAGATTATATTTAGCACCCGTGTCCAATAAGGCGTTATATAGCACTTTTCCATAGGCACTATTTAACTCAATAGGGTATCGTAGAGGTGTGTCAGAGTCCAACCAATCCTCTTCGATTTTCACATGGAATGCATTTGTGACTCCAAGGTTAGCCTCTCGTTTTTGTATTATACGTTGTTGTCGCTCCTTAGCCTCAGCTTGAGCTTGTATCTTCTTTAACTTGGTTTGTGCTTTGGCGGCCTTCTTTTGATGAATTGCCCGTAGTTCTTCTTGGCTTAAAGGATCATAATATCTTTTGAATTTACTCCCATTGAGGAATCCAATGGTTTCAACTCCATCAAGAGTTTCCACACGAAGGGTACCTTGTGGGGTAATTTCACATACTCTATATGGTCCTTTACCAGCATATTTCAACTTTTTCTTCTCTTTGCGTACTCCATACATAAGGACTTTATCACCAACTTTGATGTCCTTGTCCTTCACATGGCGATCAAACCACTTCTTTCTCCTATCCTTTTCCACAAGAGCATTTTGCACAGCCAACTGTCTCTCTTCGTCTAGTTTTTCTAAGATATACAAACGCTCGGTTAAGGGGTTACCATTCCATCCTTCTTGCGAAGCTACCCTAAGACTAGGAATGACAAACTCCCAAGGCATAACTGCTTCTTGGCCGTATACCATTTTGAATGGCGTACAATTAATAGCCACTTTATAAGCAATACGATAAGCCCATAGAGCAGATGTCAACTTCAAATCCCAATCAGTGCGATGAGCTTCTACCGTCTTGGTTAAAATAGAGATTAGAGTCTTGTTGGTGCTCTCGGCTTGTCCATTAGCTTGCGGGTAATAAGGTGTAGACTTATGGTGGGATATCATAAAGGTCGTGGTAAGCTCTCTTATTACCTCATTTATAAAATGGGTACCATTATCACTAACAATTTCAAAAGGGCAACCAAATCTTGTGATAATGTTCTCAAAAAGAAACTTAGCTGTTGTCCTCGCGTCAGCTTTTTGTGAAGCCTTAGCTTCAGACCACTTTGTTACATAGTCCGTAGCAACTAGAATATATCGAGATTGAGTGTTGCGAGCTGCTGGACTAATTGGACCTACAAAGTCTAAGCCCCATTTTTCAAATGGTTGGGTTACTTTAATAGGATGTAAGGGCATTCTATCTTTGCGCTGTGTGGTCTTGTAACGTTGGCACTCATCACACCCTTTTGTAAAAAGTGATACATCCTTAAATAAAGTTGGCCACCAATAGCCTGATTGCAGCACCTTTCTAGCAGTCAGGTCTCCTGAAAAATGTCCTCCTGCTATGCCCATATGTGCTTCTTGCAAGATATACAAATATTCATCCTCGCGGGCACAACGCCTAAGAATATCGTCCTTGCCTAGTCTATACAGAGTTCCGGCAATCAAACAATAGGGTTCACATTCTTTTACTAGCCTTCGAGCGATATCCTTACGAAGTTCCTTGGGTGGAAAACCATTAACTAAAAAGTTAACAATGTTCTCACTCCATTCAGGCATAGTCTCAACTATGAATAGGGAAGTATTGGGTAATTCATCATCAACTCCTGTAGGGGCTTCACCATTGGGTATGCGAGACAAATGATCAGCCATGACGTGCCTTTTACCGGGTCTCACTACAATCGTGAAATCAAACTCCAGAAGAATTAACAACCATCGTGTGATTCTACCTGTGGAGCATGGCTTGTTTACCAGATACAACAATGCTTGATGATCCACATAAAATACAAACTTGTTTGCCAGAAGGTAGTAGCGAAATTTCTTTACCGCATAAACCATTGCTAAACCTTCTCGCTCTGTAGTGGTGTAGTTCCTTTCAGCATCGTTCAATTGACGGCTTGCAAAGCTAATGGGATAGTCCAATTTATGTTCTCCTGGTTGAGTGAGAACACACCCAATAGCTGAAGTCGCGGAGCGGAGCGTGGGTCGACTCTCTCTCTCACACACACACACACACACACACAGTGAGCTTACACAGTACAGTAGTACGCAGAGAACTGTTAGAAGGGTTATCTCCCAATTCTTTTGTATTCACAAAGTATAAGTTAGTATATACAAAGAGTTAGAGGTAAGTGAGTTAGGCGGGCGGCCGGCCATATCCGCATAAGAAGCCACTTGGGCTTTAATCCCAACAACCTCCCACTTAAAGTCCAATGTGGCACTTTAAGTAACTGTAAATCTATGAACATAAATGTACAAAGATTTACATGGCTGCCATCTATCCAATGCCCAATAACTCACGACAATGCACAAAGCCCTCTCCTGGAAGTCCCTTTGTGAGTAGATCAGCAGGATTGTCCTTGGTGTGGATCTTCAGCAGTTGTATCTGCTTGTCTTCAAGTACTTCCCTAATGAAGTGATATTTGACATCAATATGCTTAGTCTTCGAATGGAACACTGGATTCTTTGCCAATTGTATAGCACTTTGACTATCACAATATAACTCTGGCATATCTACTTTGATTCCCAAGTCTGCAACCAATCTACCAAGCCAAATAGCTTCTTTGCATGCCTCATTTGCTGCAACATACTCAGCTTCTGTAGTAGACTGCGTAACACAATCTTGTAATTGAGATCGCCATGATATGGCACCTCCAGCCAATGTAAAGACATAGCCTGATGTAGATCTCCTCTTATCCAAGTCTCCTGCATAATCTAAGTCAGTGTATCCTTTGACACTCAAATCCTGACTACCATAGCATATGCGCATACTCTTTGTATGTTTTAAGTATCTCAAGATACCTTTCACTGCCTCCCAATGTTTCTTGCCGGGATTTGACATATATCTGCTAACCACTCCCATTGCAAATGCAATATCCGGACATGTAGCAATCATTGCATACATCAAACTACCCATTGCAGACGCATATGGAATCTTATCCATTTCAGCCTTTTCTTCCTCAGACACAGGACAATCTTGTTTGCTAAGTTTCACATATGGTGGCAATGGAACACTCAATGCCTTTCCCTTCTCCATATTGAAACGTTGCAAAACCTTGTCAACATACTCTGTTTGAGATAACCAAATCAACTTCTTTGCATTGGCTGGAGGTGCCATATCATGGCGATCTCGATTACAAGATTGTGTTACGCAGTCTACTACAGAAGCTGAGTCAGTGTATCCTCTGACACTCAAATCCTGACTACCATAGCATATGCGCATACTCTTTGTATGTTTTAAGTATCTCATGATACCTTTCACTGCCTCCCAATGTTTCTTGCCGGGATTTGACATATATCTGCTAACCACTCCCACTGCAAATGCAATATCTGGACGTGTAGCAATTATTGCATACATCAAACTACCCACTGTAGACGCATATGGAATCTTATCCATTTCAGCCTTTTCTTCCTCAGACACAGGACAATCTTGTTTGCTAAGTTTCACATATGGTGGCAATGGAACACTCAATGCCTTTCCCTTCTCCATATTGAAACGTTGCAAAACCTTGTCAATATACTCTGTTTGAGATAACCAAATCAACTTCTTTGATCTGTCTCTCTCAATGCGCATACCAAGTATATGACTTGCCTCACCCATGTCTTTCATGTCAAACGATTTTGCCATCTTTGACTTCAAAGCTGAAATTTCTTCCAAGTGTTTGCCAGCAATCAACATGTCATCCACATACAAAATAAGGATCAGCCAACTGCCATCCTTAGCCTTCTTTGTATATAGACAGTGATCGAACTCACTACGTTTGTAGCCTTGAGAAAGCATAAACTGGTGGAACTTATGGTACCATGCCCTCGGTGATTGTTTTAAGCCATAAAGACTCTTTAACAACTGGCATACCAAATGTTCCATGCCTTTCTCAACAAACCCTTCTGGCTGCTGCATGTAAATTTCCACATCTAAATCACCATGCAAGAACGCTGTCTTGACATCCATTTGGTGCAACACCAAATCCAATATAGCAACCAATGCAAGAAAGCATCTCAATGTAGTCATCTTGACCACTGGAGAGAAGACTTCATCAAAGTCAATGCCTTGTTCTTGCTTAAAGCCCTTGGCAACAAGCCTTGCTTTGTACTTTGGCTGACTATCATGAGCGGTGATCTTATACCTGTAAACCCATTTACAAGGTAGAGCCTTTTTGCCCTGTGGTAATTTAACCAGCTTCCATGTCTGGTTTTTATGCAGAGCTGTCATCTCTGACTGCATGGCCAACTGCCATTTTTTCGAGTCAACCACTTGTAATGCTTCCTTGTAACAAGATGGTTCTCCGCAATCTGTGAGCATGACATAATTTAGAGATGGCACATAACGATCAGGTGGTTTGGAGACACGCTCAGAACGTCTCACCACAACTGATTCTGCCTCTCTAGCCACTATAGGCTGTTCCTGAGCCTGACCATGCTGTCTTGATGTGCTAGCACTAGGTCCATCTTCCCTGAAGACAACTCTTCTGATCTCCTCTGTCTTTTCTGGCTTAGCGTGAAACTTGGCTTCATTGAAATGCACATCATTGCTACGAATAAGCTTTCTAGACTCAGGATCCCAAAGCCGGTAACCCATCTCGCCCGATTCTCCGTAGCCAAGAAATATACACTTCTTGCTCTTTGGTTCTAACTTATTTCTGAACTCCTTAGGAATATGGCTATAAGCTTCACAACCAAAGACTCTGAGATGCTTATACGAAGGTGCCTTGCCTGTCCATAGCATCTCGGCCACTGCACTCTTATCCAGAACCCTACTAGGAGACCTGTTGATCAAATGGACTGCTGTAGCCACTGCTTCCGCCCAAAATCCATCAGGCAACTCAGCATTTGACAACATGCTTCTGACCTTCTCTTGTATGGTCCTATTCATACGTTCTGCAACCCCATTCTGTGAAGGATTATATGGTGCAGTAAGTTCCCGCTTAATCTCTTTTGCTTCACAAAAGTCTTGAAAAGCTTTGGAAACGTACTCTCCACCATTGTCAGTTCTCAAGCACTTCAGCTTCTGACCACTTTGATTCTCCACCAGCTGCAAGAATGTCTTAAAGACCTTGAGCACCTCATCCTTGTGCTTCAAGAAGTAAACCCATACTTTGCGAGAATAGTAAGTCATCTATGAATGTACAAAAGTACTCTGCTCCCCCTAGTGACAAACTAGGCATTGGTCCGCATAGATCACTGTGTACAAGAGCTAACCGTTCGTCCCTACGATTCCTCTTTGATCTGTGCGGTTCCTGTGTTTGCTTACCATAAACAAAATGCTCACAAAACTTGAAATCTTGAAATGAAAAGCCAGGCAAATAACCATAATGAGAAAGTATTTCCATTCCTCTTTTTGACATATGTCCCAACCTACGATGCCACAGTGACACACTTGGTTGCTCAATCACATTAATTACATGGTTTTTAACCTCTGAAACATGTAAAGTGTACAGAGTTACTGACTTGCTGCCATGTGCTACAGTCATCGAACCTTTGGAGATCTTCCAAGCGCTGTTCCCAAAAACTGTCACATAACCCGCATCATCCAACTTCCCTGTACTAATCAAGCTCTTTTGGATTGCAGGAACATGTCTGACATTCTTGAGCCATAAAGAAGAGCCATTCTGAAACTTCAACTGCACATCTCCCACTCCAAGTATGTCACAAACCTGCTCATTGCCAAGTCTGACATAATCTTTAGTAGCCACATATGATGTAAACCACTCTTTGTGCGGAGAAACATGTAAAGATGCCCTTGAGTCGATAATCCAATCACTCATAGCATGTCCATCCTCTGCAGTCAAGAAAACAGAATCAAGATTGCTTGTAAGGAAGATGTCACCAGCTGCTATACCAGAATCACTGTCTGAACCAGATCTTGTGACATTCACCTCTTCAATCTTCACTGAACTCTTCTTTTCATCTTGCTCAGAACTCTTTGTTTTTCCTTTTTCTTGTTTCCACTTCGTACAGTCTCGCTTCATGTGACCCTTCTTGCCACAATGGTAGCATTCTATGTCATCCTTTGACTTCGAATCACGAGACTTACTTCGGTTTTGTGCCTTCTTACCCTTCTTCTCTTTAAACTGTTGTCTCCCTCGAACGACCAAAGCACTATTGTCTTTGCCTTTGTCAATGTTCTTCCTGTTCACTTCCTCTGTGAGCAAGCTGCCTTCTACATTGGCACTTGTAAGACCTTCTGGCGCGACAGAATTACTTAACGCTATACGAAAAGTATCCCAACTGTCTGGCAAAGTGATTAAGAGAAACATAGCCTTCACTGAATCTGGAAAGACTATCTCCTGTGCTGTTAACTGGCTGAAAATTGAGTGAAATTCATTCAGATGATTTGACATGGCTGTCCCTTCCTTCATCTTCAAATCCACCAATTTCTTGAGCCAGTAAATCTGAGAAGTAGCACTTTGTTTCTCGTACATATCACATAGCTTTTGCCATACGCCATACGCTGTAGTCTCTTCTGCTACGTTGAAGTAAACATTTTCTGCCAGTGTCAGCATGATTGTGGAACAAGCTAACTCGTCAAGCTCTTCCCACTCATCTTCAGCCATAAATTCTGGTCTCTCCCCTTTGAGCTTCAGTGGCTTCACTTGTTTTTTCTGCACCAAAACCTGCCAAATTTGCTTCTTCCAGAATGGAAAGTTTGTGCCATCTAGCTTCTTTATGTTGTAAAGAGTCTCACTTTGAGAAGATGCCATATCTGCCAAACTGTTTACTCCTGAGAAAAATCCGGCAGAGTTTCCCCTGTAAACTGGCCTCTGTACACAGTAAACAAGCTGTAATCAACAAGCTGAACACCTCTCCTCAGGAACTGTCAGTATTTTGAAAATTTTTGACAGAGTCTCCCCTGTAAACTGAGCTCTGGGAACCAAAAGATAGCTCAAAAAACAATCATAAATAGCTGACCAGTGACAAATCCTGTAAGCATACACTGTCTCCTCTCTGGGCGATGACAGAACCTGTATCTGTCTCAAGACTGAACCTGAACAATGCCTCAACGGCCTGACGCATAAGATGCAATCCAGTGTCTACACAAAGTCATACATCCTAAGGGATAAAAGTCGCCGAAGAGGATGCGTGTAGAGGGGAACTCCAGCAACCTAATCCACCTCACACTGGGTAACCTAGCCCCCAGTGCTTGGCTTCAAAAAACCTCACACACGACCCTCTCAGATGGCTCAGCAAACTGCCCAGAACTAGCATACATCCTATAATAGACCAATCACTGTCCTATGACCGCTGCGGCGGTCTGTATGCTAGTGTGACTCACAACTAGCAGACCCACAATCACAGTACATCAATCTGCAATACATGCCAGTGGTGTCAAGCCGTCGTATGGCCACACCTCCCCTGGAACCTGGCAAGCACAAGAAGTAGCAATGCAGACTGCAATATATATATCTGATGATATATATGTGTACCTGGTCTATAGATGATGCTCTGAAGACGAATAAGTGATGTATGTCGATGTCGATATTGATGTCGACCACCTCCTGCTTGCCAATCTACACAAGACGGATTTCTTTGCGGCTGAAATCTATCTTCTGCTGTAGTGCTCAGAACGAAATTCTGAGGGCATAAACGGCTTCGAAAGGGGGGTAAAACCCTAGGTCGCCTGATGAAACGCTCCCAGAACGCCGAGTGTGAATTTTCGAACTCCGGATCCAGAATCTGCCGGAAAAGTGCGCGCGCGCGCGATTGCGCAAATCCGCACTGAACCAAGGCTCTGATACCAATTGAAGTCGCGGAGCGGAGCGTGAGTCGACTCTCTCACACACACACACACACACTGAGCTTACACAGTACAGTAGTACGCAGAGAACTATTAGAAGGGTTATCTCCCAATTCTTTAGTATTCACAAAGTATAAGTTAGTATATACAAAGAGTTAGAGGTAAGTGAGTTAGGCGGGCGGCCGGCCATATCCGCATAAGAGGCCACTTGGGCTTTAATCCCAACAACCTTATGCGGCCACTTGGGCTTTAATCCCAACAATAGCAAAGTTTGATGCATCAATATGCACATGGAAAATGACATCCCAGTTAGGTGTCCTTAAAATCGGAGCACTTGCTAGTGTTTTCTTCAATTGTTCATAGGCCTGGTCACACTCTTCAGTCCATTTAAATTCAATGAGAAGCTTGTACAAAGGACGTGCTATCTCAGCGAAAAATAAAATAAACCGTCAATAATAACCCACGTGTCCCATGAACCTTTGAACTCCCTTGTAAGTGGTTGGTGGTGGTAACTCTAGAATCACTTTAATTTTGCTCTCATCGGTTGAGATACCATTCTTAGATACTATATGCCCTAAAATAACTCCATGTTTGACCCAAAATTGGCATTTGAACGGGTTCAATGAGATACGATATAACCTACACTTTTCAAACACCTTCCGCAAACATGATAGATGTTCTTTCCAAGAAGAGTAAACACAAAGGTCGTCTAAGAAAGATTCACAAAACTCTCTCAAATATTCTTTAAAAGCAGTGTTTATTAATCGTTGGAATGTAGCAGGGGCATTTGTTAAGCCAAAAGCCATCACACGAAATGCAAACACGCCAAATTCTGTGATGAAGGCAGTTTTAGCTTGGTCCTCTAGCGCTATCGTGATTTGGTTGTAGCCTGAGTACCCATCTAGAAAGCTATAAGCTTCCTTGCCTACAACTCTTTCGAGTACATGTTCGGAATATGGTAGGGGGTAATGGTCTCTTCTAGTAGCTGCATTAACTTTTTTGAGGTCCACGCACACCCTGAGTTTCCCATTCTTTTTTGGCACGATAACTATTGGAGACACCCATTCAGAGTGTTCAATAGGATATATGAACCCACATTTGATAATCTTTTCTAGTTCTTCTTGAATGATCTTTGCGTACTTAGGATTCATCGGGTAGGGTCTTTGTTGTACGGGCTTCGCAGTGCTAATCATAGGGATTGTATGTTGGACCATAGAAGGTGGAACACCTTTCATATCATGGTATGTCCAAGCGAATATGTCCTTGAATTCCTTGAGAAGCTCTTTGAGGACCGCCTCTTCAACTTCTGTGAGGTCTTGGGCAATAAAAACAGGTTTTGATTCTTCACCGGGGTCGGCTAATTCTATTTCTTTAACTATTTCCGGACCATCATAGATTCCATTATTCCCATCGATAGGTATTCTTTGGGCTTTTGTCTACACAACCTTTGCTTCCCCTGTGGTGTAAGATTTGAAATGTTCTGGTGCAGGATGCAAGTCTGTGGATTTTGGTTGTTCTTTGGTCTGTGCTTCTATTTCTGCTTTATTGTGTTGTCGAGCTAACTCTTGGTTTTGACGCCTCCTTGCAGTGCGGCTCAACTTTGGCTTGTCTATGATCTCTAATTGGGCTATGTCATGGGGTCGTGGTCTACACCACATAACATTTTGGAGATATTCACCCCAATCGTCTACCAATTTTCGATGAGCATCACATGCTCCTATATAACTGAGCCATTCTGCTGAGGATCTCTTCTTTTTTATCCTAGCACGTACATTGGCTCGATATCGACGCCTCTTAAAGTTTTTCTTTTTCTTATTTGAGACCTGGTTTTGATTTGCATTTAGATCTGGCTCACTAAAGGAGTCCTCGTTGGTGTCCTCTTCACTCTCGGAGGAGCTATCATCGGTTGAGGTGCTCGGTCCTTCCGAATGTTTTGAATTTGAACTTGCTCCACTCTCTAATTCATGAGTTTACTCCCCAAGGGGTGTACCTTACCAGTCACCAAATCCACTCTAAGGACAGAGTCTTGGAATTGCAAATAGACATGATTTTTAGACCAATCATGAACCATTTGTACTTCCCTCATGAATGGTCGTCCTAAAATCATTTCATATGACATAAGGTGTTTAGAGAAATCCATTACAATGAACGTATGTTGTACCTTGTGTCCTAGAACTTTGATCTTAAGATCCTTGAGCATCCCCATAGGTTTGGCTATGGTACCATTTGCCATCTTTACCACAATGTTAGTAACACTGAGGCGGGGTTTTCCCATGGATTCCCAACAATCTTTTGTAACGATGCTAACTCCCGCACCACCATCAAGAATTCCCTTTATAGTTAATCCCTTGGTAGTGATGGGTAGGGTCGCATTAGACTCGTCGCCTTCAAAATACTGCCCTAATTCGTTAATGGGTACCTCGATCACAGACTCGTGTCCATCTAAGTCAAGTGATTGCACATGATTTTCCTCATCAATCATAATCGAGTAAGGCCTATTTGGTTGCGCAAAGTGCGGTAATCCCGTTTGTAGCTCTCCGTTAAGGAATGCTCGAAGTGCAAAGAATAACTCAGGATCTCCATACAGCTTTGCTATGATCGTGGTTCGGACCTCAGAAGACATGAAGTCCACTAGTTTGGCAACATTCATTGGCATTTTGCAGGGTGTAGGTCCTTGACTAGGAACTGGTGAGGATGGAATCTCATATTCCTCAATGGGATCAGGTATTCCTTCGTTAAACATCCTTTCCAACAAGAAAGATGTACGCTCACTTTCTGATGTCCCGTCCTCACTCCCTTCTTGGATGATACTAGATATGGCTAACGGTCTATGGTTCATGTGGGGTGGATGAACTTGCGTGGGAAACACTGTGTCATGAATTTTGACATGCATGGGTTATGGTTCTAGTTTCCTTTGAGTCTCCTCCACTAAACCTCTTAGATGTTTCACCTGCTCAATCTCATCTACTGGGTTTGGGTACGTCCCAATCTTCTTTTTACGATTCTTCCCTTTTTGCCCCTGCGGTTTATCTTGGGGGTCTTGGATTGGATTTGGAAACACTTGTGGTGTTTTCAGAGGCTCTTTATGGTTTTCTCTTATTCGGTTTTAATTTGGTTCCATGTTACGGTTTTCTTTGTCGGTCTTTCCCTTTGTGGTATTGGTTATAGTCTCCATTGTATCGATTGAATCTGAATCATCCTCGAGGTCATTCATATACACGGGGTCATCTCCTATTCCTATGTTTGTTTTGGAACTTGGCTTTGAATTTCCCGTATTCTGCGACCTCTTCCTTCGTGTCTTCTTTTTCTTTGCTTGGATAACTGACGCGGCAACTCTCTCTTCGAGGATATGGCCTGGCCCTTGAAGCATGGACCGTGTAATCGCATAAGCGGGTGCGACGGGTGGTATTGGCGATGTCACACTAGCAATTTCGACCAAATTTAGGGGTGTGATTTTAGGCGCATTTGGGTTATAGGGGCATTAGGCAATCAAGTGATCTATGCCACAACCATTACATGTGAGTATTGGCATTGCAGACGTGCTCCCTTGATTCATTTGCATCTGTGCAGCATTCTTTTGCAGCCTAATAGGGCACTCCGCTGCCCGATGTGGTCCACCACACTCGTAGCATTGCAGAGGTGGCCTCCTAGCCTGGGTGTTGATATTTTGACCCCAGGATGCGAGAGCAGCTTCTTGATAAACCGGCTTGACTTGCCCCCAACAATCTTCCATGTAGTATATAGGACACTCTTCCAATGTATCAAGTCCGTAGGCAATACTAGTGTCTATTTCCTCCTCACAGCCATCTGCATAAGCATTAGATGGCTCTCAACCCACTTGGTTCATAGGGGCGACTCTTGGATGCGGGGGCTGCGGTCCTAGCACAGGAGGTGGTAGCGGTGTAGCTTGTACAACATTTTGAGATCTAGGGACCATGTGTTGCGGTAGTTGCTCAACAGGTGGAGCAGGCATCAATACAGGAGCTCGAGGTGCATCTGTCCAGGCTACAGGTGGTCTATTTGCCATCATACGTTTGATCATTAAACAATCCTTAGCTTGGTGACCATACCTACCACATGCGTTGCAAGTTAATTTTACTCTAAACGTAGGGCACTCACTAGTGCTATGTGGACCTAAGCAAATGGAACACCATTGTTTCTCCCTTCTTGGATACATGTGACTATTTTGAGGGGGTCGATTATCCTTAAGAGACTCTTGGATTGCCTTGGTGAGGTCTGTCAAGAATGTCTCAAATACCTTTGGCTCATTGGCAATGGGTTTTGTAGTCATGGGTTCATACTCAATGGCTTGTGAGCTAGTGGATCTCGTGTCAGTAGACACCCTCATGCCTGCTATCATCAAGTTGTCCTCTAATTGGATTGCATTGGCAGTGACATCTTCCCAGGTTGTGATACCTCTAATCACTAGTCCATTATAGATTCCTTCATTCCTCAACCCTCAAATGAATCGATCAAGCACTTGGTTATTGTTGAAGCGCTCATTTACAGGGCATCGAGAGTTTAAGTGCTTTAGACGACTAATGAAGTCCCTTACTGACTCTCCTTCCTTATGTTCGGCCTTCTGTAGCTGAGATGCTACACCCCAAAGCACACCTTCTCGTATGTACTCCTTTAGAAACAACCTTCGAAGGGTAGGGTAGATTGTTTTCTCGTCCACCCTTAGGGTTCTATACCAATCTCCGGCCTTCCCACTTAATGTCAAGCTTAAGGCATTGCACTTATGTAGTTCGTTGCGTTCCCCTAAGGAATCACATACTTGTTCAAACACTTCAATGTGTTTTCTAGCATCTTCGTCCCCATTGAATTTTTGCGTGAGTTTGGCAATTTGTACTGACTTACTTCTAGGCTCTCTATCAGATGCATGACGCATATTTTCCACGATAGATCGACCTATGGTTTGAGCAAACGCTGCCAAGTCACCTATGTGAGGAGGCAGGGCCGGTGGAGGTACTCTTGGAATCATATGTGGGAGAGGGACGGGTACCGGTCTTGGCATATGTGTGGATGATGCAGGATATGGAACATAACCGGGCATAGGTCCACTCGGATAAGGGCTAGGGAGCGGCACTCGAGGAGCATAAACAAGTGGTACAATTGGAGGTGTGGGGGCCATGTGTGCATAAGGGGCTAGAGGCACATACGGTCGAGGCCCCATATTAGGTACTACGACACTACGTAGTGGCACTGCGCTAACCGTAGATGTCATGGTACATTCACTGTCAGGCCTATCCCTGGAGTGAGCACTGTGTTTTCCTTAATAGAGGGTTGAGCCAAGTTAGGGAAGCTAAAGTTGTCGCTCGGAGGCTCAGATTGCATAGAGACCCCAGGTGAAATGACGTAAGATGGGTCCATGGGACTCATTAGAGGAGTCTCCATTTGTGATAGAGTAGGCTGTTGAGCCTTGCTCGTATCCAGAAATCTCATGGGGCCAGTTGAGAGTATATGTACCCCTCAGTTTTGGCTTTCTGATTGAATAATGCCATGGATAACATTACATATCATTTTTTGTTGATCTTCGATGCTCGTGGCACTAGAGGTGGATTGTACAATCTCTATCCATCCTACATGGTAGGCGTGGCCAGAGTGTAGATCCGTCAACACCTCAGTGTGGAGGTCGTATGTCCAATGATCATTAATGAACAATCCTTCTAGAGTCGACGTGTTAACGGTTTCTTGTGAGGTAGAAGCAATGTTGCTCCCCGTGGTTTTACTTGTCACCAACGGTACTCTAGAGGGAACTTCTGAAGGAGGCAGCTCAACAGGGCCTTCTTGGTAAGAAGTTGGCAGGATATCCACATGGACACTCTTTGGGGGTGTGGGGTCCACGTGCGATGTGAAAGGAGAGTCCACTTCCCCACCCCCTTCGTGTGCTTCATTTGCATCAGGTTCCGAGCGACTAGCTCTACCTAATGTTTCCATGAAACGGCTAAACATACTAGTACTAGGTTGTGGAGCTTTGGGAGGTGCATGGCCTTCTCTCTCAGTGTTTTGGGTAGGGTATGCTTCCATGATTTCTGAGTCGGAGGAGGAATCACTAGCGGCTATTTTAGGGTCTTGGGTGGTGCTACCTTGTGTCCCCGCTGAGGGTCTAGAGCCTATCGTGGATGGGTAATGGGTGTCCGTATGAACAGAGGCACCCTCAATATGCTCGTGTTCTAGCACCCGCCCAGAGCGTAAGTGCATGTGCTTTTGATACCCTAAGGTGTCAAAAAGCTGCTCTAGGAGGCCTTGTGACTAGTTTTTTGTGTGTTTTTTATTTGTTTTTTTGCTAGATTTCTTAGAGCGTGTTGTGGAATGGACCATGTGATAGCTCGAAACGAGCGTATCGCTAGGAGGGACGCGCTGTGCTTTACAGCCCACCGTTTGGTTCTATTTTGCTCCAAAAAATCCCGAAACAGTCTTTTCCTAGCTGGGGAACTAGGCTCCAAATAGCAAGTCCTAGTGTGCAATGAAGGAGAGGAGAGTGTAGGACTTATCCCACATTCCTCACTCCCTCCTTGTGAGTCTAGCCTATATATATAGGAGTGAGACTACCCTATATCATAAGACAGAGACTTGGCTTGGGATTGGGATTGGGTCAAACGATCCCGATCTCACTTTTATACAAACCAGCCCGTCCATTTTTATAACCTCCCCCTCACGTGACGTTTTGATTTTTTGATTTTTTGATTTTTTATTTTTTAAATTTAAACTTTTTTTTGGATATTATTTGGTACGTGTTTTGGTGCGCGTTGACCTCACCTAACTATTTACTGTCTCACCTACCTACTGACCTGCTAATCAGTGGTTCACCTAATTACTAACCTACTTAATTAACTAAGTGTGCGCCTAACTGTGCATAAACTAGAAAACACAGAAAATGCAGAAAATTGAAACTTGACAGAACTGTGCAGTGCAAACCAGAAACTGCAGAAAACGCAGAAACGCAAGAAATGCTAACTATGTAAGCTGAAATCTGAGCTTAATAGAACTAGCAAAAAAGAGCTTAACAGAACATAGAAAACTTGAATGCAGTCAACAACACTGTGTCTTTCTCTACTGTTTTTGCATAACAACAATAATCAAACTTAAGCCGCGTCTTTCCTACATAAAAAATAGCTTCAATACAATTTACAGGTCGCCATTGGAGATTCACACGCAGTAGCTCCCCAGCAGCGGCGCCAAAAATGTCACGGCTAGGGACTTGCTACGCGCAGTGTGCGAGCCACAAAGGCTCCTAGCACACAGCCATACAACAGACAAGCTCACAAGGAAGAATGGTGTGTCACTCACCTTCCTGCGTAGTTGCGAATGAAGGATTCCCGCGCCGCGAAGAAGAGGGAGACGCCGCTACGCCGCGCTCAACCGCCTCGCCGCCGTCGTGCCGCCGCAACGCTCGATCACACACACACTCTCACACTCTCTCTCACACGTACACACACACACACACACACACACACACACACACACACACACACACACACACACACACACACACACACACACACACACACACACACACAAGGAGATGGTGAAGGAGAAGGTGGAGATGGAGCAAGAGAGGCTTCTATTGCACAATGAGAGAATGAGTAAAAATTAGGTTTAGTGGCTTTTATATGAGCTCACCCCATTCACACTTGGGCGCCCATACTTAGCCAACTAACTCCTTGAATATTCCAGTTAGAGTGCGCCTGTCATCGGCGATCACCCTTACTCTGTTCCTATTGGTCCAACAAGCCCGGTACCTGACTCTAAATAATACAACGTTTATAGATCATAGGGTGTCCGTGTGCCATGAGGGTTAACACTTCTTCTTCTTTTTTCTTTTCTCCCAAAATACCCCTGCTTGCAAGGTTAAATTTCTCTAAACATAAACAAGTTTGTAGCTTTTCATAAGAAGACTTATTGTCATGCACAACAAACTCCTCGCCCGGAAGTGGTCCTATCTTAGATTTGGTGGACTCTCAAGGGAGCTAATGAGGAAGTGCAAAAGAGCAGCTGAGGTTTTGGAATGGGGGGAAGCAACGAGATACTTTAAGAACTTCATTTTGCACTAGTCCCCTTGGCTCTCTAAAATATTGGGGCCGCCACAAAGCCCCTATTGGATAGAAATGGCCAAGAATGTGAATAATAAGGGGCTCATTCAACTAGAGCAATTATGGGATGGCAGCAGGAAGTGCTCGAAAACTATTGACTCTTTAGCCATCCAATTTCAAATGAATGGCTTTGAGATCTTACTCGTCTACAGGGTGATGAAAGAGCTTGATAAGGTGGTGATGCCAATTTGTGAATTCAACTTTGAATGGGACACTTGGAGATGGCCCGGGAGTAGCCTCTTTTGGAAACCACATTCTAAAGGCATTTACAATGCATTAATGCACGAGGCCAATTGGTGTAGCTCACTCAACAAATTATGGAAGAGGCACTGGACGGAAAAATGGTGGGAGGGAGTCATGGAGAACATCTGGAAGCCAAGGTGGCCTCAGTATATGAATATATTTTTGTGGAAAGTGATGTGGGGAGCTCTGCTCATGGGTGTAAAGATACAAGAAAGAGGAATCGGGTCCGATCGTTGCCGCAGGGGTGCAGAATAGCTAGTGAAGACCTAGCCCACCTTTTCATGGGATGCCAAGCAATCAGTGGCATGGCTGGGAAAATATGCAAGTGGATTCAAAGGACATGGCAAATTAAGTTCTTCAAGACTGATATGTTCTTTGGTAGTAACAGGTTGGGAAGTCTTGCTCTTCTTGTCTGCACTCAAATAATTAGGTACTACTTCTTTCACCATATTTGGCAAGCAAGGAACCTCCGTGTGTTTGAGGGGGATCTGGCTGTGGAAAGATTTTGTGAAATCATAAAAGAGACCAGAGTGACGATCCACAAGATCGGAGGCAAACAAGCCTCAGAGGACTGGTCTCGAACAATACATGTCATGATGATATCTTGTAATAAGTAAAGCCTAGGAGTGGTTTCTCTGTCAAGCAGAAAACTTGTAATCCTTTGACCCTCAAGGCTCGGTCTGAGCTCGAGGTTGGTGTATATTTATGTTGTTCTTAATACTATCCACTCACAATTGTGAGCTTTGCAAAAAAAAAAAAGAAGAAGACTAATTGTCTATCAATACAAGATGCTAAAACTAGGATTTGAGTTGGTTATGTAGGCTTTGGAGATGAATCACTTCATTATTTCTAGACATAATCGCCTTTTTTTACGAGGTAATCCGTGCTAAGCACTCAAAAATGGATCTCCGGTAATTTGTGACAAATCACATGCTAAGCACTCAAAAACAGATCTCGATTGTTGAAAAGGAATGGGGTTTTCTTGCGTTTTTTGCAAGCCCTTTGATTGAGCATCTTCTCTTGTGGTATGTTCTGGTGTCTTCAATTCCAGGCTGGGCTCTTTTATGAAAGATAATGATAAGTCAGCCGCAGCCTGGGCTTCTTTTGGATTATATCCTGCTTCTAGCAAGTTCTTGAGTAGCTTTTTGGCTTGTTCCTTAGCTGTGACTGGTCCGATTGAGACCTCGACCTTCGTCTTTTTGCTTGGACTTGACTGGCTTATTCTAATTGGTTCAATGGTAAGCGACTCCATTTGGATCAGATTACTAGGCACCGAGCTTGGTATATTTGGTTCTTCTCATTGAATTTCTTGTTGTTGCCCTTGCCTTGTCTACTCCTCTTGCTAACAAATTTGATTTATCATCTCTATAATACTATCTTCTTGGGGTTTATAAAGAGATCCACCTTCTGTAGTGGTGGTGGTTGATTGGCAATCAAGTCTTCTTTTTGTCCTTAATTCCTTGGAGGAGGCACTTTCTTCATGTTGCTCTTAGGTCTTTATCCGTTTAGCCTCCTCCCCTTTTGCTTCTTCTTTAGCTAGTCTCTAATTTGATGTTTGACTATTCTTTGATTTTTACCCTCATCATATCTGACAAACTTTGAGCTTGCTCTTCTTTTCTAAGCCATTCTGTGTCTATTCCTCCTCGATCTTTTTCTTTCTTTCCTCCTCTTCCTTTGATTTTTTCTTTGTTCCACTCTCTTGATGTATGTAGATGCTGGATTTCTTTCTTGTGTTGTGGGATCTAAGTGATTGAGCTCCCTTTTTTCTTTGTCAGTCTCTGATCCTACTAACTCAAAGATGATGGACCCTTCATCTCTTAATTGTGTTGTTTTCTTTTCTCTGGTGGTTCTTACTAATGTAGAAGGTCCTGCTACCTTTTTTTCCTTGGGTTGACACACCTTTTTCTCCCATTCATTGGAATCTGGAGCATCTTCTAGTAAGACTCTTTCTCCGACAAGACAAGCTACTATTTTGGTCAAAAACTTGGCTCCTCCTAGGTGTGGGATGCTAGATTTCTTAGCCCATTGCTTCTTCTTGGCTGCTGCTACTAGCCGATCGAATCCCCACTTTGCCAGGTCAATAGGTATTGTTAACCACTGGCGTCTACTTCTAGTAGTCATGGGCCGGGATTGTCGGTCCAATAGGAAAAGGGTAAGAGTGATCGCCGATGAGAGGCGCACTCTAATAGGAACATTCAAGGGTTAGTTGGCTAAGTATGGACGCCCAAGTGTGAATGGGGCGAGCTCATATGAAAAGTCACCTAAAACAAAAATCATTCATTCTTTCATTTGTGCAATTGAAGAGTGCTCTTGCTCTATCTCCATCTTCTTCTTCTTCATCTCCTTGTGTGGGTGTATGCGAGAGCGAGAGCGAGAGAGAGAGAGAGAGAGAGAGAGAGAGAGAGAGAGAGAGAGAGAGAGAGAGAGAGAGAGAGAGAGAGAGAGAGAGAGAGAGAGAGAGAGAGAGAGTGATCGAGCATTGCGATGACGGCACGACGGCGGCGAGGCGGTTGAGCGCGGCACGACAGTAGCTCCTTCTTCTTCGTGGCGAGGAATCCTCCACGAAGGCGAGCGTAGGGTGGTGAGTGACACACCCTTGCTCTCTTGAGCTTGCTAGATTAGTTTGGTGTGTGCTTGCAGCCATTTGTGGCTCGCACACAGTGTATTAGCAAGTCCCTTGCATTGACACGTGCGACAGACGCACACATTTTTGGCGCCGTTGCCGGGGAATCGCCCTGCACTAAGCTCAAGAGGCACTCTGTGCTGCATTGTGGTGAAATTTCAGATGTAGGAGAGGTAGAAAAGGAAGGTGTGTGTGTTGAGAAGGAGTTTGTTTTGCTGCTGTGTATTGTTTTGTTAATAAGGTATTGAAAGGTACTATGTTTTTTCTGTTCATAAGGTGTTTTCTCTGTGATAAGGTGTTAGAATTAAGGTAGTAGATCCATAATGTTAGTTCTGTGTAAAGTACAGTAAGTAGTTCTATTAGCTAATGAGTTGCTATAGTAGTGTGTTAGCGTGTAACAGTAGATCTATTAGTTGTAAGTAGGTAGGTTAGGTGTATGTGTGCTCGCGCGCACAGCGTGGCCGCGATGACCTTATCCCAAAAGAAATAATAAATAATAATAATAAAAAAAAAATAAAAAAATAAAATTTAAAAGGTAGGACCCAAGCCCAAACCCAAGCCCAAGCTCACGCTCAGGCTCAGGCCTCACTTCCCCTTTAAAATTATGTATTTTAGCTTCACGTATAAGTAAAAATTGAAATTTTGGAAGACCATCAAAAGCTTCGGGCAACCGAACATTGTGTTGTAAAGCACACCACGACCCCCTAAGTGATACGCTCATTTTGAGCTATCACACACTCTAATCCAAAAACCGATCACTAAAAAACATTAAAGAACAAAAAAAACATCAAAAAACGAGTGAAAACAGGATGCAAAACGCCTAAAAAGTAAGCGGGTAACCTTTGAGATTATTCACCGACGCTTGTAGGGTGCCCAAGGCACATTCATCTACGCTCTAGTCATGTTCTAGAGGACGAGCAACTAGGGAGCATTTCGACTTACGCGAGTTCTCATTATTCCTCTACCTTAGGCTCTAGGCCCTCAGCAAGAACCCAAGGTAGTACCACTCAAGACCCACATATAGCGTCTCGTGACTCTTCCTATGACTACGATGTCATGGAGGGTTACCCAATGCCTAATCCTGATAGCTCAAGCCAAGACATGCATGACATGGGTCCACGGTCCGGGCCGAGCGTGCTTAGCCGCTTGAAGGAAACCTTTAGTAGAGCCACTCACTCCGAACATGGAGCTAACGATGTAAACGAAGGGGGTGGGAAAGTAAATTCTCCATTCGTGACGAACGTAGACCCTATGCCCTTAGAGAGTGTGCACATGAATACTCCATTAACTGCACCACTTGACTCTTCAGAGCTATTCCCCTCCGAGGTTTTATTACCTCATGGTAGAAGCCTTGCCGAAGCACAAGAAGTTGAGCGGTATATCATCGCGGCTAGGGAAAAGAAAATTGAGAGCTTACGCAAGGTGGAGCAATGAAGAGAGCTAAAAGCAAAAGCCCGTACGTCAATATCTTTGCTAGGAGAGCAATCAAGTGTTCCTGAATTAGCGACCACTAAGGGTCAACCCATAGAGAGCCACATCACATCTAGTTCAAAAGACACCCCTAGCACCTCAATCCTAGATGGAGCGTTCTTAAATGAGAACTGGGAGTACGAACTACAACTGAAAACTCTAACCGACCTATACACAGGTCACACCTATCACGTGGGTTGGCTAGATGTCCTACAATCCACAACGGGTGCTACTAGTGTGGAGGATTAACAACAAAGAGTTTGTGAGGTCATCCATAGGGTTATTGAGCTAAAGAGACAAAACAAGGGGATCCACATGCCTTCAACGGGTCTCATGAGATTCTTGGATACAAGAAAGGCTAAACAACCAACCTTATCGCAAATGGAGACTCCCTCGGTAAGTCTGATGGATCCTCCATATGTTGTTTCGGCAGGGGTCTCAGTGCAATCTGAGCCCACAAGTGATAGCTTTACTTTTCCAAGTCTAGCTCATCTTCCCCTTGATGACACCACGACTACCATGCCTACCCCAATGATGGGCATGCCAAGAAACACGCCATGGACTCATTTGTTAGTAAAGCACCGCTACGTGGTAGCTCAATGCCTGCAACAATACCTACAAGTGTGTACCAATCATATACACCTATAGGTCCTCGTACTCATGTAGTACCTACCCCTCCGATTGTTTCAACAACCTATGCTCCACAACCACAACACCCAAGTTCTTATTTCCATGGGACCATACCGGCTAGCATTAGCATGTCACATTCGACGTTTGCTATGCCTAGGGCCACACATATGAACTTTGGGCCGCCACATGGCACAACAATGTACCAAACGTGGAAACCAAGAGCTTCCTACACGCCAAGCCCAATGCCAATACCTACTCCACATGTAGTCTTTGGAGCGCCTTCACCCACGGTGCATGCTCACTTAGGTGACTTGGCAACATTTGCTCAAGTTATTGGTCGATCTATTGCTGAGAATATGCGTAACATGCTTGATAGAGAACCTAGAAGTAAGGAAGTACAAATAGCCAAGCTCACACAAAAATTTAGTGGAGACGAGGATGTGAGAAAGCATATTGAAGTGTTTGAATATATATGTGATTCTCTAGGAGAACACAATGACTTGCATAAGAGTAATGCTTTAAGCCTAACCTTAAGTGGGAAGGTTGGGGATTGGTATAGAACCCTAAGGGTGGAAGGAAAAACGATTTATCGTACTCTTATGAGATTGTTCTTGAAAGAATACATATGAGAGGGAGTGCTTTGGGGTGTAGCCTCTCAACTTGAGAAAGCCCAACAAGAGGAAGGAGAGTCGGTGAGATACTTTATTAGTCGCTTAAAGCATTTGAATTCTCGTTGTAATCTAAATGAGAGCTTCAATAATAATCAATTGCTTGATAGATTCATTAGGGGGTTATGACATGAGGATATCTACAATGGCCTAGTCATTAGAGGTATCACCACTTGGGAAGCAGTCACCACCAATGCGATCCAACTGGAGGATAATTATTGATTCAAGGAGAAAGAGTGTTTGTTGAGCCTAAATCTATTAGCTCGCAAGCATCATGGCATCAGCCAATGACCCTAAAGCCTATTGCTAAGGAGCCAAAGGTATCTGAGATGACTTTAGCAGATCTCACCAAGGACGTTCAAGAGATTCTTAGAGACAATCATGCTCCGCAAAACAATCATATGTATCCAAGAAGGGAGCAACAATGGTGCTCAATATGCTATGGACCGCATAGTACCAGTGAATGCCCTACTTTTAGAGTAAAATTTAATGGAAAATGAAATGCCTGTGGGAGGTATGGTCATCAAGCTAAGGATTGCATAGTATTTAAGTGCGCGATGGCCAATAGACCAACCTTAGCATGGACAGACACACCTCGAGTGCCTGCATTGATGCCGGCCTCACCTCTTGAACAAACTTCACAACACATGGTCCCTAGGGCCCCGAATGTTGTTCAAACAACACCCTTACCACCTCCAGTGCTAGGACCACAACCACCACATCCGAGAATCACTTTAGTGAATTAAGTGGGTTGTGAGTCATCTTTTGCTTGTTTGGAAGGCTCTGAGGAAGATATAGACCCTAATATTGCCTATGGGATGGATGAGTTTGAAGAAAGTCCACAATACTACATGGAGGAATATTGGGGATAAGTCAAACCTGTCTATCAAGTAGTTGCTGTTGCTGCAAGAGGCCAAAATATCAATTGCACTACTAAGAGACCACTTCTTCAATGCTATGAGTGTGGAGGTCCACATCGTGTGGCCGAGTGTCCTATTAGGCTAGAAAAGAATGCCACACTAATGCAAATCAATCAAGCGAGCACGTCTACAATACCGATACTCATGTGTAATTGATGTGGCATATATTGTTTGATTGCCCCATGTCGAAATAATCCAAATGCACCAAAGATCACGCCATTAAATTTGATTGAGGTTACCGAAGAGCCATCACAAAGTACACATGTGGTACTAGTAAACGTACTCACACGATTGATGCTCCAAAAACAAAATTATATTCTTGAGGAAAGAGACACGGCACCAATTGCCCAATCTCAAAAAAAGAAGAAAACATGAAGGAAGAGATCACAAAAAGTAGCGAAGTCAAACCCCAGTTCAAAGACCAACATAGGGACTGGTGACGCCCCCGTATATATGAACGACATTGAAGAGGATTCTGATTCAGGAGAAACCATGGAGATCAAAACGACTACTAAGATAGAAACCAACAAGGAAAATCTTCATGAGCCACAATGGCCAGGATCCAAGAAGAAGATAGAAACTTATCCAAACCCTACAGAGGAGATCGAGCGAGTCAAGCAATTAAGGAGTTTGGTAGAAGATACCCAAAGGGATCTAGAACAAACACCTATGCAGATCCAGATTACAGACACTGTGTTCCCTATGCAACAACAACCTCACCAATTCCATAGACCCTTAGCCATACCTGGTGTCATCCAAGAAGAAAGTGACTTAAAGTCATGGGAAAGTGGGCGTACTCACTTCTTGATGGAAAGAATGTTTACAGAGGGACTACCTGATCCTATTGAATAAATGGAGATCCCATCTTCCGACGTTAAGGGACTGAAGCCCAAAAGGTGTCGTTAAAAACTGCCAAATTGATGGATTTCATGTCTTCAAAAGTTAGAACCACCATGATGTCCAAACTATATAAAGACCCCGAGCCAGTCTCAGATCTTTGAGCCTTCCTCAATGGAGAAATAAAGTTTGGGCTACCACAATTTTCACATATGGATGGAGCTCGGGAGATGCCAATAGAGGAGGAACACTTAGATCCACAATCCAACCTAGATGAGAATCTTGTGGTAGAAATACCTATTAACAAGTTGGTACAATACTTTGAGGGTGATGAATCCAATGCGACCATACCAATCACTACTAAGGGATTAACTATGAAGGGAATCCTTGATGGTGGCACTGGGGTTAGCATTGTGACTAAAAATTGATGGGAAACTATGGGAAGACCTCACCTTGTGACCAGAACCATAGTAGGGAAGATGGACAATGGGTCTATTGTTAAACCTATTGGGATGCTAGAAGATCTCAAGATCAAGGTCATTGGACATAAAAAAAGAATTACCTTCACTGTTATGGATTTCTCCAAGCACACTATGGCATTGGAGATGATCTTAGGACGTCCTTTCATGAGGGAATAAAAAATGGTGCATGACTGGTATAAAAACCATGTCTACTTGCAGTTCAAAGATTCTGTCATTTGAGTGGATCTTGTAACTGGTCGAGCACATCCCCTAGGAAATAGGTTTATAATTGATCATAGATATGACACCACAGTTCACTCGACCCCATTTCAGTATTGTTGCACGTGTAAAGCGGACACTGATGTTGGGGAAGATTCTCCTTATATGGATGTACTACCTGGGATGACCGAGTCGGACAATGTGGATTGGGTCCACCTAGCAACAACCATAGACACTTGGGGAAACAAAGGGAGAACCTGCGTAACACCTGAGGGGGATGAAATGCCACCACTCATACCCTTAAATATGCTAGAAGTGATGCATATAGATTTTGATGACCTACAAGATGAAGCTTTGACTGGCATTGGAACCAAAAACGCCTCACACAACTATAGCCCACACTATTTGGGGTTGGAATCATTAATTGAAATTGAATCTCAGGACAAAGAATCTGAGTTAAATCTTAGTGCAAATGTGGGGACAAACCATTCAAGGCCCAGTGGTACCCTAGATGACAATCTATCCAAGGGAGCAGAAGACACAAGTAGCGATTTATCTAGTGACTGTTCACTAGAGATCGGCCGTAATCAAAAATTAGACAAGAAGAGTAAGAGATATAAGAGGCGATGATATCGAGCAAATGTGCGTGCTAGAATAAATGAAAAGAAATCTACCGCGGAAGGCTTAATTATATAGGGGCACTTGATGCTCATCGGAAGTTGGTAGATAACTGGGGTGAATACCTTCAAAGCATTATGTGGTGTAGTCCACAACCCATTGACATCACACAACTAGAGACTACAGAGAAGCCAAAGTTGAGCCGTACCATAAGGAGACAACAAAATCAAGAGTTAGCTCAACAAAAAAAGGAATCAGAAGTGAAATCACAGTCCACAAAACAACATGACTCCACAGACTTACACCTTGCACCTGAAAATTTCAAATCCTATACCACAAAGGAACATAAGGTGGTGTATACAAAGGCTCAAAGAAAACCTATCGATGGGAGCAATGGAGTCTATGATGACGGTCCAACAATAGTTAAGAAAATAGAGTTAGCAGACCCAGGAGAAGAGTCCAAACCTGTCTTCATTGCCCAAGATCTAACAGAGACTGAGGAGTGTGTACTTAGAGAACTTCTCAAGGAATTTAGGGATATATTTTCTTGGACATATCATGATATGAAAGGTGTTTCACCTTCTGTGGTGCAACACACAATCCCCATGAATAGCATGGCTAAACCAGTTCAACAACGACCCTACCCAATGAATCCTAAATATGAAAAGATCGTTCCAGAAGAGATCGAGAAGCTTGTAAAATTCGGATTCATATACCCTATTGAGCACTCAAAATGTGTTCGTGGATCTCAAGAAGGTCAATGCCACCACTAGGAGGGACCATTAACCCTTTCCATATTTAGAACATGTGCTTGAAAGAGTTGCAGGGAAGGAAGATTATAGCTTTTTAGATGGGTACTCTAGCTACAATCAAATCACAATTGCACTAATGAATCAAGCTAAAACAACCTTTATAATCAAATTTGGAGTGTTTGCATTTCATGTTATGGCTTTTGGCTTAACCAATGCCCGTGCTACCTTTCAAAGATTAATAACCACTGCTTTTAGAGAATATTTAAGGGAGTTTTGTGAAGCTTTCTTAGATGAACTTTGTGTTTATTCCTCTTGGAAATAACATCTATCATGCTTACGAAAAGTGTTTGAGAAGTGCAGATTGTATCGCATCTCCTGTGACCCTTTCAAATGCCAATTCTGGGTTAAACATGGAGTCATTTTAGGGCATATAGTGTCCAAAAATGGGATTTCCACAGATGAGAGCAAAATTAAAGTCATTGTTGAATTGCCACCACCTACAAACTATAAAGGAGTTCAAAGGTTTATGGGCCATGTTGGTTATTACCGACGGTTTATTTTAAACATTGCCGAGATAGCTCGTCATTTGTACAAGCTTCTTATTGAGTTCCACTGGACCGCGGAGTATGACCATGCTTATAAGTCATTGAAAAATACCTTGACTAGCGCTCCTATTCTACGAGTGCCCGATTGGAATGTCATTTTCCATGTGCATATTGATGCATCGAACTTTGTTATTGGGTGTCTTCTACCTCAACCAGGAGAACAAAAACTGGACTACCCCATTAGCTTTACAAGGCGTCAATTGAATGATGCCAAGAGAAACTACACCACTACAGAGTGAGAAGGTTTAGGTATGATTTATGTAGTGAAGGAATTTTGCTACTACCTTCTGGCCAACAAGTTTGTTTTCTATGTTCATCATCAAGCCTTGTTGTATCTAGTAAATAAACCTTGTTCCAGAGGAAGAATTACACGATGGTTATTAATTCTCCTTGAGTTTGATTTTATCGTTGTGGTGAGACCTGGTAAAAGACATGTCATGGTGGATCATTTTCCTTGCATACCCAATGGTGAAGCCCCTACTGGAGTCAATGATGAGTTGCTCGATACTTCTCTATTCCTAGTCAAAACCATACCTGAATGGAGTGAGAAGATTGTGAACTTTCTAGTTAATGGTTTTCCACCCAAAGAGCTTCCTAAGGACATAGCTCAAAAAGTGTTAAAATAATGTAAACCTTATTCTCTCATTGTAGGAACTCTCTACAGGCTATGGAAGGATGATATTCTTAGACGTTGTGCCCGTGAGGATGAGTATTTATAAATACTGCAAGAAGCCCACATGGGTATAGCCAGAGGACATTTCTCAGGGGAACTAATAGCTAGAAAGGTGTTGCAATCAGGCAATTGGTGGCCTACCTTATTCAAGGATGCATCACTTTTTGGAAAAGGATGTGATGAATGACAACGTTACAAGATCACGCAACGAAAGGATAGGATGCCCTTACATCCTGTTAAAGTGACTCAACGATTTGAAAAATGGGGTTTGGACTTTGTAGGCCCAATTAGTCCGGCAGCTCGTAGCACTTAATATCGATATATTATCGTTGCCACTGACTATGTGACAAAGTGGGGGGAAGCCACGGTGATACGCAAGGCTGATGGAATGTCAACTACCAAGTTTCTCTTTGAGAACATTATTACAAGATTTGGTTGTCCCTTTGAGATTGTGAGTGACAATGGCACTCATTTTCTAATTAAATGGAGTAATAAAAGAACTCACTACCAACTTTATGATAGCTCACCATAAGTCCACACCTTATTATCCACAAGCAAATGGCCAAGCTGAGAGCACCAACAAGACCTTAATCTCTATCTTGACCAAAACGGTGGAAGCTCATCGCACAGATTGGGATTTAAATCCGACTTTAGCTTTATGGGCTTATCGTACTACGTACAAAGTTGCCATTAATTGCACACCGTTTAAGATGGTGTATGGACAAGTAGCGGTTATGACATGGGAGTTTTTTGTTCCTAGTCTTCGAGTAGCTTCTCAAGAAGGTTGGGATGGTAACCCCGTAGTTGAGCGATTATATATCCTTGAAAGGCTAGATGAAGAGAGGAAATTAGCTGTGCAAAATGCACTTGTGGAGAAAGATAGGAGGAGGAAACGGTTTGACCGTCATCTAAAGAAAAAAGATATCAATGTTGGTGATAAATTCCTTATGTATGGAGTGCGTAACAAAAAGAAAAAGTTAAAATATGCGGGAAAAGGATCATATAGAGTATGTGAGATCACCCCACAAGGAACCATTCGTATGGAGACTCTTGATGGAGTTGAAACCATTGGATTCCTCAATGGGAGCAAATTTAAAAGATACTATGATCCTTTAAGCCAAGAGGAGCTACGTGCCATTCATAAAAAAAAGGAAGCCAAGGCTCGAATAGAATTGAAAAAGATACAAGCTCAAGCTGAGGCTAAGGAGCGACAACAAAGCAAAAGACGCCAACGAGAGGCTAACTTTGGAGTTACACATGCATTCCACGTTGAAACCGACGAGGATTTGTTGGACTCTGACACAGCTCTACGATACCCTATTGAGCTAACCAACACTTATGGAAAAGTGCTATATAATGCCTTATTGGACACGGGTGCTAAATATAATCTGCTATCATATGGGGTGTGGTGTTAGTTAGGGAAGCCACCTCTATCTGAAAGTATTATCCAAGTCAAGGGTATCAACAAGAAAAAAACTACGATTTTTGGAATCTGGCACACTTCTATCAATTATGACAATGGGGTTGTAGTTCAAGACTTTTTGGTCATGCCTGTTGGAACTATGGAGGGTAATATAAACCTAGGATGCACGTGGATGATAGCCACCAAATGCACTATTGATTGGGGGACAGGGGGTGTCACAACGCAGAAACCAACTCTTAGCCCTACCACTTAAGCCATAGTCCCTGAGATATGGCCTCTTAAGGAAATAAAACCCAAAACATTGCATGTCCAAGAGGTTGAACCATATGTCCCCATAGCCCCACTCTCTAGAGCTTCAACTGATGTAGTTTAAATAAAACTTGAGATACACAAGACCCATCCCAATATAACAAAGAAAACATACAAGTGGGTCCCTAAATCTTCTTTAGCGACCATAGCTAGTGCTAAAAGACCAGAGCCTGGTAAGAGACGTCCCATTTGCCCCAAGAAATGTAAAGAAACATGGAGGTGGATTCCTTAAAAACTATTGGAAGCCCAAGGCTACTATGAAGGAAATGATCAAATTTGGGTGCCAAAATGTAAATTGTGCTCTTACTTGTCACCTGGCCCATGTGATCCCAATCGTGTGGCTCCAAAAAAAATTGAAGATCGTGGAAAGGAAAAAATCACGGAATGCTACTACACACCCGCTCTAGAGCTAGTTTGGGTACCGAAAGAAGAATGATTTGTTCCACCTAGCTCAGGAACAGGGAAGTCAAATGAATATTCTTTCTCTTCATGTAGTTCCTATACGGAAATAGAAGCTTTGACAGAATCTCCACCCACCATTGTACACATCCATACAAACAAGGAAGAGTTTGCACCTCCCGTTGTAAGTTCACCACCTACAACAACGTTGCAAATAAAATCATGGGAGAGTACTTTACCACCCTTGCAACTAGATGAAACACATAGGGCGGTCGAAAACTGTTGGTTAAAGCCTTCACCCATAACAACTTGGAACCATTAGTTTCAAAAGATGACGACATCATTCCAAAAGGTATGATCTACCCAAGGAAGGGGGGAGTGTTTGCTGACATCCATCATTCACTTGCTGCCCTCTCAACCTTCCTCCCTAACCTCTCAATCTCCAATCCTAGGGAACGTATATATAAAGCCTTATACTCACAAAAACAAGATAAAAATGTAAAAGAGCAAGATCTTGTAGTTTGTAACTACATAAGGATGCCTTCGTGACTACATAAGGTTGTGCAGTTTATGACTACATAAGGATGTCTTTGAAGGACAACGACAATGTATGTTTACATGTTACAACGGATGTTCTCCATTATATCAGGTGTACTACTTTCTTTTATCGATGCTTCCACATTTACATGTTTGCCTGTTGTCATTTGAATTCTAACAATGCATAAAATTTATGAAGTTGTGACATTGCCAATTTAGATACTATAATTTTTCAAACTTCTAGTACCTTGTTCTTCTCTTTGATTTTGGTCTAATGGTTGGCTTTAAGTAGGTATCAGAACCTTAGGCTAAACTAATCCACTTAATTTTGCTGACTTTAATTCCTAAATAGTCCATTAATTGTAGTGACTTTAGTAATGTTTTAGGCTATGAGGATATAGTTTTCTCTAGTTTATTCCACCTAAGTGTGACGTGTTATGGAAGCCCATGTGTTAAGCTGGTATTTGAGACCTCAAGTCTCCTGGCTAGTTAATGCTCAAGCTGGTATTTGAGACCTTGAATCTCCCAGCTGCTGGTATTTGAGACCTCAAGTCCCCCAGCTACTTGTAGCAACTGTGACAACAACAAAAAAGGAAAAGAAAAGAGAAAGAAAACATCACAAACTTCCTTGTATTTTATGTGGATCACACTTAAGTGGTATAAGTGACAAGACCACTAGTCCTTAGACCCCGACGAACATTCCTAGGGTTAACTACTCTTTAGTCGACATTTTTTAATTAACGTTGGTCAATCTAGTACTTACTTTAGCCCTAACTCTTGTGTACTTCTCTTAGAGTCGACCTAATAGCCCCTAACTCAATTGCATTTTATCTAGGTACTACACTTGTTCTAGTTGGCAATGTTACAATTCATGAATTTGTTTTTGCATTTCCTAGAATATCATGTATGTATCTCACTTATTGCACACCTGCACATGCTGCCTTTGAGCTTTCACAATGTTGTTTTCTTTTGACATAGGTACTTCTATCGTGGATCCCGATGCTGCACTGATATATTCCGAGGACGGAATCTACATCAGGAAGGGGGGCATGTTAACCACTGGCGTCCACTTCTAGTAGTGTAGTCATGGGCCGGGCTTGTCGGTCCAATAGGAAAACGGTAAGAGTGATCGCGGATGAGAGGCACACTCTAACAGGAACATTCAAGGGTTAGTTGGCTAAGTATGGGTGCCCAAGTGTGAATGGGGCGAGCTCATATAAAAGTCACCTAAAGCTAAAAATCATTCATTCTTTCATTTGTGCAATCGAAGAGTGATCTTGCTCCATCTGCATCTGTCATCTCCTTGTGTGTGTGTATGCGTGAGAGAGAGAGAGAGAGAGAGAGAGAGAGAGAGAGAGAGAGAGAGAGAGATCAAGCATTGCAACAATGGCACGGCGGCGGCGAGGCGGTTGAGCACGGCACGACGGTAGCTCCTTCTTCTTTACGATGAGGAATCCTCCACGAAGGCGAGCGTAGGGCGGTGAGTGACACACCCTTGCTCTCTTGAGCTTGCTAGATTAGTTTGGTTGTGTGCTTGCAGCCATTTGTGGCTTGCACAGAATGTATCGGCAAGTCCCTTGCATTGACATGTGCGACAGACGCGCATAGGCACATGTATTTGTTGTGGTACTAGCTTGTGTAGTGTTGATGCTAGATTCCTATTTGGCCTTGTGTATCTGGTAAGTTTGTCAAAGTGTAGATGCTGGTGCAAGACTCTTATCAGGTGCTCAGTCATCCTTTCTTTGATACTGCTAAAATTTCGCAGTTTCATTGTACTGAAATCCTCATCAACATAGCATTGTGGCTTGATAGGCTCTCCCCTTGGCAAATTGATGATTTTTGCTATTGTTTCTGGGGTAACTTCAACTGTCACCTTTTCCCCGTCCGCTTTTGTGAGCGTTGCCGTCATTTTATCTTTGTTTATTTTTTGGAGAATTGTTACCAACTCATGAGCTTGTGTGTAATGAGCTCAAACTATTGGCTCTGATAGGAAGTCCTCGACTCCCAGTCTAGAGATTGCTCTATCAGCATTTTGTGGCATGTAGGCAATGGTGTTGAAGTCTATTGGCATTTATGGTGCCTCCTATCTCTTCCCTTGCTCGTCCTTCCATACACAACTAAATACTCTGAGACCATGCTGCACTTGGATGAACTCGGTGATAAAACAAGCTCTTGAATCTCTCTCTTTCTCTTCCAGCTTGTAAATACTTCTGTGTCTCATCTTCTTGGGAGTGTTTGGCAAACAATTGATAAAAATCCAAATTTTAGCTGGATAGTCATCAGATGTTAGTCATTTGTGAAGTTAGTTCCCTCATAGTTATTTTGGTCAATAACTTGAGTTTAGAGTGTCCAATTTTGGCATATAAGGTGTCATTGGGATTCTCTTGAGATGTACTTCATCATGGTCTCCTTCGGTCCCTGAAATGTGGTAGGTGACAGCAGTTGCGATCGATGTCAACAGTCTCAAAATTGAGAATTTTTCACATATTTAGTATATTCATCTCTTCTTGATCCCATCAATGCTATGCATGGTCAATTTGGACACCTAAATCCTCAAATTAGGCCCAAAAAGGATCTAGACTCTTTTTGACTCTCCTAGAATCAAGTTGGAATTTTGATGTTTGACCTATCTTTTTTATTCCATTTTTGTGCTCTACTCTTCAAGTGGGTCCTCTGGACTGGCAACATGCTATAGTTGTCATTCTTGCTAGCTCAGAATACCCTTTTTAGGTCAAGTGGCAACAACCGCGATTGATGTCCAATGTGTCCATTCTTAGCAAGAGTGGTACCATCGGATTCCTCTTGGTGTGTAGAGTCCACTGCCACCTTGCATGGTCAATTTGGATCACTAGTTTGGTCAAAACTTTAATTTTTCTCTTGCCGAAAGTCTCGTCTGCGAAGGAAGCCCTAGTTATGGTTTTGCATTTGGGTTCAAACCTTCCCTGTAGATTCCCATGATTACTAATGAGCTTTTGGAGGGTTGGGTTGTAAACTTTTGACCTATGGGCTAGCCAATTTCTCTATTTTCAAAAAAGCACACTAAAAATGCACATTTTATGATAAGTTATCTTTGACCAACTTTTTTCTCTATTTTCTTGGTAATGGGTTCCTTATGGTTAGGTGGAACTTATGGTCCAAAAATTCAAGGCTTTTGCACAATTTTTGCCTAGTTTTGCAAGCTTCATGGCTCTTGGACTTTGAAACCTATAAATATGTGTGTGGAAATTCCTTGTTGGTCCATTTTGAGAAAATGAAGTGCCTATAGACACATCTTCACGTGTAGAACCTGTTGATATCATTATTTTTTTTTGTATGAGCCATGGGGCAGCAACTGCGGTTGTTGCCAAGTGTGGCCTTTTTACACAAAATCATATGGTTGGGCCAAGTTGGCCTTTTTACACAAAAATCATATGATTGGACCTTACACCTGTAATTTGGCAACCTATATTTCATGTGAGAGAAAATTTAAAGTTTCTGGGCACTTTGAATGTTCCGAACATGTATTTTTGTGGGATTTTTTCTCTATCTTTTTCATTTTAAATTGGAAAAACTTTTCAACAGCAAAGTTGTAGCATTGAGCTAATCTTTTGGCCCCTATTTTTTTATAATTTTTGGAGCTACGGTTTGGGAGATATGGCCAAAATGGTGGAGCCTATCTGTCCACATGGGAAGAAGTCTTGATTATCCAGCTCCACACACACAATTTCTTACAGTTTTCTCTCCATTATTGCTGTATTTTCTCTTATTTTATCAAGATTCTCTCAAATATTATAAGGAAGTTAGTGTGTGTGTGTGTGTAGTGTGTCAAATCTTGAGTGTGTCAAAGCTGTGAGTCCCTGTTTACAAAAGAGAAGGCCTCCTTTTATAGGCCAAGAGAGTGATTAGGAAAGAGATTATGAGCAAAAGAAGTTATTACAAAGTAGCCTCAGTTAGAGGCATTCCCCCAATGAGAGAGCTCCGTGTGCCTTGCTTATTGACCAATTTCCTCCAACGCCTTCATCATGGCGAGCTTTGTCTCCATGCCACCTTCCAAGATAGGACATATTGTAAAGAATGAGGATGCAAGAGAGCTACACAAGACAAGCACAAAGCACACAGAGATGAAAAGCTTCTTCTTCTTCTTCACAAAAAAGAGAGTACAAAATGACTAAGTGCTAAAGCTGAAAAGTAGCACATATGTACATGCGGTCACTAAGTGTGAACTCGCTAGAAGCGTACTAGGATGGCACTATAAGTGTAGTCCAGCTGTAGAATCACTGGCAGATCCTCCGTGTCGGTCACCTAACGCGGCAGTGAGTAAATGCCGTAAGCGGCCAAGACCCGTATTGGATGCCAGCTCAAGGTGTAGAGCTCGACATCTCAACACTCCCCCTCGAGCTCTGCATGTCGCAGAGTCCAAGCATAGTCCGGAAATGTCGAAGCTTCTCAGCTCTGAGGGCCTTGGTAAAGATATCCGCTATCTGCTCCTCTGTGCTGACGTAGACCAAGTCGATGTCTCCTGCTAACACTCGCTCTCGAACGTAGTGGTTATGGACCTCTATGTGCTTGGTACTGGCATGGAACAATGGTTTCCTAGCCAACTCCATGCTGCTGAGGTTGTCACAATGGATGACAATCTGCTGGTCCACCTACACTCCCAAGTACTCAAGTAATGTGCGTAGCCAAGCTACCTCGCACGCCGCAACTGCTGCACCTCTGTACTCGGCCTCTGTGCTCGATAAAGCAACCGTAGGCTGCTTTTTGCTGCTCCAAGTAACAACAACACTCCCAAAAGAGAACATGAAGCCACTCGTAGATCTCCTATCAACAATGATACCTGCCCAATCTGCATCTGTATACCCATACAATGCTAATGGTGCATTTGCTGTATAGAACAATGCGTAGTCAAGAGTCCCTTGCACATACCTAAGTGTGCGTCGTACTCCATCCAAATGTGGCTTCCTCGGAAGCTGCATGAGCTGACTCTCCAAGCCTACTGTGTAGCTCAAGTCTGGCCTCGTGATAGTCAAGTAGATTAGACTACCCACAATCTTCCTGTACATGTTGACATCCTCAACAACATCACCCTTCTCTGTACTCAGCTTTGCATTCACATCCAACGGAATAGAAATTGGCTTACAATCAGCCATACCATACTTTGACAGCATGTCCAAAGCATACTGTCTCTATGACAGCCATACACCCTCTGGAGTCCTGATCACCTCAATGCCAAGAAAGTAGCGCAACTCGCCTAAATCTTTCATTTCAAACTCCTGTTTGAGAAGACCCTTCACATGGTCAATCTCCATAGCATTGTCACCAACAATAATAAGGTCATCTACATATATGGTAATGACCACAATCCCCACATCACTCTCACGTACATAGAGTGAATGATCAGCATGAGCTCTCCTAAAACCAATACTGACAAGATACTTGGCAATCCTGTCATACCATGCTCTAGAGCCCTGCTTCAAACCATACAAAGCTTTGAGAAGTTTGCATACATAATCTGGGTAACCTGGATCGACATAACCAGGTGGCTGATCCATATACACTTCCTCTTGCAACTCACCATTCAAGAAGGCATTCTTTACATCCATTTGATGCATAATCCATCCTCTAGATTCAGCCACTGCTATGACAGCTCTCACAGTCGTCATCTTTGCCACTGGAGCAAAGGTCTCCTCATAGTCTATGCCATACGTCTGTGCATAACCCTTTGCGACCAGCCTTGCCTTGTGACGCTCAATGTTACCATCAGCCTTATGCTTGGTTTTATACACCCATTTACAGCCAATAGCTTTCTTGCCACTTGGCAATGGCACTAACTCCCATATGTCGTTTGCTTCCAATGCAGCCATGTCTTCATTCATTGCATCATCCCAATGCACATTTCCAACTGCATCCTCAAAACATGTGGGCTCCACATCCTGTATCACCTTAGCCATGTAGGCTTGGTGATGTGCTAGATACCCATCATAAGTCAATTTCTGAACTGGATTTCTGACTCTATTAGATCTGCGGGTTCAAAATTACTCCCAATATGGCTAGGTAATCTATATAATCAAGATATATTGTCAACAAACAACTTGGTTAACTTTAGAGATTGAATAGTGGACTAAGGGAATACATTTACAAAGTTTAGACAACCTATCTACAAGCACATTCGAGCCATGACCTTGTATGGCGGTTGGTGGACCCACAATAAATTCCATATAGATACTGCACTTGCTATGACCAAAGAGCTTCATAAGTTGTCAAATGCATGAATTTGCATGCCACTACAAAGATGCCTTTGCTAAACAATAGGGCCCATAACACCTAGTGTGCATGCATTTAGCAAAAATGTATCAAATCTTGCATTTCCATGACTAATGATTTGTAGTTTCCAATGCTTATGGCAAATGTTAGGCTCATAGAATACAATGAAATATGAGAGAATAGAATGTGTAATAGCTCCAAAAAAAGAAATTAAATACTTCCCACTCCAATTACTCAAGAATGAAAGAAGGTGTACATACGTTTAATAAAACACACACCTAAGTAGAATATTTAAATAAAATACCAAAATAATTATAAAAAATCTCTATATTTAGGCCATATATACAATGAAATATTTACACACAAAGAGGCCATAATATACTTTTATTTTTTTTTATTTTTTGGCTCAACTAGCCCAGTGACTAGCTAGCTGAGGGTTTTTAAGAAGATATGAGAAAAGCCCCCTAACTCACACACGCCTATGTATAATGAAATGGTAGGGATAGCCATAGCGTTTGGGTGAATTTGGTAGGGTGGAGTAACTTACTATGGCAATTATGGAGAGCTAAGCGGTCCTGGGTCACTCCTTTGCCCTCTAGCATCTTCTTGTACTTTCCTTACACCAGGTGTCCTGACAGCCAGAATTCCAAATTCCTCATCAAGACTTTGTTCAGAACCATCTGAATCGATGTCTATATGTGAAAAACCTGATGATGCATCAGCCATAAAGGGAGGTTCATCAACCTTTTCCTTTCCTTTTTGTGATACATTCCCTGTACCTGTTGGTGGAGTAACCTGCGTACGTAGTCTACCATTCCATGGTTTCTCAACAGAGCCACGAGAAGAGGACTCTTGTGGTCCACTCAAAACCTGTGACTGTGGCCTCACATTTTGTACAACCACATCATCTTTTACATCAACCCCAATAGTGCCATGTGCATTACTGTACCAGCTGCTCATCTCATCAAAGACTACATCTCTGCTCACTCGTAATTCTCGTGTAGTAGGATTGTAGCACCTGTACCGCTTTTGTTCAAGGGAATATCCCACAAGAATACATTTCTCTGCTTTAGGATCCAATTTCCTACGCAACTCATCTGGTACATGCATGTAAGGTATGCAGCCAAACACTTTCAAGTGTGCCAAATCAGGCTTTGTACCTGTAAACTTTTCCTCAGATGTTACATCATGCACCGCAGCTGTAGGTGTCCTATTCATAATCTACACAGCTGTATTTACGGCTTCAGCCCAGAAATGATGAGGCATGTTCTTCTCATTCATCAATTCACGTGCAACCTCTGCAATGTACCTGTTTTTCCTTTCTGTGACCCCATTCTGTTGTGGAGTATATCTACATGTAAACTGCCTGCGTATATCATGCATTCGCAAAAAATATGAAAAATCATTGGAGAAGTACTCTCCCCCTCCATCTGACCTCAATGTCTTGATTTGCATATCTGTGTCCTTCTCAATCATGACTTTGAAGTCTTGAAAGTGACCAAACACTTCACTTTTTTTACGCATGAAGTAGACCCATACTTTCCTTGTATGGTCATCAATGAAAGAGACATAATACCTGCAACCATGTATACTTGTAGTATCGGTTGGACCCCAAACATCTGTGTGCACCACTTCAAGTGGCTTTTTTACATACATTGCGCTCATGTGGAAATGAGCCCTTTGACTGTTTTCCAAATTGGCATGCTGCACTGTCACGGGAACCGAATAATAGAGATAGACAGCAAAACAGAGGAAGAAATCTTTGTATTGATAGTGTTTGATACAACAGAGGAGCAATTGAATATATATATGGGCGCACTCTATTGTACGGAGCTCGAACCTCCCGACCACCCCCGAGCTTCAGTTCGCTTGCATGCAGCGTCTCACTCGCACTCGCACTCTCACTCTCACTCTCACTCTCACTTTCACTCGCACTGGCACTCGCACTCGCAGAAGAAGAGATCGGTGAATGATCCCCAAACGCACCACCCATCGTGCTTTTATCCTTCTTTTCCTCGAAAAGCCTGCACGATTTTCGTACCAAGTATACCTTCATAATCTCAATTTTCATACTCTACCATGAAAAAACAATCCACTTCTTGGTTGATAGCAGGGAGAACTGTATGATGTTGTAGGTCTGTCTGTCCCTGTGTACATTACACTGCTGCTGCCTTCTGTTTGTTTTCATCATAACTTTTACAAACGAACTCAGAATAGAGCGATCCAGGTACTCAAAACGACGGGAATAGGTTTGTTCTACAAGGCTACGCGAACAGAATTGCGAAAAACGTTTTTGTTTGGCTAAAAACGCAACTTTTAGGTCGCAACTCATAAAAGCTCTATTTTTGGGTCTCCACTACTTTTACAACTTATTTTAAGCCTACCCATGCATTTTAGGCTAAAACACATAAATATAAAATATTGATATTAATAAAAATCTCAATTTTATTGTTCATAGACAGACTATCTGTTATTCATTAATCTTTATCAAATCCGTCTTTAGTGTATTATTTAAAAAAATATATATGTTCTCTCTTAATATCTCAACTCATTTGTATAAGCTCTATTTAATAGACTATTCAACAATCTTTCAAATCGTGCTAACGAAAGATATGCCCTGCTACATTCTTTTCGACTTTAAGAACTTCAAATATTAGTCCTATTACATTCTCCCCTTATCAAAATTAACTCTCTCCTCAGAGTTGGTCTAAAGAGAGAAAAATTCTCTTTGCAAAACACTAAGATCAACCCATGATGCATCCTCTACTGGATAGTTCTGCCACTTAACCAAAACTTTCACAATGTCTCTATTTCTCATATGTTTAAAACGCCTATCTAGTACTAAGTCTGATTCTACAGTCAATGGTCCGTCATCTTTCAACTTAGAGTTGTCCTCTAAAACATGATGCACATTAGGAACATACTTTTTCAATAAACTCACATAGAATACATGATGCACTTTAACATGAGAAGGCAATTCCAATTTGTAACCTAATGAACCAATGCGCTTCAAAATTTTAAATGGACCAACAAATCGTGGAGACAATCTTCTATCATTTCCAAGAATCAAACGAGACTTCTCAGGAATAACCTTTAAAAAACCATATCACCAGTTTCATACTCCACAACCCGATATCTCTTGTCATAATACAATTTAGGTCTCTTTTGAGCTTCTCTAATAATCCCCCTGATTTTGGTCAACTCGTTATCCATTTTCTCAAGCATCTCACGTGACAATTCTACCTTATTCCTCGAGTTAAGAAATTAATAGGTGTGGGACAGTTATAGCCATACATTGCCTCAAACAGAGTCAACGTAATAGATGAATGATATGAACTGTTGTATGCAAATTCAAGCAAAGGCAAATATTCATTCCAATTAAATTGGTTTTCATTGACATACATTCGTAACATATCTTCTAAAATACGATTCACCCTCTCCGTTTCCGCATCGTTTTGAGGATGGAAAGCATTAGACATGCGTAACTGGGTACCTATAGAGTCAAAAGTCGCTCTCCAGAAATGAGAAGTGAACTTAGAATCTCTGTTAGACACTATGCTCTTGGGCATGCCATGCAAACGAAATATCTCTTTCATAAACAAGTATACAATGGTCAATGCAGTATAAGTTATTTTTACAGGAAAGAAGTGAGCTTGTATTGTGAGTCTATCTACCACCAGAAAGATCGAATCATACCCTCCACGAGTAGTAGGAAGTCTAATGATAAAGTCCATGGATATACACTCCCACTTCTGTAAAGGAATGTCTAAGGGTTGAAGGTCACCAAGCATCCTCTTATGCTCAATCTTAACTTGTTGACATTGAAAGCACTCACACACATAATTCTTAACATCCAATTTCATACGCGGCCAAAAGAATAAGGTTTTAATATTTTCATATGTCTTATTTAATCCAGGATGACCAGAAAAAAGGTGAATTATGACACTCATGCAGAATTTGACTCTTAAAAGAAGAATTTGCAGGAATACACAAGCGGTCATAACAATACAGATTTCCCTTATACAAGTGATATCTATTTTCATACATCTCACCAATATTCTCACGTAAGAATTTCAAAATAGGCATATAAAAGGAATCATTTTCAACTTCAGTATGTATCTCATCAATCAAATTGGATCGCACAACAGTCAACAAATTACACATGGGCCTACGACTCAATGCATGTGCAACTTTATTTTCTTTTTCACACAAATACTTCAAATCAAAGTCATACTCAGCCAGCAATTCAATCCATCTTCTTTGTTTGTTATTTAACAATGGCTGAGTGAAAATATACTTCAAGTTTTGATGATCAGTACGCAATTCAAATTTTACACCAAGCAAGAGATGACGCCAATGCTTCAATGCATGAACAACAGCAAGCAATTCTAGATCATGTGTTGCATGGTTCAATTTATATCGTTTTAATTTCCTAAACTCATATGCAACCACTCTTCCTTCTTGTGTCAAAACACAACCTAATTGTTAACCACTAGAGTCACAGGACACAACAAATGGTTTGCCCATCTCAGGAACTTTTAAAACATAATTTTCCGCTATTTTAGCCTTCAAGGTCTCAAAAGCAGTCTCACAGCTAGAAGTCCACACAAAACCCTTGTCTTTCTTGGTCAATTCGGTCAAAAGACTTGCTATCTTAGAGAAATCTTTAATGTGTGCTCTCTCATATTGTGCTAGACCCATAAAGCTTCTTACATCTCTTACTAACATAGTCTTAACTTTATCAAGATCAATGTGAATCCCCTCTTTAGAAATCACTCTTCCCAATTACACAATCTGATCCTTTGCAAAAGAATACTTACTTGCTTTGGCATACAATTTATGTTCACGCAAAACCTCAAATATTTTCTTTAAGTGCAATGCATGATCTTCTTCATTCGTAGAATACACAAAATTATTATCCAAGAATACCAGAATGAAGTCATCAAGATACGGGTGAAAAATATTATTCATTAAGCACATGAAAGTTGTTGGTGCATTAGTCAAACCAAAAGCAAGAACTCTAAATTCATAATGTTCATAACGTGTACGAAAAGAAATCTTTGGAATGTCCTCGACCTTAATGCGGATTTAATGGTAGCCAGAACGAAGATCAACCTTTGAAAATATTGTGGCACCACTCAAATGACTAATCAATTCATCTATGTGAGGAAGAGGATATTTGTTCTTAATGGTCTTTTTGTTTAATCCCCTATAGTCGATGCATAACCTATATGTACCATCCTTTTTCTTTTGGAATAACACAGGACTACCCCAAGGAGATACACTAGGTTTAATAAAACCCTTTTTCAAAAGATCATCAAGTTGTATCTTGAGCTCTTTAAGCTCATCAATATTGAACCTGTATGGAGATCTGGAATAAGGTGTCGCTCCTGGATATAGATCTATGGCATGGTCTACCGCTTTAGGCGGAGGTATACCAGGAAGATCGTCCAGAACACATCCTTAACTTCATGTAAGAGATCCTCTATAAATTCTCGATTTGTCTCTTTATGTTTATCCCCAGATTCTTCTTTAATCTCATTAGCAAACACAAGCAACGTCTCACACAAGCAAACACAAGCAACGTCTCACACTCTTATCTAAGTCACCTTATCAATTCCATTGCCAAAACTAGATTTAGAATCTCTTTCTTTCCACAAAGAGTGTGACTTATCATCATCAAATGATTAAAGATATATTTTTCTTTCTTAACAATCAATCAAAATATGATTTTCAATGATCTAATTGATACCAATGATAACATCATGCATATCAATGTTTATGTTATAGAAATCATCTTTATGATTTCGACTCTTCAAAGAAAAAAAAATAAAAATTTTCTACTAACTCTTTCGTGAAACTATTATTACCACTAGTTAAGTCCACAAGTCTTTTAATTTCTCGATTTAATTTCAAGTTTAATTTCTCAATCAATTTAGACGATAAGAAGCAATGAATACTATCCAAATCAATTAAGAAATTCAAATTTTAATCTCAACTTCTACGCATAAATTCGATCTCACAGAAGCTTTCAAAGGACGTATCAAAGACATAAAACATCACAAAGAAGGAGTAGATGACTTACCTTTATCGTACGCATCGCCAAAAGTCTCCAATTGAGCCATCTTGGTACGTATTGTCTTATCGGTCACCTTGCTCGAGCATTCGAAAGTCTCGTGGTCGTGTTCTCGATATTGAAAGTATAATCCCAATCTTTGAGTTCTTCAATCCACGCTTCTAAATCTTCGAATATCTTTCTTATGCCATCAAACTCTTTAAGCTTAGCCTTCGTTAAGAATGATTTGGTTGTCGCTTCTCCCATATCGTCATCGTTTCTTTTTGCGGTACCCCAGTGCCACCACGATGATTATTGTTTCCAGGTGGATTAGCATGGTTTTCACCTTCATGTTGGCCATCAAGGTCTACATAGATATCAAGCTCTCGTGCTGCTTTGCCCCGCAGAGCCTCAGCACGCTCCCGATTTGCACTTTTCAGATCTTCTCATAGTCATCGAATCAAGTCTTCTTGCTTCTTCATCCTCCTCTCGTATCCTTCCATGTCCAGAATCAACCGCTTGCTCTGATACCAATTGTCACGGGAACCGAATAATAGAGATAGACAGTAAAACAGAGGAAGAAATCTTTGTATTGATAGTGTTTGATACAACAGAGGAGCAATTGAATATATATATGGGCGCACTCTATTGTACGGAGCTCGAACCTCCCGACCACCCCCGAGCTTCAGTTCGCTTGCATGCAGCGTCTCACTCGCACTCGCACTCGCACTCGCACTCTCACTCTCACTCTCACTCTCACTTTCACTCGCACTCGCACTCGCACTCGCAGAAGAAGAGATCGGTGAATGATCCCCAAACGCACCACCCATCGTGCTTTTATCCTTCTTTTCCTCGAAAAGCCTGCACGATTTTCGTACCAAGTATACCTTCATAATCTCAATTTTCATACTCTACCATGAAAAAACAATCCACTTCTTGGTTGATAGCAGGGAGAACTGTATGATGTTGTAGGTCTGTCTGTCCCTGTGTACATTACACTGCTGCTGCCTTCTGTTTGTTTTCATCATAACTTTTACAAACGAACTCAGAATAGAGCGATCCAGGTACTCAAAACGACGGGAATAGGTTTGTTCTACAAGGCAACGCGGACAGAATTGCGAAAAACGTTTCTGTTTGGCTAAAAACGCAACTTTTAGGTCGCAACTCATAAAAGCTCTATTTTTGGGTCTCCACTACTTTTACAACTTATTTTAAGCCTACCCATGCATTTTAGGCTAAAACACATAAATATAAAATATTGATATTAATAAAAATCTCAATTTTATTGTTCATAGACAGACTATCTGTTATTCATTAATCTTTATCAAATCCGTCTTTAGTGTATTATTTAAAAAAATATATATGTTCTCTCTTAATATCTCAACTCATTTGTATAAGCTCTATTTAATAGACTATTCAACAATCTTTCAAATCGTGCTAACGAAAGATATGCCCTGCTACATTCTTTTCGACTTTAAGAACTTCAAATATTAGTCCTATTACATGCACACACTTTATGCATACCATCCACCTTGAATTTGGGCAAACCTTTTAAAATATGTTTTGATTGCATGTTGCGCAATCTCTGCTCATTGACATGGCCAATGCGTTTGTGCCAAATGTCAACATCAGCCACAACACCTGTGCCCTGTGCAAATAATGCAGCTTTTACCTTAGGCATGTCTACATTCAGCGTAAACATTCTGCCCACACATTTTCCCGCTGTGATCAGCTTACAGCCATTCTGGAAATCTTCTACATAACATCCATTTGGATTGAAGCGAACCTGCAAACCCTGCTCAACCATTTGTCCAACAGAAACAATATTCTTTGTAATTTTTGGGACATGAAGTACATCTGCTAAGTACTTTGATTTCCCACTCTTCGTATTTAGAGGTATGTCCCCTACATGAGCAATGGGGTGAGCTGTGTCATCTCCTGTCTGCACATAGCCTGACACATCTGGTTTGCGCATATCTCTAAACCACTCACTACGAGACGTCATGGATTAGAGGCACCTGAATCCACATACCAAACATCATCTTGGGTGGACATCTCTGCAGTCATTGTATTCATTACATGCTGCATAACAAACATGCGCTCGTTTTTGCTGTCATCTGCATCTCTGCTAGTAGATGCATAGTTGCCCTGTTCTCTCTTTCCACTTGCTTTTCCCTTTGGACAGTCACGTGACATGTGACCTCTTTCACCACAAGTCCAACATTCTCTGCTATCTGCAGTATGTTGCTGCCTGCTTGATCCTGCACCATGACCTCTTTGACTCCCCTTGCCTTGAGACTGGTTTCCCCTACAACCTGTATTGTTTTGATTTGATTGACCTTCTAGAAATTGGCCCCTGCAACCCCTTGGGCCTCAACCACGACCTCTACCTCTACCTCTGTTGGAGTTAGAATAGAAGGCTAGTTGAGAATTATTTCTGCCATGAGAAGAAGATGTGTCAAGGTTATTCTCCTCAAGAATAAGCATAGAAATCAAATCTTGGAACACGGGGATGTCGTCTCTTGTATTCATGGAAGACCTAAAATGTACATACTCATCTCCTAGACCATCCAAGCATGCACGGACAATGTCATCGTCTTCCACTGAGACTTTAATAGATCCAAGAGCCTCAATGATACTCTTGATCTTCAAGGCATAATCATTGATTGAGAGGTTGTTCCTCTTAACCTGATTTAGCTCTGACTTTAGTTGAAGCTTCCTGGCCTTGGTGTTCACCTCGAACACTCTGCCTAAGTTTCTCCATGCAATGGCGGGGGTTTCAACATCATGTAGATAGCCCATCATGCCATCTGTGATGCTCATAGAAAGCCAATACATCACTTTGGTCTGGCCTTGTTGCCAGTCCCTCAAAGCTTTCCTTTGTTCTGCTGTAGCATTTGCCTCGGGAATCTCTGGTTCCTTTTCATTGTCTCCTTCTACATCGTCCCAATAACCTTTTCCTTTAAGGAAATTTGTTATTTTGAACTTCCATGCAGGGTAGTTATTTTTCTCAAGCTTCTCAGTAACAATCTGACTGAAACCGTCAGACATCTTGAAGCACTAAGACAAAATAGCTGCAATCTGCAAAAACCTGCAAATCTGCTGAACCTGCTATCGTGGTACCTGTAACGCTTTCTACACTCAACGAGTGTCCACAATCAAGCGTACATACAACCACTGTACTTGTACATTAAATCTCTGTATACTGCACTTTGGAGACCTGTTCAGAAACTTGTTCGCATCTGGTCGTGGATTGCGAACGAAGGGATTGTGATGCTCTTGCTCTCTTAGCCTCTGTTGTCTGCACCAGGCTCTGATACCATGTAAAGAATGAGGATGCAAGAGAGCTACACAAGACAAGCACAAAGCACACAGAGATGGAAAGCTGCGGCCAAGACCCGTAGTAGATGCCAGCTCAAGGTGTAGAGCTTGACATCTCAACACATATATGGATAACAAACACCAAATAAAGTACATCTACTGACAATTACATTGGCCAGTATTCAAGAGATTACATTGGGTCAGACCAAGAGATGCCCGTACAAATGTCTTGCTAAACTAGATACTCTTGCATAGGTGTATTTTTACATTTGAAAAGCCTACACAGGTGTCTTGATATCAACACATAAGAGACAAACTCTCTGTATTAACTTTTTGAATGCTAATTTTGTAAAATAATAACAAATTGTCCTATGATTGGCATGATTTTTTCCGCTAGGTGTCCATTGGAGGTATTCATAGCCTCATTAGGACCCTCTAGAGGTGGGCTACCTACTGGTATAACATGTCACTAATTTGGTGCTTGATGGTAGAGACCGTGATTGTTGCCACTAACATCTATTGTAGACTTGGAGCACATCATTACATTCCCCTTAGGTAAAAATGTTTCTCAAAGTGCTAGTGGAATGTTGTGGTGTGAAATATGTAGGAAAATGGGCAGCCATGATATGCAAATTTATTTCTTAAGGGGTGGGCAGGGGGCTAGGTCTCTTAATGACCTTAGAAATATGTAGGAATGGGCAGCCATGATACAAAAAATTGTTTCTTTAGGGTTAGATAGGGAACTAGGGCTCTTAGTGGCCTTAGAAGAAGGATCGATCAACCACTAGCCCAAGGACATAATGACCGTTAATCACGGGGAAACTCAACATCTCAACCTATCACACTTTTAGGGACAGAAGCACCTCTACCTGGAGCTACAAACTTAGTGTATGTACATGTGATGCTTGGAAATAAGGGGAACAAGACTAGAGACCTAGCTCCCATGGCTAGAATCTATGCAGATGATTGTTATGACCCTCATATTCACTTGGAGATCTAGGGGAGACGAGCAACTATTATGAGTATGCTAGCAACATCCCTCTACTTGTTAGGATCATGTACCCCATTAGAGCATAACCACCTATAATCAAAAGACCTCAAAAGAAAATGATGCTTGTTTCAAGTGTGGTGACACCCATTGGATGAGAGAATCACCCCTACAATAAGTAAAATCCATGGTGAGTAGTCAAGAGATACTATGTGAGTGCCATGTCACCCAATTGAGCCAGAACTTCCCACATAAGCACAAGGAGGAAAACCCTCCCAAGGCCACTTTAAATCTTGTACAAGTGACTTGGTCTCCATATTCCTTGGAAGCGCAAGAGGTAATTTCATTGAGAGTAGTTATTAGGGCATAAATACAAATGCAATGGGAACCTAACCCATTGAAAGAAGGCCCTCTCACTAAAAATCCTCCACTTTCTATAAAACAAATGAACAAGAAATAACCAAAGGATGAGGTTTCCCACTATAGAATAATCTAGCCCCTAGAATGATGAGACAACAAAGAAACCTGCAAGGAAGATACCAAGGAAATCCAATGAGATATCTGAGGCTCCATCAATTGGCACAATGGTAATTCAAAAACTTGATGATGGACACAATGTAGTCAAAATTTCCATGGGATTCTCAAATAGAGTTACCCTTGTGCTATAGGCATGCTTCCCTATCACCAAAAACTCACTGAATTAACACATGCAACATTCTACCCAAGAGTTTTGAGAATAAGAGAAAATGGAAACCAACAACCAAAGAACACTACAGAAATTACATATCTACGTGTCAAAGAAATCCTCAGAGATATAGTCATTATCCATAGGGATCATAGCATCCGTTTTTTCCATTTGGATTGCAAGATGATCACTATCCTATAGATTGTCCTCCCCCTCATAGGTATCACTATGATCCATTTTTGGTAGGCAAAATAATTTGGATGTTGGGAAGCTCCTTCATGCTATATGTTTCCAAGCTTAAAAAGATCTTGAAAAACCATCCAAAATTAACTTACCAGATAATTTGCAGCACCGTCCATTTTTTTTTTGCAAAATGCCTAGGTTATGCAATAAATTTACTGCCTTGTCAAAGACAAGTAGAGGTGCAAAAGCTCTTGCGAGGAGATCACAAGATTTGATTCAATGGCCATTGGGTGCACCAAGTGTGCACGTACCCCTAAATAATTGTATTGCCCACTTTGTTTGGCCTTGCAAATAGTTGGGTGCCCATTGAAAAAGGGGGGGGGGGGGGGGGGGGGGGTCACTAAAACAAAAGTACAATAGCATGTGAATTCAATAGAGGGGATTTATTTCTCTAATGAACATACAAAAAATATACATACATAAGGGAGTTTTAGATTTAAACAATGAAATTTTTGGTACATAAACGGTCTTTTCATTAAGAAAGTGGTACATAAGGGGGTCCCTATATACAACAAAAAATGTAAGATAGTGGGTTTTATGAATACCTCTTGAACCCAAGTGCTATACAAAATCTCTATATAGTGACCCCTGAGGGCGCCCATCAAAGGGAAAAGGAAGCCCACAAAACGAGCTATGGTGATGGCACGGTGCATTGAGTAGAAGAACAGAGAGGGAGATCGGCATAGTTCTCGGCTTGAGCTAATGTAGAAACAAAAATGGTCCCTCATGGCAACACGTTGACCCTCTTCATCCTTACTATATATAGGACCCTAGCTCCCTAGCTCATAGCTATATATAGACCCTTATATTGCATGTGTAGCCGGCACTTTGGCGCCATGACTGTGCCCTTCTAGTCCTACCCTTGGCTTGAAATTACTCCCCCTAGGAGAAGTGTTTTCATCCTCAAAAGCAAAAGTAGTTTCTTCATAACAACATTTATGTTTTCCCACTTGAACTATACCATAATAGTCAAGAATATGTTTTTCCACTTGAACTATACGATAATAGTCAAGAATATGTTTAAAGTGTGGGAGGTTCAATGAAATTAACAAGAACATCTTGATTGTCTACATTGTTGTCCCTTTGTAAGCGTTTTTCTAAACGACTCATATCCAAAACAGGATGAATATAGAAGTCTATAGACTCAATTTATAACTCACTTGAGTATTTTAAATGAGCTATCACAACTAAGAGGTAACTAAATAAATGATCAACTTTTAGACTTTGTAAAGATGTTGGAACATGTAAGAGTTCCTCTTTTTAACTTTCCATGAAACATGTGTTATTCACCAACATAGTTGTTGTATCTATCTTATCGATGAGCAACATTCAGCATATCCATACGATCATCGATGGACTCCTTGATTTTTTGACATGCCTCATCATTTAGCTAACCCCACCATAACTGGTGATAGAGGTTGAAAACCATTCATAAGTATGAAGGAACTAAACCTAGTCGTAACATACTTTGCATCATGATCAGGAAACTAGAGACGTAATCTTCCCAATTGGATTGCTTCTTGCTACCGCACACTCTTACATATCCTCATAATTTAGCTAACCCCACCATAACTAGTGATAGTGGTTTATGAAGGAACTAAACCTAGTCGTAACATACTTTGCATCATGATAAGGAAACTAGAGACACAATCTTCCCAATTGGATTTCTTCTTACTACCGCACACTCTTACATATCCTCGAGTACTTGAGTAAGAATTTCAAACTACACATTTGTCTTTAAATGATAGGAGATATTGAAATTGAGTTGTGTTCCCAACCATCTACAAATAGTGATTATAATCAAATTTTACTACCCCATTGTTAGTTGAAAACTTCTTTCCTTGAAAGTACAAGTTTGAAGGGTCACATAAGTGACCATCACATCGCATGGATGATTTGTCAATAGCTGGTTTATAATCTTAAAAAAAACACTCCTACAAACACAATTAGTGTTGTAGAGTAACCAATAGATCCTCTAAATTTGGAATCTTATTCACAATTAGACTATTTATATAATCATAACTCCCCATTGAGAGGAAGATTAGCAAAGCCCCAAAGAATGTAGTCATACTAGGTATTCTTTGGTTTGTTCATTCAAGATATGCCTTGCATAGATTTAAGAGATATGTATGATCAACATAACTCAATCATGAATGTGTGGGTGCAAATTTCCAACATTGCAATGGAGATATTTCATGCCGTGAGGTCTCTTAAAAGGTTCATGTCATCACATAAACTAGCTACTTGATATCTAAACCATGCCTGCGAGCTACAGGAGAAAATTAGCTTCTATATTGCATACACCTTGAGCATAGACTAAATAATATGTATAGTGCCTACCAATGCAGTCATATGCAATGAGTACTTGAGAATATATCAACCTCAAGCTCTATTGAGTAGGACGTTAAAAATGTGGTTAAATCCTACAACAACTTCAAGAGTCATCAAAAAATATGTTCTGAATTCAAGAACTTTTGTGTGGGACTTTTGCTTATGTGCATGAGATTTCTTCACACTCTTGTGATCTATTAATTTGTAAGCATAAGAATGCTTTCATGTTTCCATGAGACATACGTTTGTATGCTCTTCTCTCATGGAGAGGTTTTGCAAAGCTACATGCTCATGCATCTCATGCACACTATTTGTTTATGTTTTTCTAAGTTTCATGGAAACTTGGAAGATGCACTTCATAGATTTATGAATCAAAGCACATCCATTTTTATTTGCACCTTATTATGTATGCATGTCATGCTCTTTGTGTGCATGGATACAATGCTTTCTACACATCTCCATTTGTATGATGCATCCATGCAAAGTTGAGGCAATTAAAGCTTTCATGCTACATCAATCAAGTGTTGTGATCTAGTGGTAAGTACATTTAGTTCATGATGCTAATGGCCTATCAAGGCATTTGCTAAGTTCCTATGTAGCCCACCCAAAATGGTCATAAGGTAGTCATGCAGTGGTCTCCAAGGGGAAGCCCTTCGAAGGCTCCATCACTTAGAATGGAAATATGTCCTGATTGGAGCAAGCTTCCAAGTGGGAATGATTCCTATTATACATATTTTATGATTCTATGGCCAAGGATCCGGCTAGATTCTATTACATCATCAAGATTATGAACTCGATATCTTGTGCATCTGCTCTCAAAATTGGCCAATCTCAGGTATACTTTGTGTAACATTTAATGGCCTAATAACTTATGTGTAGCGGAAATTAGCATGAACATAGTGGGCATTTCATTAGAGTAGATTCCTAATGAGAATTACAAGAGTGCTTGGGTGGAGAGAGCAACAAAAAGCATAACACCTAGTTAGATAGCATCGACAATACTTTCAAAAGAGAGAGAAATTAAGCTATTGACAACAATTGAGGACCGGATTTTTGTGGAGCCGGTCCCCGCTCCAAAAGGCTTTGTATTATGGTTTCTCCCATCAAGAGAGACATTGTACAATACAATTCTTTGTGTTCCTTCAAGACTAGCTAGTGCAATGAAGATGGAAACTTCATGCACTAAGCAAAACACTTGACAAACACAACTTGAATTATCTCCGTTCTCAGACCCAAGACCTCACACACCTTCGAAGATGGTGAGAGCTAGCAGGGTATGAGAGTAGATTGAGAGGAAGAAGGAGTATCTTACGAGAAAGATGTACATCTCCTCACATAATCACTCATATGTAGCATAGCTTAGCTTAGTAATTAGCTTGGTAGAGGAGATGAGCATGCATTGAAGCTTGGCTCTTGGTTGGATTTGTATCCACATGCCAAGAGAGTGTTGATGTAGGCTTCTATCTCACAAGCTTGGAGTAGGTGATGAGTTTTCCATTAAAGCTTGGGAAGAGATAGTCTTCTCTTTCTTCACACATGAGATTGTGTGAGTGTGTGTGTGATAATACCTTGCAAAAATCAGCCCCCTCTCTCTCTCTTGGGCGAGCCCTCTTGCTAAATGCTCTTCCTGAAGCCTCATTGGCCCTCCCCAAGTCAAGCCAATTACAATTAAGCAGCTTAAGTGATAGCCTTCTGACATGTGTCCCCCTTTCCCCTTTTGTGAGAGCTTTAGGTAATTAAATAATTAAACTAAACTCTCATTGGACCCCTTTGCCTCCTGGCCAATAGGAATCAGGCAAGCCATGGGGCTCCTGAATGCTCATTGGACCCCTTGGGAGACTGCCCAATAGTCTTCTAGGAGACTTAATTCTCATTGGTTTCTTTTATTAAATGTTTTTAAATTAATTAAACTAGATTTACTCTAGCTTAATTTTCATTGGTCCACTTCAAGGGTCATCCAATAGAAATTGGGCACACCTTGTGGGCATCTGGCCTAGGGAGCTGACATGTGTCCCTCATTCCCTTTGTGTAAAGGGAGCCTGTGTGTGTGTGTGTGTGTGTGTGGATTTCTCTCTCATCCCCTACCTTTAGGGCTCGCCCCCTCCCATGTAGGGATGTGCAAAGACTTTTAGGGCACACACAAAGCATCCAATTTTCCCTAGGGTTGACCTTTGGACACAACCTTTGAATTTTGGAACCTTAGCATTTTGGAAGTCTTAATGGGCTGAACCTTAGGGTATTTTTAGCCCATTGTTGCACATGGCTCTTTTGCAGATGGCCCCCCCTTTGGATCCCTATTTTCCCTCCTTTGGATCCCTACTGTGGCCGGTCTGCTAGCTTAACCAATATTCTAGCTTTTTCTCCCCTGGCCTTCCCCACATTAAATGATCAGTTTAATATGAGAAAATCATTTAGGAGAAGTAGATATTGATTATTATGACACTTTGTCACCACAATTATGACATGTATTAAATGCGGATACTTTTTACGCTTTCACTTCTCCATACAACTCAACAAGGTTGATTATTTGTTGATGTGATCAACAAGGTTGATTTATTTTTGAGATTTTTTAATCATGCACGGGATGTGAATGTTTGTAGAAGAATTAGATGGCTATCAACACAGAAGTTTGATAAAGTTTTTAATATGTCATTATGTGAAACAAGGCTTCAATTCTATGTGTATCACATAATAGCTTCCAAAGGTTAAGATATGCTATCAACATACAAACTTGGGGGGACTTTGCAATGTATCTAAATGGTTTCTCTCTTGGTGCCAAAATGAACCAAGCCAAGAGGGCTTACATGGTATATACAATAGCTCTTAATCTATCATAATCCATGGGTATGAACTAGATTCAAGCAAGGATAGAAAAATCACACTGAAATTCACTCTCAATTGAGCACGTGCTTCTCGATATTGAGACAATTGGCCCACATATAGGTAATAAGGCTAGAAAATTTGAAGTTATTCTTGTTTTTTTTCATATTTTAACCTTTAGTTTGGAAGGATCTCCTACTATGAAAAGAAAAGTTCTTTGAAGGAAATAACAAGAAGCAAGGCTTCTACCCCATGCCAAGGTGGTGCTCATTGACTTAGGATTAAGGGCAATGGCACATAGGTTTGGGAGGAGGAATTCTTGTATGACAAGGTCAACTCATGCTTGAATGTCTAAAATTTAGTTTTGGATGGTGTAAGGCACTTAAATGTATTGTCTTAAACCATTGAGGCCATATTTCCAGCAAGGGCTTATCACTCTAACTTTGTGAGCTGCATGCACGACCGGCTTGTAAGATGGGATTAATTCCACTCAATCAATGTTTATGCTTTTTCTATAACACCAAATACTCTATCAAGGATAACATTCTTTACCTAATAGTCAAGGTGGACTCAATTCGAGTGGTCTCCACATGCATTGGAATTGCATGCTTCTTTAAGACGAGGTAAGATCTTGTTCATTTCTAGTGATTTTTTATTGATAATTCTTCTGTTCAAACTGTTGCAAGAGTTACTCATAGTAACCTTCTAATCAATAGCAATTGAAGCTCCTATATTTGCTTGTCTTCCTTGACTGCATTGGCCAAGTACTCTATGTCATTGGCTATATGCACAAGGTTCATGCAGTACAAGTGCTAACTTTCTTATGTAGCAGACTATCTTGGCTTGTATATCAAGGAACTAGTTCATGTGCTACATGAATCTTCTGTGAGAGCCTCAAGCCAAGAAATTTATTGTTCACATTACACTATTCAAGGCATATCTACAACAAAACAAAAGAATATCCAAGATGACTACTTTCTTTGGGCCTTGCAAATCTTTCTCTTCTTTCAATGGGGAGATATGATTGCTTAAAAGGTAAAATTATGAATATAATTCCAACTTGAAAGGAACTCCTGCTTTGTCTAGAGTATTTTACTATAGAAGAACCTTCTTTTTTGGGTATGACCTAACTTGTGAATGACAAAATCATTATAGTTGCTTTTTGGCCTCTCCACACTTGGGATGTCAAGGAAAGACCTTCTCAATGGCCAAAGGGTAGTGACTAAGTGTATGACACCAATCCCTATACAATCCCTATTGGTAGCACAACAACCTCTGTGTGCAATCACTATTGGTAGCATGGTAGCCTCTACTGGTTTTAGCTACCTAATGGTTTAAGTAGTTGCTTTTCAAAATCTAACTAAGGGATTCAAATTGCCAAGAAAACACTAAGGGTTCTTAGACAAAAGAAACCCAAGGGTTCTCCCTGGTTGTGCAACAATGTTACCCAAATGTTTTTGATGCACGTGGCATTGTCATGCATAGCTACATGGTAGTCATTATGGGAAAGATTAGAGGTTGGTGTACCGTGTACCTCCTCTACTAAATTCTCCTTACCCCTATTGATTTTCCTATGATGGAATTGCATGTTCACTCTAGGCATTTTATACTCTTTTTTGGTTCTCTTTTTGTGGATACTTTTCTTACGACAATCATAAACCTATAAGGTGGAGATCAAATTTTGGCACATGTTGTCAGTCATCACAAGCTATGTAACAGGGTCTAGGAGGTCATAAATTTCAGTTTAACCACTGTGGAGCAAGGTTTATGAGGGTCCCTCTCACTCCTGTAACTGAATATTTACAATTCTCGATGGATGTAGCATTTAACTATATCATTATATGAGACATATTCCAGATGTGGAGAATATGAGTCTCTAGGACTAACATTGGTGCATTTTTTCTCAATTATGTGTCACGACAAAGTCCCTGGGTGCTGGTCAAATCCATCATCTAGACCATTTTGAGCATGTGGTATCGGGACGGTTTCAGTGGCCAAAAATTATCATTTATCTAGTAAGACTTGTTAATGTAATGAGTACTATAAACAACATTAATGGATAATTATTTTAGCTTTTTAGGCTAAAATTTTCATTCCTATGATATATATAGCAAGGCTATGTCCTATTAATGAAAATGTTCCATTATTGGTACCTATATGTGATTTATGTTTACATTCTATTATGGTCCAAATGTTTTAGTAGGGCTGTCTAGAAAATGTAGGGGGAAGTATATCGTTCTTTTCAAAGAGCTATTTAGGCACTTATTCCCTTGTCTTTCATGTATGCTATGAGCATAACATCCGCCATCAACATTGGGAACTACAAATCATTAGTCATGGAAATGCAAACTTGGATACGTTTTTGCTAAATTCATGCACACTAGGTATTATGGCCCTAGTGTTTAGCAAAGGTATATTTACAGGAGCATGCAATTTCATGTATTTCATAGCTGATGAATCTTTTTAGCACCACATGTTCCATACCTCTATGGGATTTATTGTGGGTCTACCAACCACCATACACGATCATGGCTCAATATGGGTGCTCGTAGATAGATTCCCTAAACTTTGTAAGTTTATTCCAATGAATTCCACTCTTTAACCAAGTTGGTTGTTGACAATCTGTCTTGATTATATAGATTACCTTGCAATATTTTGAGTAATTTTGAGCCCATGTTTATTAGTCATTTCTAGAGAACTGTCTGTAAATGGTGAGTATTGCCGATCATCCAGAGATGGATGTTGTTGGAGGCTCGCCATAGCATAGGCAATCTCCCACAAAATCTATCAATCCGGAGAGAGAGAGAGAGAGCATGACCCTGCTAGGGCTTGGAGGCATCACACAGAGAAAATGTGCAAGAGCGTCATCGGATGCAAAGATTGAGAGGATTCAAGAGAGTGCATCCTCCAATGCAAATAGAAATCATCCCAAATCAACTAATGCTAATCGCACATCAAGCATCAATACAAGCAATCATCTACACACATCAAGCAACGAAGTGAAACACGCTAATCTTGGAGTCTCTCAAGCAAAACTCTAACTGCATGCATTGACGATTAAGCACACAAGATCGCATTTAAGTCGGCCACCCCAACCATGCCAATCATGGTGTCCAAATCAAGTCACACATAATCAAATTAAGCTCAAGGCTTCTTAAACCTACACACACACAAGCACACCATCAGAGGACAACTCTAATCCCTCAATCACGAGTACGCCCACTCCACTTAATCGAGAGAGTTAGATAAGGACTCCACTAATCGGAGTAGATTAGCATAAGTAAGAGTTAGATTAGAAAAGATCAACACTTCAAAACAATGACAGAAAGTAGAGAAACATGATTGACAACATAATGAAAACTAGATTAATTAAGAGAGGATTACACTAATTACATGTGATTAGCACTAGCCTTCTAAGCATGGGCATTAAGCTCAAAGGCTAGGCCATCAAGACCTACTCTAGGGAGAGAGTTCTCAAAAGGACCACTCCAGAATGACCTCTCATTAAGCATAGGGCTCTTTTATAGCTTTGGGCCTCAAACCCTTTAACTATGGGATAAAGTGAGCTCTATAGCCTAAACTCATACAACTTTGGAACTCCTCAATGAGCCCAAGCCCTATACAATGAAAAGTAAATATTGTGTACTATGGCACATCCACAGCTTGGTGCATAATTGGTGTAGCCGTTAGCCGTTGCTAACAGATGTGAAACTTGCAAGTTAATAAAGTGCTAGAGGATATGCTAAGAGTATACATTAGCGAGAAGCAATCCAATTGAGAATATTTTCTTATCATGATGCAAAGCATGTTACAACTAAATTTAGTCCCTTCATGCCTATGAACGAGTTTCAACCTCTATCATTAGTTATGGTGGGGTTGGATAACAATGAGGCATGTCATCTAGTCAAGGAATTTGTCCATGATCATGGAAGGTCTCTACTGCCAAATTTCACACAAGTTCTATTATGTATTTGAATTTTTCAACCATCGCTCATTATTTAAGACATTCCAATTCAAATTATGAACTGTAAGCTGAGAAAACCTAGAATTTAAAATTTACGCTATAAAATTTTGACATGTTTAGCTATACAAAATACTAACTAACTTATTGCAAGACTTATTTACTGATTGTAAAATTTTCTCTTATTATTGTAAAGTTTATTCAAGACTGTAAAGTTTAACGTAAGAATGTAAAGTAACTTATCATTAAAGAAATAAATAAAATAATTATACAATCAAAATAATACACATGGACAACACATGAAAGCACATGGACTCACCTGGACTCACATAGGAGGGGACAAAGTGGGACACATAGTCACATGGAAAGGAGAGGTTAATCTTGACTAATCTTAATGAGGGGGGCTATGTGGCTTTATCTTTTGATGATGAGGACAAATTGTTCAAGCTGATGGGTACCACAAGGGGACCAAAAACGTGGGTATAAATTTTATAAAAAGATAATGTTTTTTTGAAAAAAAAGTTGTACGTTTTTCTTATTTGCTATAAATAGAGCATCCATATTCACACTTTAGACATAGAGATTGCCTCTATAACGCTCACAAAGTGTTGCCACTTCTCTTAGAGAGAAAGCGTCCACAAACCCCACTAAGAGAGCAAAAACTCTAGTGGATTAGTAAGGTACATATTAATTAAGCATTCAATTAGCTTTAGAAATGATATGTGTATTCTCTCGTATTCTAATCTCTCTAATGGATTAGTAATATTCAATTAGCTTTAGGAAGGATGTGTGTGTATTATCTCTTACTCTAATCTCTCTAATGGATTAGTAAGATTCAATTAGCTTTAGGAAGGATGTGTGTGTATTATCCCTTACTCTAATCTTGCTAGTGGATTAGTAAAGTTTAATTAGTTTTTAGAAAAGGATGTGTGTGTGTTCTCTTTTACTCTAATTTCTCTAGTGCATTAGAAAGATTCAATTAGATTTAAAAATGATGTGTGTATGTTCTCTTTTATTCTAATCTCTTTAATGGATTAGTAAGATTCAATTAGCGATCGAAACAACTAACCACCTCTTGGTCTAGAGCGATTGAACTATTTTCAAACACTCCCCAAAGATTGAATTAGCTTTAAGAAGGATGTGTGTGTCATATCTTTTACTCTAATCTCTCTAATGTATTAGTAAGATTCAATTAGTTTTAGAAAGAATGTATGTGTGTTCTCTCTTACTCTAATCCCTCTAATGGATTAGTAAGATTCAATTAGTTTTAGAAAGAATGTGTGTGTGCTCTCTCTTACCCTAATCTCTCTAATTATACCTACTCTCTCTAGTTAGTACATCTGTGTGTGTGTGTGTGTGTTATCTCTTACTCTAATCTTTCTAATGGATTAGTAAGATTCAATTAGTTTTAGAAAGAATGTATGTGTGTTCTCTCTTACTCTAATCCCTCTAATGGATTAGTAAGATTCAATTAGTTTTAGAAAGAATGTGTGTGTGCTCTCTCTTACCCTAATCTCTCTAATTATACCTACTCTCTCTAGTTAGTACATCTTGACTATTAACTTATGCATAGTTAATTGAAAGTTAATACATAAAAGTTGTACGCTTTGCAGTATGTGTCGAAGGCTGGGAACTTGCTTGTGCACTATGTGCGAGCCTCAAAAGGCTGCAAAGACACAGATAGAGAATATTAGCAAGCTCAAAGAACAATGGTGTGTCACTCACCTCTCAATTTTGCCGTCGTGAAGGATCATGTTCTGCGAAGAAGGAGCTTCCGCTGATGCCGTGCTCTACCACCTTGCCATTACTGATGTCATCGTAATGCTCGATCTCTCTCTCTCTCTCTCTCTCTCTCTCTCTCTCTCTCTCTAGCATACACACACACATAGAAGGAGAAAGAGATAGAGATGGAGCAAGAGCACTTCTTTGCTTACACCTCAGAGAATGAGGATTTTTAGGTCAAATGAACCTTTTATAAGAGTTTGGCTTGTTCACACATGGGCGCCCACAGTGGCCAATCGTTGCACAACTGCTGTAAAAATAAGGCAAGTGGTGTGCCTCTCATCAGCGATCACCTACACACCTATTGGACCGACAAGCCCAATCCCTGACTCTACCAAATAAATAATACGGCATCCATCATAAGTGATAGGGTGTCCGTGAGGGTTAACATGCCCCTCTTCTTGATATAGATTCTGTCCTTGGAGGCTATTGAGTTGAAGCTCGTTTGTTGAGGTGGAAGACCATTTGAGATGAATGTCCTAGCCTTCTTCAGTCACTACAAAGTCAAAAAAGTTTGGCACAGTAATTGCATTCTCATATACAATTAAAAAGCATATGCAGTTGTAGGCAGGCAATTTGATTGGTAACAAAATTTTAAACAATTTTTCATCACTAAACATTAAATTGTAATATATCAAACGCATAAATAGTTGTAAGGTCAAAAACTAAATAAGTATGGGGTCGCTAATTTAATGATCGAAAGGCACTAGAGGTCAACTATTAATATCATGGGCAAGCTTCTCAATTTTCTCTGGTCAATTAAGTTGTTTAATCACGAGAGCCAAGTATTTCATGTCCAACGGCTGACTAGAAGTTATACCTGGAAGATCTTGTAGTTAAGGTACGATAAAAGAAATTGATCATGAAAGCATCGCCTGACTTATTTCTCCCAAAGCCTTTTCACAGTGATTCAATTTTGATGTGTGTGCTTATTTTGTATGCCTTGGGGTTTTTGCTTTTCAAGGAAAAGCGCCCACACTGGGAACCTCTAGGGCTCTAGTACCATAGGTGATACATGTGCGTGAAGTACCAAATCAAGATGAGATTTCTCTTCCAGCTTAAAGTTTTACATTGTGGTACTTTGATTTTTTCTTGTTTGTTCGTTTTTAGCATTTTAATTATGTAACTTCGGGGGGTCTTATAACACTGTTACCCTCCCCAGGCTCATCACACTAGTAAACTCCCTTTACAATACTTAAGCTAAAGGTCAATAGGGAGTAAGCCCACTAGAAAGCCCTAGTACATTGCACAAAATGTTGCCTAAATCAGATTAAGAACCTAAAGTAACCATTGATTATTAGGAAGGCATTCCCCATGGTATTAAGAGAAAATCTATAACTCCTAACTTGGTCAAACTAGCTTAGTCAGACTGCTTGATTTTGAAACCTAAACAAGGGATTATGACAGAAAATTATATAGAGTCTAATGTTTAACCTATGAAAATGTGTGGAATATTTTGCTACCAATCACAATTAAAGCACAAACATGGATTGCAAAAAAGACAAGGGACAATGCTAATGGACAAGAAACACCTGTTTGTGCTGATGATCGTGCTTGATTCAAAGAGTGAATGAGAGAAAGACTCCATGAAGTTCAAAGTCCTAACATCCTATACACACTAGAAAACACAAAGAAAACCTAAACAAGGGATTATGACAGAAAATTATATAGACTCTAATGTTTAATCTAGGTAAATGTGTGGAACATTTTGCTACCAATCACACTTAAAGCAGACAAACATGGATTGCAAAAAAGACAAGGGGCAATGCTAATGGACAAGAAACACCTGTTTGTGTTGATGATCGCGCTTGATTTGAAGAGTGAACAAGAGAAAGACTCCATGAAGTTCAAAGTCCTAACATCTTGTACACACTAGAAAACACAAAGAATACCTCTAGTGGGAAGAGGCACCAACCCTTATTGAACACAATCAAAAAACATAAGGAACCCTAACCTAATTATCTGCACTCCCTCGAGAGTCAAGGGAATATGATATTGTAGAGATTGGGGGGGAACCCTAAGGCTAAACCCCTATCCTCATTATCATCAAGAAATCTGTGAGATCATATGTGTTATCCGTGTAATCATGTAACTCTTCCTCATCATTAGAGTCACAAATGTTCACTAAGAACATCACTAGACGCCTATAGTCATCTTGGTCAAGAGGGTAGTCTTGTGCAATCGGGGTGATGTCCTCTACTAAGTATGGATCAGTTGTGGTCAAGAGACGTATCAACCATTCTAATTCTTCAAAATTCCTCTCATACGCTAGCATATCTACCAAATCCCATTAACATGAAAGCTTCGGGTAGACTATATGAAACACTTGTCCAAAGTAAAGAGGGTACCTCTCACCCAAGGTAGGAGTGGATGGATCTATCCTACTAGCCATATCTATACACACAGATAGATGATGACTAGACTGCAAATATTATAAGGGTTGTGTCAAAAGGTCGTGTCCTTGTGCACAATGTGTTATCTTGGTTTTGTGTTATGTATAGAACTCGTAGGTTTCCAGATTTTTGTTAGGTGGCTCTTGCTCTTTTACTTTTTACTTTTTTCTTGAGTATAAGGCTTTATATATACATTCCCTAAGATTGGAGATTGAGAGACTAGGGAGGAAGGTTAAGAGGGGAGTGAGTGAATGATGAATGTCAACAAACACTCCCCCCTTCCTTGGCTAGATCATACCTTTTGGAATGATGTCATCACCTTTTGAAACCAATCGTTCCAAGTTGTTATGGGTGAAGGCTTTAACCAATAGTTTTTGACCACCCTATGCGTTTCATCTAGTTGCAAGGGTGGTAAGATACTCTCCCATGATTTTGTTTGCAACGATGTTGTAGGTGGTGTACTTATAATGGGAGGTGCAAACTCTTCCTTGTTTGTATGGATATGTATAATGGTAGGTGGAGGTTGTGTCGAAGCTTCTATTTCCATATAGGAACTACATGAAGAGCAAGAAGCTTCATTTGACTTCTTTGTTCCTGAGCTAGGTGGAACCAACATATCGTTCTTTCTTCGGTACACAAACTAGCTTTGGAGCGGGTGTGTAGCATTCCATGATTTTCTCCTTTCCACAATCTTCAATTCATTTTGGAGCTACAGGATTGGGCTCACATGGATCAGGTGATATGTAAGAGCACAATTTACATTTTGGCACCTAGATTTGACCATTTCCTTCATAGTATCCTTTGGCTTCCAATAGTTTTTTGGAATCCAACGCAACGTGTCTTTACATTTCTTGGGGCGAGTGGGATGTCTCTTACCAGAGATGCATGTTTTTAAGCACTAGCAATGGTCACTAAAGAAGCTTTAGGGACCCCCTTGTATATTTTCTTTGCTATATTAGGATGGGTCTTGTGTGTCTCAAGCTTTATTTCAACTACAGAAGTTGAAGCTCTAGAGAGTTGGACTATAGGGACATATGGTTCAACCTCTTGGACATGGAATGTTTTTGGTTTTATTTCCTCAGGAGGTAATATCTCAGGGACTATGGCTCGAGTGATACGACTAAGAGGTTGTTTCTGCGTTGTGACACTTCATGTCCCCCAATTAATAGTGTATTTAGTTGCTATCATCCATGTGAAACCTAGGTTTATATGACCTTCCATAGTTCCAGCAGGCATGACCAAAAAGTCGAGCTAAAACCCCGTTTTCATAACTGACAGAAGTGTGCCAGATTCCAAAAAATGTGGTTTCTTTCTTGTTGACACCCTTGACTTGGATAATACTCTCAGATAGAGATGGATTTCCTAACTGACACCACACTCCATATGATAGCAGATTATACTTAGCACCCATGTCCAATAACGCATTATATAGCACTTTTCCATAGGTTCTATTTAGCTCAATAGGGTATCATAGAGGTGTGTTAGAGTCCAACCAATCATCCTCTATTTCAATGTGGAATGCATGTGTAGCTACAAGGTTGGCCTCTCATTGGCGTCTTATGCGTTGTTATCGCTCTTTAGCCTCAGCTTGAGCTTGTATCTTGTTCAATTCTGTTTGTGCCTTGGTTGCCTTTTCTTGATGGATGGCACGTAGATCCTCTTGGCTTAAAGAATCATAGTATCTTTTAAATTTTCTCCCATTGAGGAATCTAATGGTTTCCACTCCATCAAGAGTCTCCACATGAATAGTACCTTGTGGGGTGATTTGACATACTCTATATGGTCCTTTTATCGCATATTTCAAACTCCACATGAATAGTACCTTGTGGGGTGATTTGACATACTCTATATGGTCCTTTTCTCGCATATTTCAAACTTTTCTTTTCATTACACAATCAATACATAAGGACTTTATCACCAACATTGATATCTTTGTTCTTTAGATGATGGTCAAACCATTTCTTCCTTCTATCTTTCTCCACAAGTGCATTTTGCACAACCAATTGTCTTTCTTCATATAATCTCTCAAGGATATATAAGCGCTCAACTAAAGGGTTACCATCCCAACTTTCTTGTGAAGCTACGAACAGGCAAAAAATTACAAACTCCCATGGCATAACTACTTCTTGGCCATATACAATTTTGAATGGTGTACAATTAATAGCCACTTTGTAAGAACTACGATAAGCCCATAGACCTGAAGTTAGCTTCAAATACCAATTTGTGCAATGAGCTTCCACCGTTTTGGTCAAGATAGAAATTAAGGTCTTGTTGGTACTCTCAGCTTGGCCATTTGCTTGTGGAAAATAAGGTGTGGACTTATGGTGAGCTATCATGAAGTTAGTAGTGAGTTCCTTTATCACTGCATTTATAAAATGAGTACCATTGTCACTCACAATCTCAAAGGAACAACCAAATCTTGTAATAATGTTCTCAAAGAGAAACTTGGCAGTTGACCTTGCATCAGTCTTACGTGTCGCCCTGGCTTTCACCCACTTTGTCACATAGTCAGTGGCAACGATAATAAATCAAGATTGAGTGCTACGAGCTACCGGACTAATCGGGCCTATGTTAACCCTCACAGCTCACGGACACCCCATCACCTACAACGGACGTGTATTATGTATTTGGTAGAGTCAGGTACCGGGCTTGTCGGACCAATAGGAAAAGGGTAAGAGTGATCGCCGATGAGAGGCGCACTCTAACTGGGACATTCAAGGGATTAGTTGGCTAAGCATGGGCGCCCAAGTGTGAATGGGGTGAGCTCATATAAAAGCCAACTAAACCTAAAATTCACTTATTCTCTCATTTGTGCAATAGAAGAGTGCTCTTGCTCCATCTCCATCTCCATCTTCTTCTTCTTCACCTCCTTGTGTGTGTGTGTATGTGTGTGTGTGTGTGTGTGTGTGTGTGTGTGTGTGTGTGTGTGTGTGTGTGTGTGAGAGAGAGAGAGAGAGAGAGAGAGAGAGAGAGAGAGAGAGAGAGAGAGAGAGAGAGAGCGATCGAGCATTGCGGCGGCACGATGGCGGTGAAGCGGTTGAGCGCGACATAGCGGCGTCTCCTTCTTCTTCGCGGCGAGGAATCCTCCACGGCAGGAGCATAGAGCGGTGAGTGACACACCATTGCCCTCTTTTGAGCTTACTAGTTAAGCTAGCTGTGTGCTTGGAGCCGTCTATGGATCGCACACAGTGTTAGGCAAGGCCCTTGCTTCAACAGTGCGGCAAGGAGCGCACATTTTTGGTGCCGCTGCCGGGGAATCACCGTGCACTAAGCCCAAGAGGCACTTTGTGCTTCTCCTATGAGTTGTTTGTAGTAGGAAAGAAGAGGAAGAGGAAGAGGAATGGGTTATTTTTTTGCAAGTTGTTAATTTCTGTATTGTCTGCAAGTTCTGTGATTTCTGCATAATGTTGTGTTTTCTGTTTGCACACAGTCTTTGCACGGTTAGTAGTCGTTAGCTTGTTTGCAGTGAATGAATAAGTAGGTAGACAGTTAGCAATTTCTGTTTGCACACAATTTGTACACAGTTTTCTGTCAAGGTTTGCCTGCACACAGTCTTTGCACAGTAAGGTAGTGAGAGAGGAAGTAGGTGGACGGTTAGCCCACTGTCAATAAGCAGTTAGTAGAGTGGTTAACAGATTAGTTAGTGGTTAGTAGCACTATTAGTAAGTAGATAAGGTAGTGAGCTGTCTGTGAGCTATTGACAAAGAGGTTAGGTAGGTGTTGACAGTGTGTGTGGCCAAGAAAGGGTCACCTAATCCGCGCGCGGTCGTCTCCTCAAAAAAGAAAAAAAAAGCTTTAAAAAAAAAAACAAACCAAAAATATTTAAGCGTGAGTGACTGGGGGGCTACACTAAAATTTTGATCGGGATCGGGATCATTTGCCGAAGCCCAAGCCCAAGTCCAGGCCCAGGCCTCAGTCCTCAATCTTATGATATATACTAAACTCACTCTTATATATATACCCTTCCCCCTCAAGAGGGAATGAGAGCATGTGGGGCAAGTCCTCCACTCTCCTCCCTTCTCTTCCCACTTGCACCCTTAGACTTTCTAATTTGGGCCTAGTTCCCTACTAGAAATTGACGGTTTTAGGGCATAAAGTGACCAAACGGAGGGCTGTAAAGCACGGCACGTCCCTCTGACCGATACACTCATTTTGAGCTATCATACGTTCTATTCTATAGCTGGGCCAGAAAAAAACGACCAAAAAATCAAAAAATAAATAAATAAGAAAAGACTTGGGTTGCAAAACACCCAAAATTACTAGGTGAGAAACCTTCACGGGCACTCACTGACACTTCTAGGGGATCCAAGTCATATGAACCTACGCTCTGGACGAGTGTTAGAGCACGAGCATATTGGTAGTGCCTCCATTTACGCGGGTACCCATTATTCCTCCACCCTAGGTTCTGGACCTTCGGCCGGGACTCAAGGTAGCGCGACCCAAGATCCACATATCGCGTCTAGTGATTCTTCCTCTGACTACGAAGTCATGGAGGGGTATCCTACACCAAACCCTGATAGTTCAAGTCAAGACACGCATGCCATGGGCCCACGGCCCGGGTCCAGCGTGTTTAGCCGCTTAAAAGAGACCCTTAGTAGAGCTACTCGCTCCGAACATGCGGTTAATGAAATAAATGAAGGGAGTGGGGAGGTAAATTCATCATTCATGCCTAAAATAGACCCTATGCTTCTTGAGAGTGTGCATGTGAATGTTCCATCCACTGCACCTCCTGATCCTTTAGGAATATCTCCCTCTGAGGTTTTACTACCCGATGGTAGGAGTCTTGCCGAAGTACAAGAGATCGAACGCTATATGCAAACAACAAGGGAGAGGGAAATTGAGAACCTACGAAGGCTAGAACAAAGTCGAGCCCTGAAAGCAAAGGCTCCTATGACAACAATCATGCTAGCCGAGCAACCGAGTGCTCCCAAGGTAGCAGTCACGGAGGGGCAAGCGATGGGGAGTAATAATGCTTCCACTTCTAGGGAAACCTCCAACACGCCAGGCCTAGATGGGATATTCCTAAACAAAAATTGGGAGTATGACCTACAAGCAGAAGCTTTAACTGATCGGTACACAGGACACACCTATCATGTGGGTTGGTTAGATGTTCTACAATCCACATCGGGTGCTACTAGCATAGATGAGCAACAACAGAAAGTCTGTGATGTCCTCCATAGGATTGTCGAGTTAGAAAGACAGAACACACGGATCAACATGCCTTCAACAGGCCTAATGAGATTCTTGGATACGAGAAAGGCCAACCAACCAACCCTATCACAAATGGAGACTCCCTCAGTGAGCCCCATTGATCCTCCATATGTTGTTTCGCCAGGAGCCTCAGTACAATCTGAGCCCACAAGTGGCAGCTTTACCTTCCCAGATCTAGCTCATCTTTCTCTTAATGAAACTACGGCTACCATGCATATCCCAGTGGTGAGCATGACAAGAAGTACGCCATGGAGTTCATTTGTTAACACTGCGCCGATGCCTAGTAGCACAGTGCCCCCAACTATACCTACATGTATGTATCAATCATGTGCACCTGTCGTACCTCAGCCTCATGTAGCTCCTACACCTCCGATTATTCCAAGAGCTTACAATCCACAATGGCATTATCCAAGCTCTTATACAAGTGAAGCCATGCCATTTAATAATAACATGCCATATCAGGCACCCTCTATGCCTAGGGCCACGCCTGTAAACTTTGGACCACCGTCTGGTACACCACCATACAAAATATGGGACCCAAGAGCCCCGCGTATGCCAAGGCCAAGGCCAACTCCCATCTCACATGTGGTTCCAGGAGCACATACACCCATTATACCTGCTCAAATAAGAGATTTGGCAACATTTGATCAAACTATCGGTCGCTCTATTGCGAAAAACATGCATAGTGCACCTGATAGAGAGCCTAGGAGCAAGGCAGTTCAAGTAGCTAAGCTCACACAGAAATTCAGTGGAGACGGAGATGCTAGAAAGCATATGGAAGTCTTTGAACATGTGTGCGATTCCTTGGAAGAGCACAATGAGCTACATAAGTGTAAGGCTTTGAGTTTGACCCTAAGCGGAAAGGTTGGAGATTGGTATAGAACCTTAAGAGTAGAAGAGAAAACGATCTACTCTACTCTTAGGAGACTGTTCTTAAAAGAATACATACGAGAGGGAGTACTTTGGGGTGTAGCCTCTCAGCTCCAGAAAGCCCAACGAGAAGAAGGTGAATCCGTGAGAGACTTCATTAGTCGCCTAAAGAATTTGAATTCTGGATGCAATCCAAACGAGCGATTCAACAACAACCAATTGCTCGATAGATTCATTAGGGGACTACGACATGAAAGTATCTATAATGGCCTAGTCATTAGAGGTATCACTACTTGGGAAGCAGTCACCATGAATGCAATCCAATTGGAGGATAATTTAATGATTGCAGGAGAAAGAGTGTCCGCCGAGCCGAAGTCTAGTAGCTCGCAACCGTCAGGGCATGAGCCAATGAAGATAAAGCCAATCGTGAAAGAGAAAACGATATCTGAGATGACTTTGGCAGATCTCACCAAGGCCATCCAAGAAATCCTTAGGGGTAATCGTGCTCCACAAAACACTCATATGTATCCAAGAAGGGAGCAACAATGGTGCTCAATTTGCTTGGGCCCACATACTACGAGTGAATGCCCTACTTTCAGAGTAAAGTTTAACGGGACTTGTAACGTGGGTGTTAGGTATGGCCATCAAGCGAAGGATTTCCTAATGCTTAAACGCATCATGGAAAATAGACCGCGTATAGCTTGGGCAGACTCACCTCGAGTTCCTGCATTGATGCCTACCCCACCCATGGAGCAACAGTTGCCATTACAGCACATGGTCCCTAGAACCCAAAATGTGGTCCAAACCACACCGTTGCCACCTCCAGTGCTAGGACCGCCACCCCCTCATCCAAGAGTTACACCTATGAACCAAATAGGTTGCGAGTCATCTAGTACTTATGTAGATTGCGAAGAGGACATAGACTCTAGTATCACCTATGGAGTCGACATGCTTGAGGAGTGTCCCATGTACTATATGGAAGACCATTGGGGACAAATCAAACCGGTATATCAAGCTACTGCGCTAGCAGTGAAGCGGTTCGGGGCGGGCAACAAGAAGAGCAACCTCTAGATACCCTTCAAGGCTCCCGTGCTGCTCAATTGGGTTGGGGTTGGAAAAACAACAAACACACACACAAACCCGCAACCTAACCCTACACAAATTTGGGGCACCACCTAGTTTTGGATGCGAACTAGGACGCATAAAGAGAGAGAGAGAGAGAGAGAGAGAGAGAGAGAGAGAGAGAGAGATAGTGCTTGGGCTGCTTTGAAACGTATCGGCAATGATCAAGCAAACACAATTATATATGTAAGAAAGAGAGAGAAGGGGGAGGGGGTGTTTGTTGCACTAATACCTTCTTACAAATCTGTCATGACCAATCAAGTGATATTAGTATTTGTTCAACATAGCTTGAGTAAATTACACCACAACACATCACAAGAAAAGCCACCCCACTCACTGTCTTAAGGCCAGGGGAGTCCTCTCCACCCTGTCGCCCTCTTACAGTATGTGGGATTTATGGCTAAATTGATGACAACACTAGAGACAAGCTATCAAGAACTTAACAAAAAAAACACCAAGACACTTACACATCATTGTTGTCCATTACTTCACGTGGGAAGAGAGACAAAGTATCCAAGCTTAGTCCAAATCCACCCTCCTTGATTCAGCAAATGTTGGGCTTACACTAGTAGGAGAAATGATAGATTTCCTACTCTCAATTGAGTGATCACTCTCTCTCTTACAATGGCATAGATTTCCCTTGCTAATCTCCTATTACAACACATGCACATGCATAAGACAATGAGCTTCCACTCAAGAGCTCCTTCTAGAGAGGTTGAGCTTGGCTTCTCAAGCTATAGCATAGTGCTCTTGCTTATGGCTCCCCCTTTTGTGCTAGCTACACCCTCCTTTTATAGCAATTTTGAAGGCTAGGGTTACTCCTCTAGCCATGGTTGGGTTAGATTTTCAGCAATTTATCTAATTTATTTTGCTTGGAATTATCAAGAAGTTGGTGGGGAAAGAGAGAGGAGAGAAATGGAGGTGATAGGACTTTTCATAGTGGGTTAGTGCTAGTAGAGTTAGTATTAATTTACAAATGGAATTGGATATTTACAATGGGAGTATCCATGTAGGATACAAATAAGGAAGAAAAACTCTTAAGAGGTAAGAAAAGGTGGATTTCTTACAAGGTTGATGCTCCAAGTGTCTTGAGTAGGGCCAATTTTTGACGCTTGTTGACGGTCCACTAGCTTTGACGGTACATTTTTTCTCCACTCTTGACCTTCCTTGAGAGACAAGGTAATTGAAGCTGAGTAATCAACCACCATGATGCTGTCTTTTAAGAGAAGAGGTTGAATTTTGTGGTTTTTTTGATAGATATGGGTAAATTGGAGGAGGAAAAATGAGACTAGGTGGTCAATTTTGGAATGGAATTGTGTGTGGGAGGTATGAGTTCACCATGGTTTCTCTTATTCTTCAAGGTTGAGGAGAAGGTGAGTAGGGTGCAGAGAGGAGTGGTGAGAGAGGTGGGGATGATGAGTGGAGAAGTGTGTGTGAAAGAGGAAAATGATAAAGTGGAAGAGAGAGTGTGGCTGCATAGCATGGGAAAACTGGGGTCCACTAATAAAATCATAGCTCACAGCTCGTAGCTCAAAAAAATATGAAAAAATTTGAGGCAAAATTTCAGCCCACGAGCTACAACTTTTGTTTGTATCACCTTTTCAAATTGGGAGAGCAAGTGAACTTTAAAAATTCAGCAAAACCGACTGTGTTTTTCCACTGCACAAAGTCCTTGTGGGGTCCTTCTTTGGATGATTCTTTTGAATACCTCCAAGAGTGGGCCCTCCATAGTGCATGTATGCATGCCACCTACCCTTGACCTTATTTGGTAGGTCTATAATTGAAGATATTGTTGAGATCATGATATAAGTGAATAGTACAACTAAGAAAATCAAATATTGAGGGGTCTAAAAAATATGTACATGTCAAATATAAATAATATAAGTGGAAAAAATATAAAGGGGTCAAAAGAAATCTCTCTCATTATGAGGCTACCATAAAAAGATAAATATTTTTGGTGTTCTAATTTTTTAGAAAAAAACAAAATAGATGTAGGAAGGGAAAAATCACAATAGTGAAAAAATATACACATAAATAAAACTAGTTTTTTTGGATTTTTGTTGGGGTGGAGTTACACCAAATATAAGAGAAGCTTACATGAAAATATTTCTATATGGAATAAAGAGTATGAAAAATGCTAAGAAAAATTGTGGTAATGGTGAGGCAATGTACAGAGCATAAATAACACACACCTAGGTAGAAATATTTAAATAAATACCAAAATAATTATGAAAAAATCTTTTATTTAAGCCCTATATACAAAGAAATATTAACATACGCATGGGCCATAATATATTTATATTTTTTATTTTTTTTGGCTCAACTAGCCCAATGCCTAGCTAATTGAGGGTTTTTTATTTCAGTAAGGAGATATGGGAAAAGTCCCCTAACTCACACGCACCTATATACAGTGAAATGGTAGGGATAGCCATAGCGTTTGGGTGAATTTGGTAGGGTGAGGTAACTCACTGTGGCAATTACAAAGAGCCGAAAAAATGGCTATCATTAGCCCTCTCCTTGGATGATGGTATATTCATGTACCATCATAGAGCATCTTTTCCAAAGAGAGTGCTTCAGAGTCCTTGACGAGATTTTCATTGTTTGGCCCCTTGGAATTTTGGTTTGTGTTACACTCATGCTTCATGGAACAATACTTACATGGGATAGTTGCCTTTTGCTCTGGTAGATCCTTTGGTAGAAGGCGACTCAAGTAAGGCTTCAAGCGATAGCTGTTTACCTTCCTGGAGTGCTCTTTCCCATTCAAGTCCATAAGTTGATAGTAACTTGAATTGAAAGCCTTCTTGACTATGTATGGCCCTTGCCATCTTGTTTCAAATTTGGCATCAAAACGATTATCTCCTTCATTGATGCCTTTGTCCTTCAGTTTCTTGTCAAGCTTCTCCTTCGCCTGCGTAGCTTTCCTCTTGTAGCACTCGTATGCTGCTTCTCTTTTCCACTCAAGCTCAGCTAAGGTAAGAAGTCGATCCATCCATGCTTCTTGATCATCTTGTGCTACTTTGCCATGAAGTCGCATTGTTGGAATGTTGAGCTCAATTGGTTGTAAAGCCTCTTGACCATAGACCAAGTGAAATGGTGTAAACTCCGTGGCTTCCCTATATGTGGTTCGATATGCCCACAAGGCACCATCCAAGAAGTCATCCCACAAATTTTTCTTGTTTCTCACCATCTTTCTAATGATGCCTGCAATGACACCATTAGCTTTTTCTACCAAACCATTTGATTGGGGATAGTAGGGTGTACTGTGACGATGTAGAATGCGAAGTTCTTCACAGACTTCTGTGAGCAATCCCTTTCTAAACCCTGGACCATTATCAGAAACAATCTCCAAAGGTGTGCCAAATCTACAACAAATGTGAGTGTAGACGAATTTGCTCACTGTCCTCTCATTTATCTTTGCCACACTTTGTGCTTCCACCCACCTAGTCATATAGTCTACAGCCACTAGAATGTAGAGTTTACCATTTTTTTTCCTAGGCAGAGGACCCATAGCATCAATGCCCCACTTTTCAAAGGGTCCATTTGCAAGCACTATTTGCCTAGGGCCATGCACCAACCTTCTATTTCCATTTATCTGACAATTGTGACAACTTTTACACCAATGTTGAACATCCACATGCAAGCTTGGCCAAACATACCCTGCAAGCAAAATCTTCTTCACAGTTGATTCTTGGGCAAAATGACCACCACATGCCTCTTCATGCAAACCTTTTAGAATGGCTGGAATTTCCTCGATAGTTGGTACTCTTCTGCACACTTGATCCTTCCCTCTTTGATAGAGGGAGCCTTCTAGGAAGAGATAGAAACTTGCCTTCTTCATGAGTCTCCTCTTCTGAGCCTTCGTGAAGTCTTGTGGAAACTCACCCTCCAAAATGTAGCCAATAATGGGAGCCAATGACTCCAATCCCTGGTATCTTGGTTGCTTGGCAGCTGCTGCCACCATGATGACCTGCACTTCTCTCTCAACACATGTAACTGCTTGTTGTGCAAGTAAATCGGCATCTTCATTTTGTTTCCTCGAAATATGATATAGTTGCACTTCTTCAAACTGATTAAACATCCTACGAATGGCATGAACTTTTGTCCTTAAGCTTTCATTCTTGCATGCCCAAATGCCTAAAATCTGTTTAACAATGAGAAGTGCATCTCCCTTTACCATGAGACGTTTTATCCCTTGGCCAATGCACATCTTCAAACCATGAAGTAGTGTGTCGTATTCTGCTTCATTGTTGCTAGTTGAACATGGTAGATTGACCTTCTCTTTCATGACCACCTCTCCACTTGGGTTGAGCAACACTAGCCCTCCCTCTGCTTTTCCTGTGGCTCGACGAAAAGCTCCATCAAAGAACAAGGTAAAAGCATTAGGAATACTTTTTGGTGGTGGCAATGGTAGGGTCTTTACTTCAGGCACCTTAATCTCCTTTTCATGCACCCTATAAGTGAGAATCCCTGCCAATTGTGCACGCACACTATCTTCTACCTTGAAAGAGTATTGAAACTCTTGCAACTCCATAATCCACTTTGAGATCCTAGTACTAAGATTCATTTGAGATGACACCTAAGGGAACAAATTCTCTGCGGTGAGGATTACAAAAGGTTTTGGGAGCAAGTAGGATCTAAACTTCCTTATCGCAAACATGAGAGAAAGCATCATGAGTTCTGCCTCCGTGTAGCCTCTCTCTAAAGCATTCATGACCCTACTAGCAAAGTAGATGGGCCGCATCCTGGTACTATAGGGATCTTGTTGTAACAAAACTGCACCAATTGTTTCCCTTCCAACACTAGAGCTAACAAAGAATGTGTACTCCCAACAAGGAGGCATGAGTGTTGGTAGCTCTGACAAAATGACTTTAACGTTACAAAAATACTCTTCAAGCTCATCAGACCATGCAAATTCTACTTGTTGTGTCAACTTTTGCAAAGGATGAAGCAACTCCGAGGCTAAGTGAATGAAGCGTGACATATACTTCACCTTTTGAATGAATGAGATGACCTCCTTAAGACTCTTGGGTGATGGTAGCTCAATAAGAGCCTTTGCCTTTGAAGGATCCACTTCAATGCCTTTGTAAGAAACTTTATGACCAAGCAAGATTACTTCATCCTCACCTATATGGCACTTGTCGGGGTTGAGTTGACCTCTCATGTCGTAGAGCTTCTTTAAACCTTCTTCTACCCTTTGTAGATGCAATGATTTTGAGTTATAAATGCAGAAATCATCAATGAACACTCTAATTGACTTTCCAAAGAATGCTTGAAACACCATGTTCATGAAACGTTGGAATGTTGCAGGAGCATTTTTCAGACCAAATGGCATGACTCTAAAAGCATAACAACCCCAAGGAGTGATAAACATTGTTTTCAATTGATCTTCCAATGCGATACCTATTTGAAAGTAGCCTGAGTAGCCATCACACACAGTGTACTTCTCATGACCAGCTACCTCATTTAGTATCTCATCCTGAAATGGGAGGGGAAAGTGATCTCTTTTTGTTGCCTCATTGAGTGGACGGTAATCCACACACACCCTCCACTTTCCGTTTTTCTTAGAAGTGACAACAACGGGAGAGATCCACTCTGAATTCTTCACTGGATAAATAAAACCTGCTGCTAGAAGCTTTCTTACCTCCTTGAGTAAAGCCTGCTCCTTGATGACTCCTAGCCTTCGTAGCTTCTGAGCCTTAGGTGTGGCCTCTGGCTTCAACTCAATCTTGTGTTGAACAACATCTACTCCACGCACATCGGTGTAGTCTTTAGCAAAAAGCCTAGGAAACTTCCTTAGCACACATTTGAACTCCTTTCTTTCATCCTTTGTAAGTGTTGTTGATAGCATACCTTCCAGCATCCCTTCATCTTGAACACCTTCGTTCTCTTGAGGACCTACCTCCTCCAAGCCTTGACAAGAGGTCTCTTGGTTGCTTGGCTTAAACCTTACCCCCATGACTTCGATGGAAGACTCCTCTTCAGTAATGCTGCCGCTACTTTCTTCTTCTGAAGTGCTATCGGTCCAACCTTCTTCCGTCTCACTTTGAGATGATTCTTCATGGAGCTCCTCTTGGCGTTGCTCCTTCATGTCAAAGACAACCTTCTTATGATTGTCATTCTTGCAAATTAATTTCCCACTCTCCCAATCCTGCAAAGCTCGCATTTTCATTAGCCATGGTCTTCCTAGGATAAATGGGTAACCATTTCCCTTGGTAGACATGACATAGAAATCCACTGCCTTCTTAATGACAAAGGCCTCCACAAAAACATTTTTACAAATGCCTACGCACCTAGCCTTGCTATTGTTTGCCATTTTCACTTTGATTTCAGGTGTCTCATGGATGTGCATGCCTAGTCTTTGCATGAGCCCTTCTGTCATGATGCAAATTTGTGCACCCCCATCCACTAGACCTTTCCTCATCAATCTTCCTTTTATGTAACAATCTAGCACAGGTGTAATATCCTCGTTCATTTCAGCATGTGCAATTTTTACAACAAGAAAACTCTCTTTTACCTTTCTCCTAGTGCTAACTGCCTTTGTTAAATCCCTCCTAACTTGTGGGCATAATGCAAGAAACTGAGGCCATGAGATATCAGGACCCTTACCTCGCATGTCTTCCAACAGGTTGTATGGAGCCATACCATGTCCAAGAGGGAAGTCTTGGAGATTGATACAATGTCGAGTCCTCTTAGCTTCCTTGGTCTCCTTTGCCTTCTTGCCTTGTCCATGGTCACTCTGTGATGGGACACCCTCTTTCTCTTTACCTTTTCCTCGGCCACGCTTATGCCATTTGTTTCCATGTCAACCTCATTTGAGTTTGTCACCTCTACCACATGCACATTTGGATCTGGCAAAGGTGGAACTCCTTCTACCCCTTGTGGAGGTGGTCTTGGTCCATTTGGTCTTTGTAGAAGCCTTGGTTGTTGACAAGTTCCTTCACCTGCATTCATCACTGGGTAGTTCAAGTTAGGTCTCCCTGGCTCCCCACGGGGCCAAGGACAATTATACATCCCATGTCCAGACTCTCCGCAATTCCAACATTGCAAGACTCTCTTAGGTCGTGGATCTCGCTCTTCAGACTTCTTTGCTTGTCCCTTTGGACCTACAGCTTGTGCAAGGTGAATTGACAGGCTGCTTAAAGATTCGTTTAACTTCTCAATTACTTCCGCCGTTACCTCAGGAAGCTCCCTCGATGTTGATGCTTGTGACTTACCTTTGGGTCTAAGACCTTCTATTGGAACCTCTCCCCTTAAGCACTTGAGTTTCCTATATTTCTCAGCAGCCCTAGTTTCAGCTGCATCAAAGGTAGCAGGTGCACCCGCCTCAACTTTTACCTTAAGGTTAGGAAAGAGTCCGGCTATGAACCTCTCCTTCTTTAGAAATTCTGCACCATCACCAGTGTTAGCAACATTTCGTATCTATAGAGCCCAAAGACGTAGAAACTCTTGCTTGTACAAGTAGTAGTCATCTAAGTCTTTTTGCTTATGAGAAACAATGTCTTGCCATAATTTTTGAGTGTTTTGGGGATCAAAGAAGTATTTCTTGAAACGATTCAAAACTTCTGTGTAATTCCCCTTAACTTCCTCAGGCAAAGAGTCAAACCAGGTGCTAGCATCTTTCCTAAGGACCACCTCAAACATTTCTACACATTCTTGATCAGTTATTATCCTCTTGATACGGTAAGACATCTTGAAATTCGCTAAAAATAATTCTGCATCCTCTCCAGGCTCTCCAAAGAAAAGAAGATACCCAGACATTTGGCGTTGGCTTTCCATTGAATTGATTTCAAAGTGACACCCGTTTTTGTTTTTCTTTCTTAAAAAGATTTACACAATAATGTTTTCTAGCTTGCAATCTATTCTACAACAAAATAAAGATATTCACATCAAACGACCTATGATAATCAATAAGAGGTAGGATGACAGGGTTTGGTGATGCGAGAATTTCTCCTACTCTTTGGGCACCAAACATGAACACCATACGTTGTTGAAAATGGATTTTCCTACTAATTGCAATGTTTATTCTAATGTGTGGAGTGAAATGGAAGGGGAAAACCTCTATTCTTGGGCCATTATCCATGGTCTATGCATGACCTAATGCTTAATATTCCAATTGGGCACTCGTAGAATGGGAGCGCTTGTCAAGGTCTTTTTCAATGACTCATAAGCATGGTCACACTCCACGGTCCAATGGAACTCAATAAGAAGCTTGTACAAAGGGACGAGCTATCTTGGCAAAGTTTAAAATAAACCGTCGGTAATAACCAACATGGCCGGTTATAGTTTGTAGACAGTGGCAATTCAGCAATGGCTTTAATTTTGTTCTTATATGTGGAAATCCCATTTTTGGACACTATATGCCCTAAAATGACTCCATGTTTAACCCAAAATTGGCATTTGAAAGGGTTTAAGGAGATGCGATACAATCTGCACTTCTTGTAAACATGATAGATGTTCTTTCCCAAAGGAATAAACACAGAGGTCATCTAAGAAAGCTTTGTAAAACTCCCTCAAATATTCTCTAAAAGCAGTGTTTATTAATCTTTGAAAGGTAGCAGGGGCATTGGTTAAGCCAAAAGCCATAACACAAAATGCGAACACTCCAAATTTGGTTATAAAGACTGTTTTAGCTTGGTCCTCTAGCACAATTGTGATTTGATTGTAGCCAAAGTACCCATCTAAAAAGCTAAAAGCTTACTTCCCTGCAACTCTTTCAAGAACATGTTCTGAATATGGCAAGGGGTAATGATCCCTCCTAGTGGCGGCATTGACCTTCTTGAGATCCACGCACACTCTGAGTTTCCCATTCTTTTTTGGCACAATTACTATTGGAGAAACCCATTCTAAGTGCTCAATAGGATATATGAATCCACATTTCACAAGATTTTCAATCTCTTCTTGAACGATCTTTGCATACTTATGATTCATTGGGTAGTTGTTGAACTGGTTTAGCCATGCTATTCATGGGGATTGTGTGTTGCACCATGAAAGGTGGAACACCTTTCATATCATGATATGTCCAAGCAAATATATCCCTGAATTCCTTGAGATGTTCTTTAAGTACACACTCCTGAGTCCCTGTTAGATCTTGGTCAATGAAGACAGGTTTGGACTCCTCCCCTTGGTCTGCTAACTCTATTTCCTTAACTATTGTTGGACCATCATAGATTTCTTTGCTTCCATTGATAGGTTTTATTTGAGCCTTTGTATACACAACCTTACGTTGCTTGTGGTGTAGGATTTGAAATGTTCAAGTGCAGGGTGTAAGTTTGTGGGGACTTGTTGTTCTATGGATTGTGATTTCTCTTCCACTTCCTTTTGTTGTTGAGCTAACTCTTTATTTTATTGTCTCCTTACGGTATGGCTCAACTTTGGCTTCTTCATAGCCTCCAGCTATGCAATGTCAAAGGGTTGTGGACTACACCACATAACACTTTGAAGATACTCACCCCAGTTATTACCAGCTTCCAATGAGCATCACATGCCCCTATATAATTAAGCCATTCCGTGGTAGATTTCTTTTCATTTATTCTAGCACACAAATTTTCTCAATATCGTTGCCTCTTATATCTCTTGCTCTTCTTCTCTAATTTTTGATTACGACTGATCTCTAGTGAAGAGTCACTAGATAAATCGCTACTTGTGTCTTTTGCTCCCTTGGATAGATTGTCATCTAGGGTACCACTGGGCCCTGAATGGTTTTTCCCCAAATTTCCATTAATATTTAACTCAGATTCTTCGTCCTCAGAGTCAATTTCAATTGATGATACTGACCCCGAGTCGTGTGGGCTATAGTCTTGTGAAATGCTAATGGTTCCAATGCCAGTCAAACCTTCATTGTGTAGGTCATCAGAAGCCATATGCATTGCTTCTATCATATTTAAGGGTACGAGCGGTGGCATTTCATTCCCCTCCAGTGTTACCTAGGTCGTCCCCCTATTTACCCAAGTGTCTATGATTGTTGCTAGGTGGACCCAATCCACATTGTCGGACTCAGTCATCCCAGGTAGTACATCCATATTAGGAGAATCTTCCCCAACATTAGTGTCTACTTTACAAGTGTAACTATACGGAAATGGGGCCGAGTGAACTATGGTGTCAGATCTATGATCAATTATAAACCTGTTTCCTAGAGGATGTGCTCGACCAGTTACAAGATCCACTCGAATGACAGAATCTTGGAACTACAAGTAGACATGGTTTTTAGACCAGTCATGCAACATTTTTGCTTCCTTCATGAAAGGATGTCCTAACAACATCTCAGATGTCATAGTGTGCTTAGAGAAATCCATAACAATAAAGGTATTTCTTATTTTTTGTCCAAAGACCTTGATCTTGAGATCTTCTCGCATCCCAATAGGTTTAACAATAGACCCATTGGCCATCTTCACTACTATGGTTGTGGTCCCAAGGTCAGGTCTTCCCATAGTTTCCCAGCAATTTTTAGTCACAATGCAAACCCCAGCACCACCATCAAGGATTCCCTTCACAATTAATCCCTTGGTAATGATTGGTATGGTCGCATTGGATTCATCACCCTCAAAGTATTTTCCCAACTTGTTAGGGTTGTGGATCTAAGTGTTCCTCCTCTATTGGCATCTCCCTAGCTCCATCCATCTGTGGAAATTGTGGTAGCCCGACTTTCAGTTCTCCATTGAGGAAAGCTCGAAGAGATAAGAATAGCTCGGGGTCTCCATATAGTTTGGACATGATGGTGGTTCTAACTTTGAAAGCCATGAAATCCATCAATTTGGTAATATTTAACGACACCTTTTGGGCTTCAGTCCCTTGACATCGGGAAGATGGGATCTCTATTTCTTTGATAGGGTCACGTAGTCCCTCTATAAACATTCTTTCCAACAAGAAGTGAGTACGCCCACTTTTCCAAGACTTTAATTCACTTTCTTCTTGGATGACACTAGGTATGGGTAGGGGTCTATGGACTTTGTGAGGATGTTGTCGCGTAGGGAACATTGTGTCTGTGATCTCAATCTGCCTAGGTGCTAGCTCTAGATCCCTTTGGGTATCTTCTACCAAACTCCTTAATTGCTTGACTTGCTCGGTCTCCTCTGTAGGGTTTGGGTAAGTTCCTATCTTTTTCTTGGATCCTGGCTATTGTGGCTCATGACGATCTTTCTTGCTGGTTTCTTTCTTAGTGGTTGTTTTGCTCTCCATGGTTTCACCTGAAACAGAATCCTCTTCAGCGTTGTTCATATATACGGGGTCATCACCAGTCCCTATGTTGGTCTTTGAACTGGGGTCTGACTTCACTGCTTTTTGCGATCTCTTCCTTTGTGTTTTCTTCTTCTTCTGAGATTGGGCAATTGATTTCGTGTCTCTTTCTTCAGGAATATACTTTTGTTTTTGGAGCATCGATCGTGTGAGTATATTTACTCGTACCACATGTGTACTTTGTGATGGCTCCTTGGTAACCTCAATCAAGTTTAATGGTGTGATCTTCGGTGCATTTGGATTATTCGGACATTGAGCAATCGCATGATCTATGCCACATCCGTTACACATGAGTATCAACATTATAGATGTGATCGCTTGATTGGTTTGCATTAGTGTAGCATTCTTTTGTAGCGTAATAGGACACTCGGCTACACAATGTGGATCTCCACACTCATACCATTGAAGAGGTGGTCTCTTGACAGTGTAATTGATATTTTGTCCTCTTGCAGCAAGAGAAGCTACTTGATAGACATGTTTGACTTGTTTCCAATAGTCCTCCATGTAGTATTGTGGAATTTCTTCAAGTGCATCAATGCCATAGGCAATATTAGGGTCTATATCTTTCTCATAGCCTTCCAAACAAGCAATAGATGACTCACAACCCACGTGATTCACAGAAGTGATTCTCGGATGTGGTGGTTGTGGTCCTAGCACTATAGGTGGTAAGAATGTTGTTTGGATAACATTTTGGGCCCTAGGGACCATGTGTTGTGATGTTTGTTCAAGAGGTCGGGCCGGCATTAATGCAGGCACTTGAGGTGTGTCTGTCCATGCTAAGGTTGGTCTATTGGCCATCGTGTGCTTAAATACTATGTAGTCCTTAGCTTGATGACCATACCTCCCACAGGCATTGCAATTCCCATTGAATTTTACTAAAAATAGGGCATTCACTGGTACTATGCGGACCATAGTATACTAAGCACCATGGTTGCTCCCTTCTTGGATACATATGATTGTTTTGTGGAGCACGATTGTCTCTAAGACTCTCTTGAATAGCCTTGCTGAGATCTCCTAAAGTCATCTCAGATATCTTTGGCTCCTTAGCAATAGGCTTTAGGGTCACTGACTGATGCCCTGATGCTTGCGAGCTAGTAGATTTAAGCTCAACAGACACTCTTTCTACTTGAATCATTAAATTATCCTCCAATTGGATTGCATTGGTGGTGACTTCTTCCCAAGTGGTGATACCTCTAATGACAAGGCCATTGTAGATATCCTCATGTCGTAATCCCCTAATGAATCCATCAAGAAATTGGTTATTATTGAAGCACTCATTTGGATCGCAACAAGAATTCAAATGCTTCAAGCGACTAATAAAGTCTCTCACTGACTCTCCTTCCTCTGGTTGGGATTTTTGGAGTTGAGATGCTACACCCCAAAGCACCCCCTCTCATATGTATTCTTTCAAGAATAGTCTTGTAAGAGTAGGGTAAATTGTTTTTCTTCCACCCTTAGGGTTCTATACCAATCCCCAGCGTTTCCACTTAAGGTCAGGCTTAAAGCATTACTCTTATGCAGGTCATTGTGTTCTCCTAGAGAATCACATATTTGTTCAAACACTCCGATATGCTTTCTCATATCCCCGTCTCCACTAAATTTTTGTGTGAGTGATAGCTTGAGCAAATGTTGCCAAGTCACCTAAGTGAGCAGGATCGTGGGTGAAGGCGCTCCAGAGACTATATGTGGAGTAGGTATTGGCATTGGGCTTGGCGCATAGAAAGCCCTTGGGCTCCAGGTTTGGTACGGTGTTGTGCCATGTGGTGGTCCAAAGTTCATATGTGTGGCCCTAGCATAGCAGACGTCAGATGTGACATGCTAATGCTAGCCGGTATGGTCCCATTGAAATAAGATCTTTGGTGTTGTGGTTGTGGAGCATAGGTTATTGAAACAATGGGAGGGGTAGGAGCTATATGAGTACGAGGACCTATAGTTGCATGATTGGTACACACTTGTAGGTACTGTTGTAGGCATTGAGCTACCATGTAGCGGTGCTTTACTAACAAAGGAGGTCCATGGCATGTTCCTCGGTATGTCCATCATTGGGGTAGGCATGGTAGCCATGGTGGCATCAAGGGAAAGATGAGCTAGACTTGGAAAAGTAAAGCTATCACTTGTGGGCTCAGATTGCACTGAGACCCCTAGCGTAACAATATATGGAGGATCCATCGGACTTACCAAGGGAGTCTCCATTTGCAATAAGAGTGGTTGTTTAGCCTTCCCTATATCCAAGAGTCTCATCAGACCCGTTGAAAGCATGTGGATCCCCTTGTCTCGTCTCTCCAGCTCAATAACCCTATGGATGACCTCACAAACTCTTTGTTGTTGATCCTCTGCACTAGTAGCACATCTAACCACTCCACGTGATAGGTGTGACCTGTGTATAGGTCGGTTAGAGTTTTTTTTTGTAGCTCGTACTCCCAGTTCTCATTTAGGAAATCTCCATCTAGGATTGAAGTGCTAGGGGTGTCCTTTGAACTAGATGCAATGTGGCTCTCTATGGGTTGACCCTTAGTGGTAGCTAATTCAGGAGCACTCGATTGCTCGCTTGACATGGATGTTGACATAGGGGCTTTCGCTTTTAACTCTCTCCTTTGCTCTACCCTACATAAGCTCTTGATTTCCTTTTCTCTAGACGCAATGATATACCACTCAACCTCTTGCACTTCGGCAAGGCTTCTATCATCAAGTAATATAACCTCGGAGGGGGATAGCTCTAAAGAGTCAGGGGGTGCAGTGAATGGAGTATTCATGTGCACAATCTCCAGGAGAATGGGGTCTACGTTGGTCATAAATGGCAAATTTACTTCCCCACCCCCCTCATTTACATCGTTAGCTCCATGTTCGGAGCGAGTGGCTCTACTAAAGGTTTCCTTCAAGAGGCTAAGCACGCTGTCAAGAAGTAGGCGGTCTTGCCAGGAAGGCACCAGGCCTCTTGCTGTGAGAGTTTGTGAGGAAGCTCAAGGGTTATGAGAAAGAGCTAAGATGTAGATAACATAGCTTCTAGAGCTAAAGAAGTAATGTAGCCAAAGAAGCCGCTCACTTTTCCTTACAAACACACACGTGATGGAGAGAACTCATGAAAGATAGTCAGAACAAAACAAAAATGAAAACATCGAGATTACGATCATATCGTATCATGGGTAGGATAAAAGGGTTAATGGATGGGTTAATGATATTTAATCTTTGTTGTCCAAATAAGCTGCGGATTGCTCTTTGGAACCGTAGCTTTGTGCTTACTATAATGTATATGTTTTGTCTAGCTATTGAGATTAGTTGTGAGTAAAAATCCTCTTAATTCATAATAAAATAACCACATTCACATCAAAAGAGAATTCATAGTCAATAATAGCTAGTATGATGGGATCTGGTGAGAGAAGTATTTCGTTGAGCCTTTCAGGACCAAATAGAAACACTATGCGTTGCTGAAAGTGAATCTTTCGACTAATCCAAATGTTGAACCTAATAGATTGCACTGAATGGAATTGAAATAAATTACCTCTATGTGGATTATGGTTATTCATCAATGATATACTTAGTATGTTCAAAGATAAAGGTGTGAAAGAAGTGAAAGGAGAAGAAGAAGAGAGTTTCTCTTCCAAGCCCTATTGTTGCCCTTAGGCAATAAGGATACTGCGGGGAGAGAAGTACGTGTAGCAAGGAGATTCTAGAGTTTGTGGAAGAGAATGAGAACCTTAAGAGAGAGAGAGATGCCTGTGGAAGATGAAGATATGGTTACTAACCTTGTGCTCATAATTGTTTCCCGCAAGAAGGTTGTACTCATTACATTGACAAGGTTGTTGCTTGAATACCTTCCAATGAAACAATTAGGACACAACAAGAGAGATCAAAGGAGGAGTAAGTTAGAATTAGAGATGGATCTAAGTGTGGTGGTGGTATTAAAGATAGATAATGAGAGATAGAGATAGAGTTAGAGACAAGTATTGGACTAGATATGAAAATGAAAGTAAAACTAACAACATATATCTTACATGAGAGCAATCGCCACCACCTTAATGGAGAAAGAAGATGAGGCAAGACTTCAGCCTTTCTTCAAGAGAAAGTGTGGCACTAAGATGAGTGTGACACTATGGAATTGAGCTATTCTCACTCACTCATAACTTGCCCAATGAAGAGAAGGTTGCCCTTTTTATAGGTGAGGGAGCCATGTTTTACATAATCACTTGATTAGGCTAAAGAGTTAGCCTAAATCAAATGTTCTTTGGATATTTCTTAAAATGGGAAATATTAGGACTCAAAATATCATGAAATTCAGTATTTTTGGTTGTTGAGGCTCCATGTGGGTGCATGATGTATGTGGGCCCCACCTAGGCATCTTCTGTGTGGCTCCAGGAGGGGGTCCCAACTTGTGTGTCTTGTCCTTCAAGGCATCTTTGAGGTGTCACATTCACATGCTTATGTATTTTATCCTCCAAATATCTTATTTTATGGAAAAATACCAAGATTACCTCTTTTCACTTGATTCACCTGTTTACCATCTCTTCTTGCAGTGTAGTTGTAAGAGGGTTTTTCACTGGTTTCCCTGTAACTTTTGACCTGTAACTCGGATTGACATGCTTCAAAAGCAAAATTGGCCTACTAAAAAATCTTGACCTGGTTTTGGCCTTTTCTCCATGCCCTTAGGTTGGGATTTTCAAATTGGGATGGTCCAAGAAGCTTTGGATCTTCCTTTTCATAAAGTCTTCTAGTAGGCCCTTCCCTCTTGTATGTATCCAAGAAGGTATGCATTATTGAAGGGTTATATTATTAAATAAATGTGAAAAGAAGAAAATAATTTATATATGGTAGGGTATATCTAAGATATTAGAAGAAATATACAAATGCTTTTCCCCTAGACAAAAAGAGGCACAATCATTGATACTTCTCTTGCAGTACTTTCTAATAGTAATGTACATTTATATTACTTCAAAGGTAATACTAAGGTATGGTAGAAAGATTTTATTTATGCATATGAGTATTATATGAAGTATATTTATGCGTCAAAAAGTCACAAGATAAATCGTTTAATGCCCGTTCCCACTATATACGTGCCACAGCACGACATCCACCCCCTCTAAACCTGCACATCCTCCGGTATGTGCCACATTGTCTCTTTGTAAGATCAGACCTCTTGTACATCTTCCTTGCTTTCTTCTTCACTGGATGATTCCAGATCTTCATGTTCACTTTGATCTTCACCTGTGTTTTGCTCTTCTTGCTCATCAACATCTTCTAAATCATTGTCTCCTCTTCTCTTAAACATTTTAATCCTTTTTCCTGCAATGGGAATCTTTACTTCTGTATCATCTAGTTCAGACAAGCTGTAAGTAGCATTTTCATGCACATGCTTTACAACATACGGTCCAAACCATCTTTTTGAAAACTTACGCATGACTGTGTGCTGGTTATCAAGGCTACTATCATACACCAAAACTCAGTCACCTTTGTCAATTGCTTTGCTCCTGAGTTGATGTCCCTTATCAAAGTAGTCCTTGTTTTTCAACCTTGCATTTTTGAGTCGTTCTTTTGCAGCTTCAATGTCTCCAAGTCTTCTCTCTAGCTGCCTTATACGCAGTGCAAGGAGACCTTCCCTGCTAAGCCCCTCTTGCCAAGGTAGTACATTCCATGTGGGATTTGTATCTTCAATTGGCATCACTGGCTTTTGGCCATACATTATCTCCGCAGGCATGTAGCCAGTTATTGAGTTGTGTGTTGTACGATCAGCCCATAAAGCATATGGTAACAATTTTGGCCACTCTTTCACTCTTTCCATTGCCTTCAAGGTTGTAAGCTGTAGTAAGAGAAAGCTTGATTCCTAATATAGAAAAGAACTCCCTTGCTTCTTCGGCATCTAGCTCACCTCTATCTGCAGTGATCTTTCCCACACAACCATAACGGCAAATCACCTCATCAAGAAGGAATTTGCACACAGCTTCTGTGGTTTTAGCTCTTGATGCTCTTCCTTCAACCTGATTAGTTATGTCTTCTCGTGCAAGAACCAAGTATCTCATCTGCCAGAGTCCTAAAGGCATTTTGACTAGATCCACAACCCATTTATAGTGCATGGCTAGTGGATATGTAGGGTGCAATCCATCACGATGTCGGACATTTGAATACATTTGACAAGCTACACATGACTCTATGTTAAGGCGGTTACGCCGCTAGCGGAAGCTAAATAGCGAGAACTCAACCAACAACAGAATTTGTCAGACGAGGACGGAGCTTGACCCGTAGGCGCATGGAAACAACTAGGTGGGCGTCAAATCACCTACTCGACCTTCTAATGACAATCACTACTAAGGAAATCAAATCTAAGTTCTAAAATACGCAAGTGACTGAAATCCGTACTACGAACGAATGCTATACGAAACAAGATCTAGAATCATTGAATCGATCTCAAACTCAAGGGGAAGTCTATACACTAGGTAAGAACAACACCCTAAAGACTTGAACTACAAAATCAACCTATAACCACTCCGTGCGGTAAACGCGTATGAAGACAGGCCAAAAAATACAGGTGATCGAAACTTGACCCCGATGGTACTAATGTGTAGCTCTACTCGTTGTGGTTCTATAGATATGCTGCACGCTCTATTCCGACACACGAGTTGGAGGAAAACTCACACCGAAGCTCGTAGGAACTTACCACACATAGAAGCCGATAGCGCGCACTCTTGGTATCTGTGCGTAGCTCTCGCCGTTGCTAACACAATGGCGGTGTCGCTTCTCGAATGGCGGCTCCGTAGCTCGCGTAGCAAGTAGATAAGACTCTCTCTCTCTCTCTCTCTCTCTCTCTCTCTCTCTCTCTCTCTCTCTCTCTCTCTCTCTCTCTCAGACACAGTCACGGCACTCAAAAAATCACTTTGATCAATAATCTGAATCCCCTTAGGTTACAAAAACTTTGGCTTATATACCTCAGCCTTGGAGGTGAGAACATCTCTAACTAATTACATCAGCAAGTGAAATTACTTCGGGATTACAAGCTGGAAACTCAATTGAGTCCCGTTACTTAATGAATGGCTCAAATCAAAATAAATGTCGGAAAGACATTTATTACAATCAATGGTTACAAAATGATGAGTGTGAGCAAAAATGTGGGTGTGATCCTCTGCTGGCTCAACACTCCCCCCCTCCGCGTTCATGTCGTCCCTGACATGACTTTTATGCTTGGTCAATAAAGTCCTGTCGTCTTGAGCATCTGTAAATGTGATTCGTATCGTAGGTTGCCGATGGTCAAGGTTCTTCGAATGTTTGCATGTGGAAGCTAGGCAAAAACATAATCCTCTGGTATAGGAGGTGCAACACTTTTGGAGAAGGCTGCAATGAAAGATCTTACATCATATCAGTCACTGTGTCGGCCGTCGATAGTAGACTCGAGGTCGTGGCTTTATCTGGCGCGAACACTTCAATGCAAGCTAAGAGAGTCCTGCACATTTTCTTGAGCATCTGACACGAAAGGTCAGGAGAGCCAGTAAAGAGCTTGATGGTGCCCGTTAGGGTTTTCACCATGTAGGCTTTACCTATTCTCTCTCCTGCCTTTGGTCTTGGCATCCTGGGATAATTAAGCCAATTTGGCTTCTTTTCTGCAATCCTGCCATGCTCTTTCCAGCTTCTGACTCTTGGCACCGGGCAGAAGGTTGCATTCTCCCGAATCTCCTTTGGTGCCTCCACCAAGTAGATGAGGTAGGTTGGGTATTTGTTCAGCCAACCTTTCCTCCATCTAGGCTGCGAATCTACAATCTTCTTTGATTATTCCTCTTTTGTGATGTCGCCTTCGTAAAGAGCGACATACTGCTCCTCCTCTATTCTCTTTTTCGTTTTTATCACTTCAAACTTCATCAAAGGGAAAGGCAGGCTAGGTTGCATCCACTCTTCATGGAGCACTTTTGTGTCTAATCCCTGAAGTCTAATGGAGATTAGGAGTCTCCTCTCCCATTCCATTTCCGCCTTGGCACTCTCCTCTGTTGACTTTGCTATTTGGTCATGGAGCCTTTGTTCTTCTTCTTCAGACATTCCTGAAGTCGAGGCCACCTCGTGAACTGGGGCTGGATCTTCAATTGTGGTTGCCTCTCTAGTTTCTGGTAGCTCTATGGCTGCTCCACCTGATTCTTCTTGTGGTGTCTCTGTCTCTCTTCTTTGTTGCTCTTATAGATCTTGGAGCTGTTTGCGGAGGGCCTCATTCTCTGTCCGTAGTGTTTGATTTTCTAATGTGAGCCTCTCCTCTGCGGCCAATGATCCCTCCGCAATGTGCAACCTTTGCACTTGCTCTAATCTGAGCTCTCTTTGTAAGCTTCGAACCTGGTCTTCCAGAGCCGGTACAAGAGCTCCCTCTTGTTCGGTTCCTGCTCTGCTAGCTCTAGGGGTAGTCCTGAGTCTAGTGATTGTTCTTTCTTGGAGCTCGACTCTTTCCCTTAGCTCAATGAGCTCATCTTTAGCCGCCTCCAACTCATCTTCTATCCTCTCCTTTGCTTCCTGTGCACTTGTTACCTCTCTTGAAGCCTCGGCTAGCTGGAGTATCAAGCCGTCTCTCTCGTTTTCCGCGTCGTAGAGTGATGCTTTATGAATTTCAGATTCAGTCATAGCATTCTCTAATTTCCTCTGCAACTCGGCTTCCCTTTGTTTGGCTGTCTCAATCTCCACTCCCTTTGCCTTGGATCTTTCTTTGATCTTGCTGAGCAGTTCATGTACCATGTGCATGTCTTTTTCATCTTCATCTGTCAAATCTAAAGCTTTTTCTGCCACCACCTCCACTGGCTTCGGCTCTTCTAGTACGTTCTGCTCGTCCAGTTTCTCTTCACTCTCTTTTGTACTCTTTATTTTTTCCTCTGTCCCTCTCCGATCATCTTGTTTTTGTAGGTGGATCCCATAGACTGCCTCAAGGGCCTCTTCTTCAGTGTACCCTATCGCTACCAGGTCCTCATAATCGTTTTTCTTTTGCTGAATTGGATCTATCTCCTTTTCCTTGGTCCCGGCCTCCGGCTTTTCTATACCAGCCGTGTCCATCTCTACTGTGGTCTCTTCCACAATGATTTCCGTCTTCTTCGGGCTTGGTACATCAGTAAAGGAGGGCTGATTGTCCTCAGTCATCTTGGCTTTCCCTTTGTTTGCTTGCCCGTCTTTCTCTTGAGGTTCAGTAGACTCATCTACTTTCTTCTTCCCCTTGTCGTCCTTTTTCAGCTCAGCTTTTAAAAGCTGTACTTCCTCTGCAGTGTATGGCTTGACAGGTTGCTGCTCCAGTATAGCCTCTGACTCCTCATAAGCTCTAATATATTGATCATATTGATCAACATGTGGCCTGGCTGAGCTAGTTCCGACTTTAGTGGGGTCTGGAACCCACTTTTCTTCAAAGTCCCCCTTTAGAGCTCTTTCCGCTCTAAACTGCTCCACCAGTCTTTCCATTCTTGCTGCTTTCTGACTTTTGGTTTGCTTGGGAGCAACCTTCTTCTTTGCTTTCTTCATAAGCGGCTCATCCACATCCTCTTCAGGTTCTGAAACTATTTCTAGTTTCGTGCGTGCTCTTGTGGACGCCCTCTTGGATACTTCCGGCTGTTCTTCCTTCTCATCGGCTTCTCTAAGCCACTCATTCTGGGAGGGAACCTTTGGCCATTGATCTCTGGCTCCAATAGCTTCATAAGCTATTTTTGTCAGAACTTCAGCTCCTCCTATATACTTTGGCTTCTCGTTGTGCATGGCAATTACTTGCTCGTGGATGTGTTGAGCATAATTCACCTCTTTTGGCATATTGCTCTTCAATGCCCATGTGATGGTAGTTGCAATGGCATGGGGTGGTGTCGTATACTTTTGCGGTCTTTTACTACAAATATGGAGAAACTGGTTGTACAGTCGGCAAAGGGTTGCCGCTCTTTGGTCTGCCATATCTCCATAGGTTGCATTCTGTTTCTTGGACCCATAAACCTCTATAGCCTCCCTTCTTTCCCTGACAGAGCTCCCTTTGTTGTGCAGCTTCAATGCATCTCCAATGAGCTGTGGAGTGATCTGTACCTCTACTTTCTCTCCATCTATTGCTGTCAATGTGGCTTTCCCATCCTTTTGAATGGAGGTTTCCAACTCATACACTCTTCTTGTATCTACACCTGATGGTCTCGAGGTGAAGAATCTGTGCAAGTCTGCCCTTTCCAGGTACCTGCTGATGTTCCCTAACTTGCTATAATCCACCAATTCTTGTGGGATCATCGGTATATCCACCGCTTGCCCTTGAGGATCTCTGAAAGTCCCCTGGTAGATCTTTATTCCCTTTTGTTCTAGTACTGCTTCCTCCACCCAAGTTTTGGTTGGCTTGAGGGTTTCTGTTGGAATGTCAAAGGGTTCTGCTTCTGCAAGAGCATCTTTGATTGTCGGTCTTTTTCTCTTTGTTGCTGATGACTTGGCGGAATCCATGGATCCTGTAACTCCAATTTCAGAAGTTAGCGTCTTTTTAGTACTGAAAGCCGAAATGAAGCTTTTAACTATTCAAATGACTTGAAAATTGAAACATGAGCTATTCAGGGCCTAAGGATGCAGGGTAGGTGAAAAAATATGCAAAATGGTCTCAAAATCATGCTAGAGACATCATACGCTATGATGTCTTTTGTGTCAAAATGACTTCATATTGGTTGTGCTTGTAGCTGATAGTGTATACATGAGTATCATATGCTTGGATTTGAGTTTGGATCCCATTTGGTCAAGTTTTGGCCAATTTAGTCCAGTTCAGGCTCTTGGCAAAATTTTGAAAGGGAATTGGATTTTATGATCCAAATTGGATAAAACTTGGTGGTTCACCTTCAAATGGCATGTAGATCACTTCTGTTTGGTGGTTGAAGCCCTGAGGTGCCAAAATCACATAGTGAGACATCATACGCGTATGATGTCTTTTAGTGTATTTTTGGACCAAATTTCTCTATAAGCTTGGATATGGCTTCAGATAGGCTTATTCAGTGGATTTATGAATTTTGGATAGATTTTGGGCTAAAAATGGCTCTGGAGACATAATACGCGTATGATGTCTTTTTCATCAATTTTTCATGGGATTGGTTCTGTGGACTCCCCATGTACTAGTGAAGGACTGTCCCTACTCAAATCTTGGTTTGGACTTGAGTATGTTGGATTTGGGCTAAAATAGGCTTTGGATGAAGGATTTTCCCTCAATTGGGCTAATGGGGTGATCCACTTGACCAAATGGTTCCAAACTTCATATGTAGCATGTATTAGATATATATAATGGATGTATGATGTCAAATGAGCAGTTTTGGCTCTGTAAGTGCAAATAGACATCATACGCGTATGATGTCTTTTGTGTCAAAATGGTGCTTTTTGGTTCCAGATAGCTTATAGATGTGTTAATCAACAATCCTACAAAGTTTCAATGAGTTTGGAGTTATTTTGATAAAATTAGGACCAAAAATCAATTTTATGGCCTACTTTGCGTCTTTTTGGTTTTCCTTGGGTTTTCTAACTCCAATTCTCATGATACTTGGTTCATAGGATGTGATTAACATGTGGAATGAGGCTATGCACTCAAATGTTGAAATGGTTGTGAAAATCATGCTGTGAGACATCATACGCGTATGATGTATTTTCTTGAAATGTTGGTCTTTTTGTGCAAAGAATGCTTCGTGCTAGTGCCCTAAGCCCTGCTAACTAGTTTTCAACTTAAAAAGTCATCAGTTTAGCTAAAAAGCCTCCTTATAGGCATTTCAGTCTCCGAAGTCGTCTTTTTGCCTTGGAGTTGAATTTCTTCAACTTTTCTTCTCGAGAGTTGCATTTCCAGCTCATTGGATATGTTGTGAAGCCACCTATTTGGTTGAACTTGACTTTGGCTCCCCGTTCTCCATCTTTCTCCATTTGGTTGCCCGAAAGCGTCTTTTTCATCATCGGTAAGTGAATCAACTTTCTTTTGGGTTTTGCTTGCAAACATAAGTCATCCATGTATATTTGAAGCTGCTTGTGAAGTTTCATGTCATTTGGTCGTCAATTTTAGCCGTTATGCCAAAATGACGCTTTGTGTGTCCGCAGCCGAATCGGTTGTTCCGATCTACTTTTGGTGATCCAAACCCGGAGATACTCCATGGTTGCATTGCCCTCGATGTTGTTAAGCTTCCTGAGAAGTTTTGTGTCGTTTCGACAACTTTTTCCTATTTGCCTATTGCAGGCTCTGTTGACCTAGGGTTTTTCAAGTCGTTCTTTCTCGAGCTTTGAGTGTTAGAAACCCATCTTCTATGTTAGGGTAACCCACCTCTAAGTTCTTGCAAGGTTTGGTTAGGCGGTTGTGCCCCTACCTAGCGTTCTTCCCCATTCCCCGTCTGCTCTTGTTTCTTGGTTTTGGTCAGTTTTCGCGACAAAAGTTAATGATAAGCATCAAAAGCTTATGGCAACGAGTCTACCTCTCATGTCTGGTGTCCTTTGAGCTCTCGTAGCAATCGTAGAAGGCGGTAGAAGGTCGGATGCTCCTGTGTGCTCTTTGCTCTCTCCAAGAAGGTAATAATGGAAATGAGCTTGGAAGTGAAGTGAAAAATACTTAACTTCGGGCTTCCCGGATCACTTGTTACCAAATTTGACATGTGCTCCTATCTCGTCGTGAAATGCACTTTAGGATTTGAAATTTCTCAATTTGGACTCCGTTTGACCTGTTTCTGAGAAATCTGTCCACTTTGCCAAAATTCTGTCATTTCGGGCTTTCCGCAACTTTTTCAGAATTGTACCCAATTTTTACCATGGGTTGCCCTTGTCATTAGGACCATCACCGTCTATTCTTTTCTTTTTTCCGATCTCATTTCACCTGCTTTTTTATTTTTCTTTTACTTTTATTAAGAAAATCATAAAAAATAAAGAAAAATAGCAAATTGAAGCCAAAAAATTCCAAACATACACGATAAATAGTTGGTAACCTTGTGTATATGAATATACACTTATTTGTGATTTTTGGACTTGGATTACCACTTTTTTTCACTTTTTTGCTCCAAAAACACTCTTATTTAGTGATATTTACACGTCTAGAGACCCAAATTCATCATTTGATCTCTTCTTGTTGCAAAACAAGGTATATAAGGGCATAAATATTATCAATATCCGCAATCAAACATAAAAATTGCAAAATCATGTAAGACACTGCCCTTGTAATATAATTTTTGTTTTTCTTTGTTTTTGGCGCTTGTAGCTGCTTTGTAACTCCTGTATACCTGTATACCTCCCCCCCTCCTAGTCTGAGTCCTCTCGGACGACTATGAAGTGTCTGTGGGCGAAGCAATGTAGTTGTTTTGGTCATAAGTTCCCAGTGCAATTGTAGAGCGATGATACAACAGTCTTTCCAATAAAGCTGCTCTTTGTTTGATTGAAGGATTGGTGGTCGGGTTTTGGGTTGTTTTTGGCACTTCAGTGGTAGAATCAGTAGATGGATTCTTCTTTACTTTTTTGTTCTTTTTCACAATCCAAATCTGCTTCCGCTTCACTTGTGCTTGCCACAAACTCTTTGCGACCCAAACCTGCTTTGTTCTTTGTGTTGATTTCCTCGACTTGAAATACCTAGGAGTTTCCGTTGATTGTACTGAAGGGAGTTCCTGTTTACAAATCTTTGGGATCCAAATTTGCTTGCTATAGCTTTGTGCCATCATGAATGATGGGTTCTTCTTTGTCATTATCCATTTCTGTTATACTGACTGCGTTTATTCGTATTGCTCCTTCATTGCGCTGTTTCTGACACAGTAGTCTTCTTTTCTCCATTCTTTCCTTCACCTCGGCTTGCGCTTCCTCCACAATCTTTTTCTTTTTCTGGACACGCAGCTTTTCTTGATGTATTTTGAGAAGCATGTCTTGGGTTAGCGGCAAAAGATACTTTTTCACTCTGCATCCACTAATCCAATTGGGCATTTCTTCTCCGTCTAATGTAGCAAGCTTGACGGCTCCACTTGGTGATAGATCTTTAATCACCAGAGGTCCCATCCCTCGCTTTTTAAGCTTCTTAGCATGCTGTTTCAGAGTGTAAACTAGGACATAGTCCCCAACCTTAAACTCTTTAGTCCGCACATGCTTATCAAAACATTCTTTTTGTCGCCTTTTTTGAGCGTAGATAGAAGCTACTGCTTTTAGGCGAAGCTCATCTAGCTTTTCCAGGTCATCTATTCTATCAGAAAGCTCGTGCCCTGTCCACTCTAGATCCTTAGCCACCCTTAAGGTTGAAATCAAGAATTCTATTGGTAAGATAGCATTTAGCCCAAAAACCATGTTATATGGGGTCGTTCCTATTGATGTTTTATATGCTACCCTATATGCCCATAATGTTGAATGCAACTTCTGGTCCCAATCAGTTCTCGACTCAGATACAATCTTCGTGAGGACCGTGCATATGGTTTTGTTTGTTGCTTCAGCTTGTCTGTTTGCTTGTGGATGATACGGGGCTGATTTCCTATGGATTACCATGAATTCATCTAGAAGGATCTCTATCACTTCATTTATAAAATGTGTGCCTCGATCACTCACAATTTCTATTGGCAATCCATATCATACAAAGACGTATTCATATAGAAATTGTGTCGTGGTCCTGGCATCTGCTTTTTGAGTTGCCTTTGCTTCGACCCACTTTGTTAGATAGTCTGTAGCCACAATGATGTATTGTGCATGAGTCTTATATGCAGGAGGTGAAATGCGTCCGACATAATCAATCCCCCATTTTGCAAAAGCTCTTACCCCCATCATTGGTCTAAGCGGCATATCATCTCTTTTAAGTGGTACTTTGGTCCGCTGACAGTCATCACACCGTTTAACGTATTCCTCAGCGTCCATATGTAATGTTGGCCACCATATTCCTGTGGCTAAGACAAGTTTTGCTGTCTTATCACCTGAGAAATGGCCTCCACCTACTCCTCCATGAGCTTGCTCCAGGATTATCACATACTCAGACTCTGATGCGCAAATCCTAAGCTGGTTGTCTTTACATCTCTTATAGAGTTGATCTCCTATTAAAGCGTAATCTCTAGCTTCTGTCTCTATAGATTTCTGACGAGCTTTTGACGTTCCTTCTGGGAAAGTTCTATTTGTGAGATATTCAACAATATACTGACTCCATTCCAGAGCGATCATTATCTGATATAATGTTGAATACTCTGCTGGCGGTTTTGAGGAACATACAATACATACAGTGACATATTCATGTACGCTTTCTTTCATTCCTGGCCAATAGACTCCCAATTGTAACAAATTCCTATATGTGGTCCTTCTTGAACAATGAAATGCACATTCCTGAACATGTGCTTCGCGCAGATATATATTATATTCCTCAGGATTGATGCATAGTCGTAAAACATGATCATTTCCCAATTGATACAACCTTCCTGCAACCAATTGAAGATTCTTGGATTGCTGAATAGCAATATGTTTCTGGTTGTATTCTCTTCTATCGAACTCTCCTCCATAGGTTAATAGATTAACGACATTTTGAGACCACTTCGGTATCATTTCTATGTTGAACAAGTACGCGTCTGGCATGTCATCATCTACTCCTATACGGTCTTCTCCATTCGTCAATCGCGAAAGATGATCAGCTCTAAGATGTGTTTTTCCTTTCTTTACTACTACCGTGAATTCGAATTCCAGTAAGATAATGAGCCATCTCACTATTCTTCCGGTATTGTTCTTCCGGTATTGCATGGTGTATTCACTAGGTAGAGCAAGGCTTGGTGATTCGTAAAAAACACAAACTTGTTGGCCAGAAGATAATGCCGAAATTTCTTCACAGCATATATCATTCCTAATCCCTCTCGCTCTGTTGTGGTGTAATTCTTCTCTGCATTGTTGAGCTGTCGACTGGCGTAACAGATAGGAAAATCCATGTTTCCTTCTTTTGGCTGAGCCAGAATGCATCCTATTGCATATGTCGACGCATCTATATGCACATGGAATATCTTCTCCCAATCTGGTGATTTCAAGACTGGAGCAGTAATGAGTGCCTCTTTCAATTTCTTGAACGATTCCTCACACTCCTCTGTCCATTCAAAGTTCACTATTAGCCTGTAAAGTGGTTGGCCTATTATAGCGTACATGTAAATGAATCGTCTATAATATCCGCAATGTCCTATAAAGCTCTATACTTGTTTCGCATTGGTTGGTCTAGGCATATCCACTATAACTTTTATCTTCTCTAAATCCGTGGATATTCCGTTTTGTGAGACAATATGTCCCAGAATTCTGCCCTGTTGGACCATAAACACACATTTCTCAGGATTGAGACAAATGCGATATGTCCTACATTTCTCAAATACTTTTCTTAGGTGTTCTAGATGCTCATCTCTCAGAAGAGAATATACACATAAATCATCCATGTATATTTTTAGAAACAACCTTAAGTATTCTTTGAAAGCATGTGTCATCAGCCTCTGGAAGGTTGCGGGAGCATTGGTTAGACCAAAAGGCATAACCCGATAAGCATAAATTCCCCACTCCGTTGCAAAAGCTGTTTTATGTTGATCTTCCAGTGCTATGGCTAGCTGGTTATATCCTGAAAAACCATCAAGAAAAGAGTATGTTGTTTTCCCTGATACACGCTCTAGAACATGATCAGTTATCGGTAGGGGATAATTGTCCCTGATTGTTGCAGCATTCACTTTCTTTAAGTTGACACACACTCGGAGTTTTCCGTTCTTCTTGGGTACTACCACAATTGGAGATACCCAATTGGTGTGTTCAATCTCGTATATGAATTCAGCTTCCATTAGCTTATCTATCTCTTCTTTGATTCGCTTAGCAAACGTATCATTATATGTGTATGGTCTCTGTCTGCTAGGCTTTGCGTCTTGTTTTAGTGGGATTGTGTGTTGGCATATCGATGGGTCAACTCCCTTTAAGTCCTTATAAGACCATGCAAACACATCCCTATACTCTCTGAGAAGACTCAAAAGTCTCTCTTCCTCGCCTGGAGACAAATCTATGGCTATGTACACCGGTCTAGGTGGCTCACCTGGAGCTGCTAAATCAACTTTTTTTGCATCCTCCGGTCCGTCATAAGATTCGTTCTCCTTTCTCTCTCGAATAGGTGGGGTTAATACCACCTTCCTATCCTCTATTGTGAATTTCCTATAGTGAGAGGGAACATCCATGTTTTCCTTGATTTTGGCGTTTTCGTCCTCTCCACTCTCAATTTCTATCGTTCAAACTTCTTTCAGAGTTTTCTTGAGCTCTCTGTACTTGTTTCTACGTTCTAACTTGGACTCCGTGTGTTCTCTGTTGCGCTTGTTCTTTTCTGATTTTTTCGTTTCTGTTTTCGTTCCATTTCTTTGAACTTGATTTTTTGAGCCTCTTTTGTCTTTTCGTAAGCTCTTTTGATCATTGCCTCTCATTCTGCCAGAAATCTTATCCTTAACACAATCTTCCGCCTTTACTAGCATTAGGAATTGATTTTTTCCTCTTATTCTAGGCATCGGATTGGTTCTAACCCCCTTTGTTTTTTTCTTTGCTCTATAGCGTTTCTGGCGTTGTTTAGTTCGGTTCGGAAAATCATAAAATCGGACATCCGTTATAGTTTCTTCCTTTCCGCTTGAATTGTCTGTTGACTCGTTGTCTGCTTCATTTCCCCACTCAGGATGATCGGGAATGTTGTGAAACACCTCTTCTTCATCTTCCTTTTCCAGTGTATCGTCCTTTTTAGTTTCTTTTTCGAGTACAGTTCTCAACATGAAGTACGGAACCACGTCGTACCCGTCCTTGTCGCAAAATTTTGCTGTGGGACCATTCGGAATTGCACAAACATCTAGGGTTGCTAGAATGTGTGTCCATTCTAATGGTTCAAGCGTGTCCTCTGGAAAGGGTTCTCCTATATAGGTTTCGTCTTCGATTGCCCTTTCTAAAACACATTCTTCTCATTTCAGACTTCCACATTCGAAGCTCCACACATCCATAAATCCTTGGGTTTACCTAACCAAGCTGGAAATTCGGATCCCGCCAAAGTAGCTAAATCAAACTCCTCCACCGGTGTTCGGTTCACATCTTTGTAGCTATGGTCTTTCAGGTTCACACGTGTAGTGGTTTCCATATTTCTCAGGTATATGTGATCGTAGCCCCAATCCTGGACCATTTTCAATTGTCTCATGAATGGTCTTCCCAGTATGATATCATAGTTATTCTCCTTGCCAAAATCTACAATAGCAAAAGTATGTTCGTATTCAATGCCGCAAGAAGTCACTACGACTTTCTCTAATAACCCCATAGGTTTCTCCATGTGTCCATCTGCTAATTGGAGTTTCAACCTAGTCTTCCTTATTGCTGGTTTCCCCCATTTTTTCCAGATTTCTTTTGTAGCAATGGCTACCCCAGCTCCGCTGTCTAGTATTGCCATCGTCTTCACTCCTTGGAATTCAACTGGTAAGGTTGTATTCTCCTCTTCACCTTCGCAATACTCTCCGACCTTGTTTAAGGGTACAGGCTTAGCGTTCTTTTGTGGTTTACTCAGCTCTTGTATACCCTCTTGCAGTCTCGATGTTGGGTCTTTTATCCCAAATTTCTCCAAGCATTTTCCTACAGTGGTCCACATATGTGGTCTTAGCCTCAAAAGCTCAGCTAGAGTGATAGTGCATGTTACTGGTGTTGACAAGATCTCTATCAATCCTTGTGAGTCCATGACTTTTTCTGATGAGATTCTTCGTGAGGGAAGTGCTCTAATCTCGGATTTTGCTTCATACTCTCCTAAGTATGAAGGGAAGGTATTCAGTGAGTGAGGTTTACTCTCCATTGTTCTAACAGAGCCCCCATCTCCCCATTAAGATTGCAGATCCAAGTCCACTTGAGATCCTGCCTCAAATTCCACTATGGGAGGATTCCTGATGTCCTTTTCCCAATTTGTCTAATTAGCTTGGCAACTTAGCTCGTTTGCAAAGTTTTCCTCTCTCACTTGTTTCCAAAATTCATTGTAATCCTCATCTCTTCCGTAAGACCTCTGTATGACTGGATGAAAACTCTCTATCTCCTGATCGGTTGTGTTCAACACTATGCGGTCATCCTTGTGTGTATTTTCAGGCTTTTGTGCACTGGGAGTCTTTTCAGCTACCCGTGAAATGATAGTCTCCTGCTAAATTGGGTTTTCCGTTGCACAATTCATTGTTTCTCTTGGTGGTTCTAATAAGGCTTGCGCAGTCTCGATCATTCTCTGGCACATTTCAAGTCTCTGCTTTTCCAATTCCGCGTTTGGGTATGTCACCCACCTCTTTTCTTGTGTTTGGTTGTTCTTTAACCTAGCTTCGTAAGCTCTCATCAGTGCGTCCAATGGTTCGTGCACTTTGTCGACTACCACTGATCCCCCTGAGCTTAAGCTCGTTGTTTCTCTGACTCCGCGGTCCTTGACTAACCATTTTAGTTGCTAACTTTCCATTCTCAGGTTCTCTAGTGGTTTTCTTAGCTTGAGCTCTAGTAACAACTTGCGTTGGTATCCGAGTTTCATTTTCAGACCCACTGCTGGTAGGAATAGTTTCTAGCATATTCAATGTCGTCTTTTGCACTTTGTTTGGATTCTTTGAACAATCCTCAATGAAGTGAGTAACCCCACACTCAGTGCAATAAGCGTTAATTCTAATGATTTCCGTATGTGGACAAACATTCATCAGATGGTCACCTCCACACTTGTAACAGGGTCCTAGTGCTAGTCTTGGTCCCATTTGATTCGTCCTTTGTGGATAGGATGGTCTTTGTCCTATTAACCCTCGATGAGCTATGAACATCAATGTTCTTGCGTCCAAATTGTATCTCTTCATCAGAAGCACTTGCAACTGTTGGTATTCCAACATTCCCAATCATGCCCCATGGTTCTGGTTGTTTGGGTTCTTCTGGTGTGTAATACACAGTTGGAGACATGTGTGCACCAGATTCTTCGTAATAGGCTTGAACAGGCACTAGGGATTGTTCTTCCTGATTCTCTAAGGTTGGTGCATATCTAATGCCCACTGGTCTTGTTCCTGGTAAAGGTGGTTGTTGTCCCAATACCGGTTGCGGTCTTTCTATCCCCATAGGTCCTGGTACATTTCCTGTTGGGTATCGAGGTACTGGATGTACTTGAGGTGGTGCTAATTGAGCAGGAGGTGCATACTGACGCTCCCTTACATACCCTTTGTTGTAATAGCACTCCTCTGTTGGATGGTTTGTCCATTTTTGTTCAATAGCACACCATTTCAGTGTTTTTGGCAATGGTTTTTGGTATGGTGCCATCCTTTTTAGAGCCTCTTCTATCATTTGCTCTACATTTGGCATGGTTGTTGTTTGAACATTCTTTTTAGTGGTAGTCTCGCTCGCTACGGAGGAGGAGCTACTGGATGCAAAATCTGTATCCGCTGACACCTCTCCATAAACCGTGCAGTTATCCACTAAGTACAATGCTTCTCTCGTTACTTGCTCGAAACTTGTACAAGCTTTCAAGTGCAAGTCCTTCTTGAGAGTGTCGTTTCTCAGTCCCTCAATAAAGAGAACAGATAGTCTGTCATCTTGTGGTCGTTCACGTACTGGACATCTCTCAATGTATTGTTTGAAGCGAAGTGAAGCTTCCTTCACTTTTTCGTGTTCTCTCTGTTTAAAATCATATATTTGTGAGACCGTATTGTGCTTAATCCCTCGTTTTGAGAATTCCTCAGCAAACTCTCTTAGAAAATGGTCAATGTCATGGAATCCCCCTATGTTCAGTGGTTGAAACCATGTCAATGCCGTACCTTCTAGAGTAAGACCAAATCCCTCGTATTGTGTATGGAAATATGTTATCTGCTCAGCTCTTAAGACTTGCTTAAAGAGTGACACATGTGCATACGGATCTCCTAAACCACCATACTTCTTTGGCATACACTTGGCTACTTGAGATGGTCTCATGCGTCTATGGTCGGCTACCAATCTCATTGCACCTGTGTCCCGGCTAAAGCTTTCTCTAGCATCATGGACTTCATGGGTTACCCTTGTCGGTTCCCCTGCCCTGAATCTACTACTAGGAGGTAAATATGATGGTTCCGCTTCGAACCTTGGGCCTAGAGTGGTATATGTGGGGATTGAAACTGCACTACCTCGATTCGTATCCATTGACTCTCTGGAATGTAATGATCCCATTGGTCCAAGCTTCGAGTACTGAGGTTGACTGAAAGAGTCAGCAACTTGAGTTCTTTGTCCTCCTGTCGTCATTGGGTTTTGCCCTCCATTTGTTGGTGCTGGTCTTTGTGAGCTAGAAGTAACATAATACTGATGTAGTGGTCCCCCAAAGTATGTATATCCTTCTAATTCTCTCTTGCCCATTGTTGAGTATTGCCTCCCATACTTGTCGTAAGCGGCAATTTTCACTTCCGATCCCTCTGTGTAGGTAAAGACATAAAGTCTTTTTTGGTCTGTCAACTCTCCAGTGTAGGGTTCTTCACATCTATAATAGAGATCCTGCTCCCCATTATTATATTTGTATAGCCCCACATAGATGTTATCAGTGTTGATCCTTGTAGTTTCATTCTCTCTTCTTAACCTCGCATCAGGGAAGTTCATTATTGGTGCCTTCTCCTCAAGTTCTTCATCTACTTTGGCTTTGGTGCCCATCAATCCCCACTTGTCCAAAATGTTAGGGTTTAGGACTACCAAGTACATGGTACCCTCGTCATCTAGATATCTATCTCCGCTATAGCTCACAGGCACTAAGTCCTTGAACTCACTAGGTCTCTCTTCTATCTTTACACAATAGCGGTCCATTCCATCTTTGTAGATCTTGGCACCTTGCTAATTTTCGTACTGGTATTTTATGAACAATAGCTTCATTGTGGCGGAAGGGTTTGATGATCCTGCTGCCATATTTTCTCTGTTGTTCAGGTTCAAGTGTTCCAAGTGTTCAGTGAAAATCTCGTAAGATCTCTCCGAAGAAGTATCAGAGACACTTCCTTCAAAGATCGGCTCTAATGGTTGCACCCAACTTTGGTTTACACTTCCCTCGGTTGATATGACACTTCCTTGTTCCCCTTGTTTTGGTTGGTTATTCTGGAGATTCCTGCCCGATCTCAAATTCATCAATTCCCCTAAAGGACTTTAACTTTTTCGTCTCGGCAATTTGTTTTCCCCAAGTTTTTGTGGTTGTAAGTTGAAATTAGGGTATAACTCCCCTTTTGAACACTCTGGTAAAGTCAAAATTTCTGTTTTGGTCTCTGTTTGGTCATTTAGACATCATACGCGTATGATGTCTAAAGTTGCAGATTTCCACTTTTTTGGCACAAAATCCTTCCTAAAGCTTTCTCTAGTGCTCAGCAACTCACAGATACACAAAAAAATTTTCTGACTTTTGTTTATTGCAAGTTTCACTACTAACTCGACGGTTTAGTGATCTAACATGCAATCAACCATATCAAGCAAATACTCCAATGATTACTAGCTTTAAATCAGGATCAAATGAAGTCCTACCTAAGCTATTCCTAATCATAAAATGGGTTTGGTAATTGTGATTTTAAAGATATCCACTGTCACTCACAGACTAGCAAATTCTTGTTCTATCAACAACTACTCAACACCAACAAAACAACAAACAAATCTAAGCTAAGCTAAAAATACTGTCAACACGGAAGACCCAGGAATACCCCACTTCCTAGTATCTCTCGAGATCTTCGGAGTCCACCACTCCTAGATCTTTTCTACCTAAAGTATACAAAGTAGTTTATACGACTCACCTCGTAGGAATAGTCTAAGGTCACCTACTTAGGGCTCTCGTCCCCTGCAGCGGCGCCAAATGTTAAGGCGGTTACGCCGCTAGCGGAAGCTAAATAGCGAGAACTCAACCAACAACAGAATTTGTCAGACGAGGACGGAGCTTGACCCGCAGGCGCATGGAAACAACTAGGTGGGTGTCAAATCACCTACTCGACCTTCTAATGACAATCACTACTAAGGAAATCAAATCTAAGTTCTAAAATACGCAAGTGACTGAAATTCGTACTACGAACGAATGCTATACGAAACAGGATCTAGAATCATTGAATCGATCTCAAACTCAAGGGGAAGTCTATACACTAGGTAAGAACGACACCCTAAAGACTTGAACTGCAAAATCAACCTATAACCACTCCATGCGGTAAACGCGTATGAAGACAAACCGAAAAATACAGGTGATCGAAACTTGACCCCGATGGTACTAATGTGTAGCTCTACTCGTTGTGGTTCTATAGATATGCTGCACGCTCTATTCCGACACACGAGTTGGAAGAAAACTCACACCGAAGCTCATAGGAACTTACCACACATAGAAGCCGATAGCGCGCACTCTTGGTATCTGTGCGTAGCTCTCGCCGTTGCTAACACAATGGCGGTGTCGCTTCTCCAATGGCAGCTCCGTAGCTTGTGTAGCAAGTAGATAAGACTCTCTCTCTCTCTCTCTCTCTCTCTCTCTCTCTCTCTCTCTCTCTCTCTCTCTCTCTCTCTCTCAGACACAGTCACGGCGCTCAAAAACTCACTTTGATCAATAATCTGAATCCTTTTAGGTTACAAAAACTTTGGCTTATATACCTCAGCCTTGGAGGTGAGAACATCTCTAACTAATTACATCAGCAAGTGAAATTACTTCGGGATTACAAGCTGGAAACTCAATTGAGTCCCGTTACTTAATGAATGGCGCAAATCAAAATAAATGTCGTAAAGACATTTATTACAATCAATGGTTACAAAATGATGAGTGTGAGCAAAAATGTGGGTGTGATCCTCTGCTGGCTCAACACTCTACAAATTGAGATACATCTTTATACATACCCTTCCACCAATATTTTTCTTTCAACTTGGAGAAGGTTGCCCACACACCCCTGTGTCCAGCCCATAGACTCTCATGAAACTCTTCCATGATCTTTACTTGAGTCTCTTTTTTACATATAACTCGTTGTGGTGTAGCACCCTTTTGTTTAGGATGCTTCCACAAATAACCATCCCTTAAAAAGTACGCATATGCTTTCGTGCGTATCCTCTTGAATTCTTGTTCAGACCAATCATCCTGTTTTGTTAGAGTACTCAAGTAGCTTCCAATAGAAAGCCAATCACCTTCATAAAGATCTTTCAAGAACAATTCAAGTGAATTAGTCATGCAGACATTGTTACCTTTGACATGAGAGATAGAATAGAACTTTGTGCCTACATCATCTCCCTCATCAATCATTTGTGACTCATCTTCATACCTTGCCCTTGATAGCATATCTTCCACTGTATTTTCTTTACCTGCAATGTGCTTAAACTCGAGATTTAAGGACTTAATGTAGGCAATCCACCGCAACATAGCAATGTCTGGCGGTGAGCATCTTGTAATCATCCCAAGAAGTGGTAGACAATTTGTTTCTACAACCACACATGCACCAATTAGGTACTCTTTCCCACTTTTCAAGGCTGTAACCATGCCCCATAACTCTCTCTTTATCTGTGGATAGTTTCTTTGGCATGAACTTAGTACCTTTGCTCCAAATCTTACCACATAACTGTGTCCTTCTTTGTCATCTTGCCCTATTGCCCATCCAATCCCTGTAGGACTAGTGTCTACTGTCACAATTACTGGCCTTTGACACTCATAGTCTACCTTTCTCAAAGTTGTTGCTGACTGGAGCAACTCCTTTAGATTTTTCATGGATTTTACATGTACTTCTGTCTATTTAAACTTTTGATTCTTTCTAAGCAGCTGATAAAGAGGATCAGCTACATGTGCATAATGTGGAATCCAAATAACATAGAAGACACATGCTCCCAGAAACCTTATAACCTCAGTGATGCTAGTGCACATTTCTTTCATTCTTTGGATGGCATCTACCTTTGTTGGACAAGGTTTCCTACCATATGGCCCGCACATGTGCCCCACAATGAGAACTTCATTGACACCAAACATAGACTTTTTCCCTGACAATGTAAGATTCACTTCTTCCAACCTAGACAAAATTTTATCACAATCATTTATGTGATTTACCACAAACCTGCGACATCCCTTGAGATCCAAAGCTTCATCTTTGTCACTTTCTTCACATCCTTTGATAGACAAATCATCAATGAAAGGCATTGTGATTTGAGGAATAAAGTCACAGAAGACCTTATTCATCCCATTCATCATATGTGCAACCAAGTTGGTTGCTCCCTGTGGCAAGGTACACATCCTTACCAAACCCAAAGGTGTCCTTATGGTTGTCAAGTCTCTGCTTTCGATTGCAAGCTGAAATTGATCATACCTTGAGTAGAGATCTCCCATTGAGTAGATTGCCCTCCCTGCAAATGCCTCTGCAAACTCATCCACAATTGGACCTGTTCCTACATTTCTAATTGTCACCTTGTTCATTGGTTGCATATCTTGGATGAAGCGTAGAGAACCATTCTTCTTTGGAACCGTGAACCACCTGTTTGAGTATGGAGCACAAGAAGGCTCCAAAATTCCCATTTTGATCTTCTCATTCAGTAGCTCTACTAACTTTGGCAAATGCCTTTGGAACCGGAATAGGTCGGAGATTCCAAGGCACATGAGGTATTGTGAAAATTACCATAGGAGCTACGATAGAAGGATCAACACATCCTATCTCATGTGGCTCAAATGCAAAATCCTTACCATGCTTTGAAAGCATTTCTTTGAAGCACTTTGTCTCCTCCTGTGTTAGAAACTCCTCGCAACTGAAGGAGTACGAGCGGAAGTGCGACGCGAGAGAGAGTGCGAGAAGAAGAGCACGACGATATGGGGAACTCGCTCTACTGTAATGTGTAGAGCATAGTGAGTTCTTATTAGGTTTTTACAAAAGAATATGTGTACATACCTGGTGGCCCGCCCACTTACCTGGGCGACCACATTGGGATTTATACCCCAACAACCTCCCACTTAAAGTCCAATGTGGTACTTTAAGTGTGAAAGAAGCTACTATACAAGCTAATATACAAGAGATGTAGAGAATTGATGTACTACCCTACACCTAACTGCTTGCAAAAATGCGCAAAGCTCTCTGAGGGAAGTCCTTTTGTAAGTAGATCAGCAGGATTTTCTGTGGTGTGAACTTTGACAAGCTAAAGCTGCTTATCCTCGAGCATTTCCCTGATGCAATGATACTTCACATCCACATGCTTTGTCTTTGAGTGATAAACTGGATTGTGAGCCAATTGTATAGCACTTTGACTATCACAATATAACACAGGCATCTCTTCTTTGATTCCCAAATTTGTTACTAGTCGATTAAGCCAAATTGATTCTTTGCATGCCTCTGATGCTGCAACATATTCAACCTCTGTAGTAGACTGAGTAACACAATCTTGTAATCTAGAACGCCATGATACTGCTCCACCAGCCAATGTAACAACATACCCTGACGTAGACCTTCGGTTGTCTAAGTCACCTGCATAATCTGAGTCTGTAAAACCCTTTACACTTAGCTCTTGACTCCCATAGCATATACACATACTCTTTGTACCTTTCAGGTATCTCAATATTCCTTTCACTGAAGGGGATCGGGGAGCACCACAGACGGAGAGTGAGAGAGAGAGAAGGAGACACACACGATGTGGGTGGGGAGACTCCAAGAGTGGCAGCTCCCCCTATACAGTATACTCACTATAAGTATAGGGTAACAGTGGGCGGGCGCCCATGACCTGGGCGACCGGTCAAGGCACATAGGCCTTAACCCCAACAACCTCCCACTTAAAGGCCAATGTGCCTTTAAGCAAGATCTACTAGTGTAAAACTAATAGAAGGTGAGAGATTCTCTCAACCTATGCCCACTGACTCTCGATGAGCTAGTGCATCCGGCTCTATTGATAGACAAACATCCTGCTGCGGAAGCCACACAGAGCTAGCTCCAAGCTCTGCAAATAGTCTACAAGAGCTCATGCACTTCTGCAAGTATCGGTCCAATACCTGCAAACCTCCCCTATGCTTTATGCCGAGATCAGTCATCGAACAACTAATCAACCCTGCTGCAAATGCTCCCACTGCAACTGCTATGTCGGGCCTCGAGATCAGCATCTCGTACATGAGGACACCGAACGTTGATGCAACCCTGGCAACCTCTGCCACCTCCAACTTAGAACTCAACTCATGGAAATCCTGTCCCCTATCATAGAGACCATGGCACTCTGACTCCGAGCTCTGGAGTGACTCCTCGTGCCCACCACATATCACATGTGTACCAAGAGTATCCATCTGTCCTGAATCTGCATCAAGCTCTAGCATAAGCATATCAAGAAATGACTCCACAATAGCCGACATCTCAGCATCCATGTGAGTCATCTCTGTCATCACCTCTGATGACTCGTCCTGCTGTGACTCACTAGAGCTATCCCGCTCTACCTGTGCATCCGTAGACGCAACCTGCACAACAAGGTCACTGCTCTACACTCCATGCAAAGCATCCTGCAACCCACAAGCAAAAGAGACTCGCCTGCTCTCTCTCTCTCTACCTGGCTGCATGATCACAGAGACAACACCGTCTCTCCCGTGATCCACATGCAATGGGTAGCATGTACCACTCCTGACACCTCTCGCAATCACTAGCGAACCCAAATGCATCACAAAATATCGCTCTCGTAGCAAAATCTGACATCCACAATCTCTAAGCTGACCAATCGAGATCAAACTCACTGTCAAATATGGTACATAGCGCACATGTCGTAACAAGTAAGATGCACCACTCGGTAATGACAGTCTCACATCTCCTGCACCTGCTATCGCATGCACCGATCCATCAGTCAAATGTACACTGCCAAGCATCCCGCTAGAATATCTACAAAACCATGCACGATGCGGCGTGACATGAAACATAGCATCTGCGTCTAGCAACCACTGCGAAGGGAGTACACTATCCACATGTATAGCATCTCGTGCATAGCTCGAGGTAAAAGTGACATCCCCGTCACTAGTATACTCCGACACTACATGTGCCTCAACTGTCAAAGCAACTGAGTCCATGGCATCACTACATACATCTTTGAGACTGCCATGTCTCCTACGATGTCGCATACGACAAAAACAACGCCGTCTAACGTGTCCAGAATGACCACAATACCAACATGTCACCTGTCGGCGTGCTCGTGAATGTACATGTCTCACACGAGTCCGTGATGACTCAGATCTATCATACATATCATGTAATCTACGCCAAAGTGGTCTCGAAGTAGTCTCATACATAACAAGAGCATATACAGATTCCGCAAGGTGCAAAGAGAGCGTAGATAGTGCCATCTCCTCTAGCTCCTGCCACTGATCGTCAGACATGTTTGAAGGTCTACCTGCATCACTACTCAATGGTCGATGCAACCCTCGCTGTGTCAATGCATCAAGCATACACTCTCTCCATGCTGCAAAGTCTGACCCATCAAACACGCGCATCTGTGAGAGGTCACAATCTGATCGATCACCTGTCTCTGCCATGAGTACAATGTAGCAAACTAGAAAGCAAAACCACCTCACCAACAACACCTGGAAACTGTCTACAAATATTGCTAGAAACACAATGTTAAACCTGTGAGACACACTCCAAAATAGAGCTCCCGCAATGTCAATACAAGCATCACCTTCTCTAGTATCACACTGCAATCTGTGAGCTAATCACCAAGCCCACACTGTGCGGTATCGATGCATACACACGCACAAATCTCCCACCTGCAGAGAACACCACGCACAAATGCTGAGTGCAACCCGCAATATCTACCTAGATCGCATAAATGATACGCATAAAACTCCTGGGAAAATTTCGCCAGAGTTTCGATGCACAATGGCTATCAACACAAAATAACCATTGTCCTGCAAGCTCAATACAATGAGCAATCAATGCGCATCAAACTACACTCAACATACATGCATAAGCTCTGCAAAACTATGGCAAACAATGCTCGAGATCACAAGACTCTCCCACCCGAGAGCAAACCATTGTCTCAAGCAAAGAAAGATACACAACTCCTCACTCTTGCGAGAGTGGATACAAAAACACAAAACTGTGTCCAAACTGACAAAACCTGTCAAAGTGAGAGTAAACGCTCGATCACAAACTATGGCGAGAATCTGGGAAAAATCCGATAGAATTTCCCCTGAAAACTGAGCAAAAAACTCAAGTACAATCTCTACCATAAACCATAACACTACTCAGTGCCAATGAGTAGAAATGCCAAAATGGCTCCACATTTTCACATACAATGGCAATCCGCACTCAACGTACATCAATGGAGTGAGTGCGCATAAGCAAACGCCAAAAGATTTGCAATCCGGAAACTTGATCAATGCGAAAACAATGCTCTCAAGAGAGCTTACCGGCACTTGAAAGTGCTCGCCAAAATGCATATATAATGGGCATCAACCATGTGCCATAACCATATGCAAACCATCCGCAAAGACCATGAATCCAAGCACAAAATCACTGCCAAAGTATCCTGTGAAAACCAGTGAAAGAAGCTCCACCTATGTGCTCCAAAAAATTGCGTCTCTCAAGAGACCGCCTCGATGGTGTGTAAACGCCTCCGTACTTCGTTGCCCAAGTCTACCAAAAACCCTCAAACCACAAGCTTAACACAAGCTTCAATTGCATCTTCAGCTCAAAATTTATGCACTCAATTTCAAGCATCTCGTGTGCTTCCAAAAGTGCATCAAACTCGCACACAATGCGACAACAGAAAATTTGGAATTTCTGTATACAGTCAGTCTGAGCTGAATATCAGCAAAATGGTGAGGAATTTGCAAAAATTTTCTTCTGCAAAGTTGTAGACTACGTCGAAACGGATGGGCAGTCGGAACAGAATTCTCAAATCTGCATTCTACAAGGAGAAAAACGAATCTGAAAACTGTGCTGCTGCGCATACAGTTTTAAGGTAGCACCTTACACACAATCTTCCACACTCCTTTCTGAGCTTCCACAAGAGCATACATCACTCTCAGCTGAGCTCACAAGCTCCCATTGCATTCTCACAAAGCTTCCAAGCTTTCTTAATCTCTCTACCGTCAAGAGCGAGCGAGCTATCGCCTCGAAGCTCTCAAAGCCGTCGTGCTCTCCGCGGTCACCATAGCTCTGATACCAATTGAAGGGGATCGGGGAGCACCACAAACGGAGAGTGAGAGAGAGAGAAGGAGACACACACGATGTGGGTGGGGAGACTCCAAGAGTGGCATCTCCCCCTATACAGTATACTCACTATAAGTATAGGGTAACAGTGGGCGGGCGCCCATGACCTGGGCGACCGGTCAAGGCACATAGGCCTTAACCCCAACATTCACTACCTCCCAATGTTTCTTGCCTGGGTTTGACATGTATCGACTTACTAGTCCCACTGCAAATGCAATGTCTGGGCGAGTAGCAATCATTGCATACATGAAACTACCCACTGCAGACGCATATGGAATTTCATCCATTTCAGCCTGTTCTTCCTCAGACACAGGACAATCTTGTTTGCTAAGTTTCACATATGGTGGCAATGGAGCACTCAGTGCCTTTCCCTTCTCCATATTGAAACGTTGCAAAACCTTGTCAATATACTCTGTTTGAGATAACCAAATCAACTTATTTGATCTGTCTCTCTCAATGCGCATACCAAGTATATGACTTGCCTCACCCATGTCTTTCATGTCAAACGATTTTGCCATCTTTGACTTCAAAGCTGAAATTTCTTCCAAGTGCTTGCCAGCAATCAACATGTCATCCACATACAAAATAAGGATCAGCCAACTACCACCCTTAGCCTTCTTTGTATATAGACAGTGATCGAACTCACTACGTTTGTAGCCTTGAGAAAGCATAAACTTGTGGAATTTATGGTACCATGCCCTCGGTGATTGTTTTAAGCCATAAAGACTCTTTAACAACTGGCAAACCCAATCTTCCTTGCCTTTCTCAACAAACCCTTCTGGCTACTGCATGTAAATTTCCACATCTAAATCACCATGCAAGAACGTTGTCTTGACATCCATTTGGTGCAACACCAAATCTAATATGGCAACCAATGCAAGAAAGCATCTCAATGTAGTCATCTTGACCACCGGAGAGAAGACTTCCTCAAAGTCAATGCCTTGTTCTTGCTTAAAGCCCTTGGCAGCAAGCCTTGCTTTGTACTTTGGCTGACTATCATGAGCGGTGATCTTATACCTGTAAACCCATTTACAGGGTAGAGCCTTTTTGCCCCGTGGTAATTTAACTAGCTTTCATGTCTGGTTTTTATGCAGAGCTGTCATCTCTGACTGCATGGCCAATTGCCAATTCCCGGAGTCCTTCATTTGCATTGCTTCCTTGTAACATGAAGGCTCATTGCAATCAGTCAACATGACATAGTTCATAGATGGAACAAACCTATCAAAAGGTCGCGTGACACGTCCAGATCTACGCACAATAGGTGGCTCAGGCTCAGCCACAACTTGTGGTTCCACTCTATCCTGTCCTTGCTCCTCTTGAGCCCTGACATTTTGTCTTGCACGTGCAGGTCCATCTTCTTGGAAGACAACTCTTTAATCTCCTCAACCCTCTCTGGTTTAGAATGATATTTGGATTCATTAAAGTGAACATCATTGCTGCGGATAACCTTTCTGGATTCGGGATCCCAAAGTCTGTACCCCATCTCACCAGAATTACCATAGCCTAGAAAGATGCACTGTCTACTCTTTGGCTCAAGTTTGTTCCTAAATTCCTTTGGAACGTGAGTATATGCCTCACAGCCAAAGACTTTGAGATGCTTGTATGAGGGCATTTTGCCTGACCATACCATCTCTGGCACTGAATCCTTCTGCAAAACCTTTCTAGGAGATCTATTTACAAGATGAACAGCTGTTGATACAGCTTCAGCCCAAAACCCATTTGGCAGCTGTGCATTAGACAACATACTTTTGACCTTCTCTTGTATGGTCCTATTCATCCTCTCAGCAAAACCATTTTGAGGAGGATTGTAAGGAGCAGTAAGTTCACGTTTTATACCTTTTGACTCACAAAAGTCCTGAAAGGCCTTTGAAACATACTCTCCACCATTGTCAGTGCGTAAGCATTTAAGCTTCTTGCCACTCTGATTCTCCACAAGTGTCACAAATGTTTTGAAAACACTAAACGCTTCATCCTTGTGCTTGAGAAAGTAAACCCATACTTTCCTCGAGTAATCATCTATAAATGTCATAAAGTAAGAATCTCCCCCTAGAGATAGGTTAGGCATAGGTCCACACAAATCACTATGAACAAGTGCCAACTGTGTATCTCTTCTACTGCTTCTATGCTTATGTGGCTGTTGTGTTTGCTTACCATACAGACAATGTTCACAGAATTCAAAATCATTAAATGAAAATCCAGGCAAATAACCAGAATGAGACAAGATTTCCATTCCCTTCTTAGACATATGTCCTAACCGGCTATGCCACAAAGAAACGTTCGGCTGCTCGGTTACATTGATTACATTTTTAGAGACATTTGATACATAAATCATGTAAAGTCCTCCAGACTTTACTCCATGTGCTACTGTCATATAACCCTTGGATATCTTCCACATGTTCTATCCAAAAGTGGTGACGTAGCCAGCATCATCAAGTAAACCTGTGCTGATCAAGCTCTTTGTAATTGCGGGAACATGTCTTACATTCTTCAGCGTGAAAGAAGAGCCATTCTGAAACTTCAATTGAACATCTCCAACACCTAAGATCTCACATGTCTGCCCATTGCCTAGCCGAACATGATCTTTAGTGGTCACATAAGAAGTAAATTACTCCTTGTTTGGAGACACATGAAGTGATGCCCCTGAGTCTATAATCCAGTCACTCAGTGCATTTCCATCAGATGCTGTAAGAAGAGCTGATTCCATTGTATTCTTCAAGAAGTAGATGTCTCCTGACACTAGACTGTCATCCTCTGCAACAATGTTTGTCACATTTATTTCTTGAATCTTCACTGAGGACTTGTTCTTCTCACCATGGTCTTCAGCTTTCTCTTTGCCTTTTTCTGCTTTCCATTCTCTGCAGTCTCTTTTCATGTGACCCTTCTTGCCACAATGGTAGCATTCTATGTCACTCTTGCCTTTAGCACTGCGGGACTTGCTACGAGACTGATTCCTCTTTCCACCTTTGTACTTTTCTTTGGTCCTTCCCCTGACAACTAAGGCTGTTCCTTTGCCTTTTTCCATTGTATTTCTATTGGTTTCTTCAGTAAGCAGACTTCCTTCTACACCTGCTATGTTCAAACCATCTGGAGGTGCAGAATTACTCAAAGCTGTGCGAAAAGTGTCCCAACTTTCCGGCAATGTGATCAACAGGAACATAGCTCTAACAGGTTCATCAAACTTGACACCTTGAGCTGACAACTGACTGTAGATTGTGTTGAATTCATTCAGATGATTGGACATAGGTGTCCCTTCTTTCATCTTCAAGTCAACAAGCTTCTTAAGCCAGTATACCTGTGAAGCTGCACTCTACTTCTCATAAAGATCACTCAGCTTTAACCATGCTTGATAAGCCGACATCTCGTCTACTACATTGAAGTAAACGCTTTCTGCCAAAGTCAGCATAATGGTAGAAAGTGCCAATTCATCCATTTCCCTCCATTCATCTTCGTCCATATCTTCTGGTTTTATCCCCTTGAGCTTTATAGGTTTTATCTGCTTCTTTTGTACCAACACGTGCCAAATCTGCTGCTTCCACAATGGGAAATTGGTTCCATCCAGCTTCTTGATATTGTAAAGAGCAGTGTCCTGTGATCCAGCCATAACTACGCTTCACAGTAGTTTACTTTCCTGGGAAAAATTCGGCAGAGTGTCCCCTGTAAACTGACCTCTGAACCAATATCAACCTGTCAAATGAACCAAGAAAGCTTCACATTCTGCATAAATTTCGGCAGAGTCTCCTTTGTAAAATGGCTATGGTGTACTAAAAAACAGACCAAAAAACAGCTCAAAAACACTGTCTCTCTGACACTGTAAGCTATGGGTAAACTTGTCCTGCACCTGTACTGTCTCTCACTGTCCTGTAAGCATAGACTGTACTGTGACAATGCCTCAACGGCAGTAAAGCAAAGATGCAATCCCAACTGTCTAACTCACAGTCAATACATCCTAGCTGCCTATCTAAGGGTGCTCGAGGGATCGCTCCAAGAGCTGTATCATCGAAAGGATCTCAACATTCGAGAATTCCCCAGCTCAATAAAACCTCACTCGACCCTCAACAAAGGCTGCAGTAAATCTGACAGTACATAGACTTCCCACAAAGTCATACATCCACAAATTTCCCACTGTATGCTGTAACCGCTGCGGCGGTTGTTTGCTGCGTGACTCACAGCCAGCAAACCCTCAACAGACATACATCATCTCTGACAATACATCCCATGTGAAAGTACCTGCAATGTCAGGATGAAATCTGGAATATCAAGCAGCAAACACAAGCTACCTGATGAACTAGTGGATGTCGCCTATAGTCTGTGTGTAGATGCGTCCGTGTTGTATGTGACACGCCTCCAAGAACTGTGAGCCGTCCTTCGATGTGTAGACAGCCACAAATCAGCACTCTGAAAGTGTCGATATCCTCAGCACCTACAGTCGTAGGCCGAAAACCCCAAATTTGCAGAGTCGGATCTGCACCCACTGAGACCACGTAGTCGAAAATGGCCTGCGCAGGCCTTTTTCGAAGCCGAATAGTGGCCGAGATGACCTCAGAATGAAATTCTGAGAACACCAGCTCAGAATGAGATTTGAGGCCGTGTCTTCGCCTGTCGAATTTCACTCCAATCTGAGCTGGTGACTCTAGACTCCTACAGTGCTGCCCCGAGCCTCGATCTGAGCTCTGATACCAGTTGAAGGAGTACGAGCGGAAGTACGACGCGAGAGAGAGTGCGAGAAGAAGAGCACGACGATATGGTGAACTCGCCCTACTGTAATGTGTAGAGCATAGTGAGTTCTTATTAGGTTTTTACAAAAGAATATGTGTACATACCTGGCGGCCCGCCCACTTACCTGGGCGACCACATTGGGCTTTATACCCCAACAGCAACCAATCTGCAACTCTTGGAAAGACTCCTTTGTGAAGGTATGCCTAATCTTTTTAGGATTCCTCAAACTTGGTTGTAAAGAAGCCTGCTCAATCTTTTCCCTATTGTTGGGTGGTAAGGGTGAAGCTACTGGTTTCACCTTCTTTGCTACACTCTTGTATTTAGTTTCAACATGGACTTCTGGGCCAACTGTTTGATTTTCTTTAAAGGCTTCTATTACTTGATACATTTCCATAGGGAAAACTTCCACAACTTCATTTTCAAGATGCAAACTAGACCCCATTATAGCATCAAGCTCACCGAGTATCTACAAAAGAAACTTGTCCACACAAACCCAAAACATTTTCAGTAGGCTCCAGCAACCCACTCTTTTTCATGCCTATTTGTACATTATGCACATATTTCCTCTCACATCTCTTCAAATCTTCAAGTTTTGTAAAACATACTGATCTATTCCTTGTTACCAAGGAGATCGTTGAAAAAGTTTCACCTATTTTTGGATCAGGCGAGACCCTTTTTCTTTTTGTACCACTGCAATCCCCTTTTACAATGGTACTTGGCCAAAACCCATCATTTCCCTATGGTCATGAAACTCTTTGCTCACCTTTGGTAGAGGATGTTCTCTGAGGTTGTCACATTTTTTTTCATGCTTCACATAAACTGTAAGAAATTGGACAGCACGTTTACCATCTTTGGTACGTATCCTAGCATATGTTGAACCATCGTCCATTACCTTTGTTTCCATTCGAACTCCCACAATGTAGGGCTGTCCAAGGATGAGATGATATGAAGATGTATCCTGTACAAAGAAGTTTTGGTCAATCTTTACATCACCTATTGTCACCTTCACACCTGGACATGCTGCATACAATTCACCGGATGAATTATTTGCCACTTTTACCATCCAGCCATGATCTGTGTCCATTGTCCATTTGCACTTGTTGTAGAGACTCTTTGACATTATGTTTATTTCTGAACCATGGTCAATCAAGGCAACAAATGGCTCTTCAAGATCACCTATCTTGACCAAAGTTTCTGTAGTAGCCCTTGCCCAGTGACTTCGTGAATAATAGCTCCTAGGAATATCTTCAACTTCTTCATCATCATTTGAGAAATGCACTTGCTTCACTATCCCACTAGATTGGTAGCATCCTACCACAGCTCCATCATCCTCCTTATTTTGCAGCTGCATCCCTTGTGTCTTCGAGGTTTCCCCTTCAACCTGTGGACGAGAAACTTCAGCAAGGGTTTGTCTCTTCCTCTTGATGATGTCAATGATCTCCTCATGGAATTCACGCTTTGCAATGCCAAGAACTTCTCCCGTGTAAATGGAGACACTCTTGATGTGCTCGTCCTCTAGCACACAACAAGAGCATAGGTGCATGTGACCTCAACACTCTAGAAGTATTGATGAGTGCCTGTGAAGGCTGCTCCTCTAGTTTTTTAGGTGTTTACAACCCAATTTTTTTGTATTTTGGTCTTTTTTTTAACCGAGCCACGAAATATGGTGTGTGATAGCTCAAAATGAGTGTCTTGGCTAGAGGCACAGGCCGTGCTTTACAGCCCTTGATTCGGTTATGTACAGCCCTCGGAATCCTAAAACTAGTCTTTTCCTAAGTGGGGAGAGGACTAGAATTAGTAAGTCCAAAGGGTGAGTGTGAAGGGGATAGTGGAGGACTTGAGGAACATGTCCCACATGCCCTCCCTTCACTTGAGATTCTTGTGCGCTCCTTGTCGCACTATCGAAGCAAGGGACTTGCCGATACACCGTGTGCGAGCCACAAATGGCTCCAAGCACACAACAAGCCTAAACTAGCAAGCTCAAGAAAGCAAAGGGTGTGTCACTCACCGCTCTATGCTCGCCTTCGTGGTGGATTCCTCGCCGCAATGAAGAAGAAGCTGTAGTCGTGCTGCGCTCAACCGCTTCGCCGCCGTCGTGCCTTCGTAATGCTCGATCGCACACACACACTCCCTCTCTCTCTCTCTCTCTCTCTCTCTCTCTCTCTCTCTCTCTCATACACACACACACACACACACACACACACACACACACACACACACACACACACACACACACACACAAGGAGGTGAAGAAGAAGAAGATGGAGATGGAGATGGAGCAAGAGCACTCTTCTATTGCACAAATGAGAGAATGAGTAAAAATTAGGTTTAGTTGGCTTTTATATGAGCTCACCCCATTCACACTTGGGCGCCCATGCTTAGCCAACTAATCCCTTGAATGTCCCAGTTAGAGTGCGCCTCTCATCGACGATCACTCTTACCCTTTTCCTATTGGTCAGACAAGCCCGGTACCTGACTCTACCAAATACATAATACGCGTCCGTCGTAGGTGATGGGGTGTCCATGAGCCGTGAGGGTTAACATGCCCCCCTTCGTGATGTAGATTCCGTCCTCGGAAGCTATTGAGTTGAAGCTGGTTCGTCGAGGTGGAAGAGCATTTGGGATGAATGTCCTTAGCCTTCTTCAGTCACTGCAAAATCAAACAACATTGGCACAGTAATGGCATTCTCTTAAAGAGCATATGCAGTTTTAGGTAGACAAATTGATTGGTAAAAGAATTTAAACAATTTGTCAGCAATGAACATTAAATTGCAATGTAATCAAATGCATAAACAGATGTAAAGGTAAAAAATTAAACAAGTCTGGGGTCGCTAATTTGACGGTCAAAAGGCACTAGAGATCGAATATTAATACCATGGGTAAGCTTCTTAATTTTCAGTGGTCAATTAAGTTGTTTAATCGCGAGAGACAAGTATTCATGTTCGAGGGCTGACTAGAGGCTATATCTAGAAGACTTTGTAGTTAAGCTACGATAAAAGGAATTTCTCATGAAATCATCGCCTAACTGATTACCTTTTCTTTGACCCCCCAAAGTCTTTTCACATTGATTCAATTTTGATGTGTGTGCTTATTTTGTATGCCTTGGGTTTTTTGCTTTTCAAGGAAAAGCGCCCACACTAGGAACCTCTAGGGCTCTAGTACCATAGGCGATACATGTGAGTGAAGTACCAATTTAAGCAGGGATTTCTCTTCCAGCTTAAAATTTTACATTGTGGCACTTTGATTTTTTGTGTGTTCATTTTCAACATTTTAATTTTGTAACTTTGGGGGGTCATATAACACTGTTATCCTCCCCAGGCTCATCACATTAGTAAACTCCCTTTATAATACCTAAGCTAAAGGTCAATAGGGTTAAGCCCACTAGAAAGCCCTAGTACATTTCATACAATGCTGCCTAAATCGGATTAAGAACCTAAGTAACCATTGCTTATTAGGAAGGCACTCCCCATGGTATTAAGAGAAGATTTCTAACACCTAACTTGGTCAAACTAGCTTAGTCGGACTGCTTGATTTTTAAACCTAGACAAGTGATTATGAAGAAAAATTACATTGAATTAAATGTTTGATACTAAGCAAATGCATTGAATATTAGTCTACCAATCACAATCAAAGCAGACAAACATGGATGCAAAAAGATAAGGGCAATGCTAATGGACATAAAACACATGTTTGTGTTGATGGTCGTGCTTGATTTGAAGTGTGAATGAGAGAAAGGTTCCATGAAGGTCCAAATCCTATCAATAGCAACACGCTCCTGTACACACTAGTAAACAAAAGGAATACCTCCAGGAGGCACATTAGTGGGAAAAGAGAACTTTGCTAATCACTCAACTCTAAAATAGAAACACTCCTATCGTACTAATCTTACCTACCCTCCATCACTCAAGTGATGAGGATCAAAGGTGTTTTATGGCATAGGTTTCTGTTTCACTGTACCAGATGTGACATGTGTAGGTCTGAGTCAAAGTTTTGACTTTTAATGTGCATACTCGTTTGCTAATTGCTCTTGCTCTTTATTTTTTGTTTTTTGTGAGTATAAATCTTTATATGTACATTCCCTAAGATTGGGAGATATAGAGGTCAGGGAGAAAGGTTGAGAGGGAAGCAAGTGAATGATGACAGTCAGCAAACACTCCCCCCTTACTTGGGTAGATCATACCATTTGAAATGAGCTTGTCACCCTTTGAAACCAATTGTTCCAGTTGGTAATAGGTGAGGATTTTTGCCAGTAGTTTTCTATTACCCTAGGTGCCTCGTCAAGCTGCAAGGGTGGTAAGGTACTCTCCCAGGATCGAACTTGAAGTGGTTCATCAGGTGATTCTTGAATACTGGGAGGTGTGGATTCTTTTGTAGCTTCATGGAGATCCACTACTATAGATGGAGGCTATGTAGAAGCTTTTACCTCTATGGATGTATTACATGAGGAGCTAGAAGCTTCATGGGACTCCCCCCTTCCTGAGCTAGGTGGAACAAATCTTTCTTTCTTTGGTATCCAAACTAGCTCGGGAGTGGGTGTGTAGCATTCTGTAATTTTTTTCTTTCCCCGATCATTGATTCGTTTTGGAGCTACGGGATTGGGCTCACTTGGGTCAGGTGATAGGTAAGAGCACAATCTACGTTTTGGCACCCAGATTTGATCATTTCCTTGATAGTAGCCTTGGGCTTCCAATAGTCGTTTAGGGATCCATCGCAACATTTTCTTACTTTTATTGGAGCGAGTGGTACGTATCTTACAAGTCTTCTATTTTTTAGCACTAGCTATGGTCACTAAAGAAGCTTTAGGGACCCACTTGTATGTTTTCTTCGTTACATTAGGATGAGTCTTGTCGGAAGCGATATGCATTGCTTGTAGCATATTTAAGGGTATAGGCATTTCATCCCCCTCAGGTGTTACCCAGGTCGTCCCCCTATTTCCCCAAGTGTCTATGGTTGCTGCTAGGTGGACCCAATCCACATTGTCTGACTCAGTCATCCCCGGTAGGATATCCATATAAGGAGAATCTTGGCCAATGTCTGTATCCTTCTTACAAGTGTAACAATATTGTAGTGGGGCCGAGTGAATTGTGGTGTCAGAGCGATGATCAATAATGGTTTTACTCCCTAAGGGGTGTACCTTACCAGTCACCAAATCCACTCTAAGGACAGAGTCTTGGAATTGCAAATAGACATGATTTTTAGACCAATCATGAACCATTTGTGCTTCCCTCATGAATGGTCGTCCTAAAATTATTTCATATGACATAAGGTGTTTAGAGGAATTCATTACAATGAACGTGTGTCGTACCTTGTGTCCTAGAACTTTGATCTTAAGATCCTTGAGCATCCCCATAGGTTTGGCTATGGTACCATTTGCCATCTTTACCACAATGTTAGTAACACTGAGGCGGGGTTTTCCCATGGATTCCCAACAATCTTTTGTAACGATGCTAACTCCCGCACCACCATCAAGAATTCCCTTTATAGTTAATCCCTTGGTAGTGATGGGTAGGGTCGCATTAGACTCATCGCCTTCAAAATACTGCCCTAATTCGTTAATGGCTACCTCGATTACGGACTCGTGTCCATTTAAGTCAAGTGATTGCACATGATTTTCCTCATCAATCATAATCGAGTCAGGCCTATTTGGTTGCACAAACTGCGGTAATCCCGTTCGTAGCTCTTCGTTAAGGAATGCTCGAAGTGCAAGGAATAACTCAGGATCTCCATACAACTTTGCTATGATCGTGGTTCGGACCTCAGAAGACATGAAGTCCACTAGTTTGGCAACATTCATTGGCATTTTGCAGGGTGTAGGTCCTTGACTAGGAACTGGTGAGGATGGAATCTCATATTCCTCAATGGGATCAGGTATTCCTTCGTTAAACATCCTTTCCAACAAGAAAGGTGTATGCTCACTTTCTGATGTCCCGTCCTCACTCCCTTCTTGGATGATACTAGATATGGCTAACGGTCTATGGTTCATGTGGGGTGGATGAACTTGCGTGGGAAACACTGTGTCATGAATTTTGACATGCATGGGTTCTGGTTCTAGTTTCCTTTGAGTCTCCTCTACTAAACCTCTTAGATGTTTCACTTGCTCAATCTCGTCTACTGGGTTTGGGTACGTCCCAATCTTCTTTTTACGATTCTTCCCTTTTTGCCACTGTGGTTTATCTTGGGGGTCTTGGATTGGATTTGGAAACACTTGTGGTGTTTTCAGAGGCTCTTTATGGTTTTCTCTTATTCGGTTTTCATTTGGTTCCATGTTACGGTTTTCTTTGTCGGTCTTTCCCTTTGTGGTATTGGTTCTAGTCTCCATTGTCTCGATTGAATCTGAATCATCATCGAGGTCATTCATATACACGGGGTCATCTCTTGTTCCTATATTTGTTTTGGAACTTGGCTTTGAATTTCCCGTATTCTGCGACCTCTTCCTTCGTGTCTTCTTTTTCTTTGCTTGGATAACTGATGCGGTATCTCTCTCTTCGAGGATATGGCCTGGCCCTTGAAGCATGGACCGTGTAATCGCATAAGCGGGTGCGACGGGTGGTATTGGCGATGTCACACTAGCAATTTCGACCAAATTTAGGGGTGTGATTTTAGGCGCATTTGGGTTATAGGGGCATTGGGCAATCAAGTGATCTATGCCACAAAGATTACATGTGAGTATTGGCATTGCAGACGTGCTCCCTTGATTCATTTGCATCTGTGCAGCATTCTTTTGCAGCCTAATAGGGCACTCCGCTGCTCGATGTGGTCCACCACACTCGTAGCATTGAAGAGGTGGCCTCCTAGCTTGGGTGTTGATATTTTGACCTCTGGATGCGAGAGCAGCAGCTTGATAAACCGGCTTGACTTGTCCCCAACAATCTTCCATGTAGTATATAGGACACTCTTCCAATGTATCAAGTCTGTAGGCAATACTAGTGTCTATTTCCTCCTCACAGCCATCTGCATAAGCATTAGATGGCTCGCAACCCACTTGGTTCATAGGGGCGACTCTTGGATGCGGGGGCTGCGGTCCTAGCATAGGAGGTGGTAGCGGTGTAGCTTGTACAACATTTTGAGATCTAGGGACCATGTGTTGCGGTAGTTGCTCAACAGGTGGAGCAGGCATCAATACAGGAGCTCGAGGTGCATCCGTCCAGGCTACAGGTGGTCTATTTGCCATCATACATTTGATCATTAAACAATCCTTAGCTTGGTGACCATACCTACCACATGCATTGCAAGTTCCATTAAATTTTACTCTAAACGTAGGGCACTCACTAGTGCTATGTGGACCTAAGCAAATGGAACACCATTGTTGCTCCCTTCTTGGATACATGTGACTATTTTGAAGGGGTCGGTTATCCTTAAGAGACTCTTGGATTGCCTTAGTGAGGTCTGTCAAGAATGTCTCAAATACCTTTGGCTCATTGGCAATGGGCTTTGCAATCATGGGTTCATACTCAATGGCTTGTGAGCTAGTAGATATCGTGTCAGTAGACACCCTCATGCCTGCTATCATCAAGTTGTCCTCTAATTGGATTGCATTGGCAGTGACATCTTCCCAGGTTGTGATACCTCTAATCACTAGTCCATTATAGATTCCTTCATTCCTCAACCCTCGAATGAATTGATGAAGCAGTTGGTTATTGTTGAAGTGCTCATTTACAGGGCAGCAAGAGTTTAAGTGCTTTAGACGACTAATGAAGTCCCTTACTGACTCTCCTTCCTTACGTTCGGCCTTCTGTAGCTGAGATGCTACACCCCAAAGCACACCTTCTCGTATGTACTCCTTTAGAAACAACCTTCGAAGGGTAGGGTAGATTGTTTTCTCGTCCACCCTTAGGGTTCTATACCAATCTCCAGCCTTCCCACTTAATGTCAAGCTTAAGGCATTGCACTTATGTAGTTCGTTGCGTTCCCCTAAGGAATCACATACTTGTTCAAACACTTCAATGTGTTTTCTAACATCTTCGTCCCCATTGAATTTTTGCGTGAGTTTGGCAATTTGTACTGCCTTACTTCTAGGCTCTCTATCAGATGCATGACGCATATTTTCCGCGATAGATCGACCTATGGTTTGAGCAAACACTGCCAAGTCACCTATGTGAGGAGGCAGGGCCGGTGGAGGTACTCTTGGAATCATATGTGGGAGAGGGACGGGTACCGGTCTTGGCATATGTGTGGATGATGCAGGATATGGAACATAACCGGGCATAGGTCCACTCGGATAAGGGCTAGGGAGCGGCACTCGAGGAGCATAAGCAAGTGGTACAATTGGAGGTGTGGGGGCCATGTGTGCATAAGGGGCTAGAGGCACATACGGTCGAGGCCCCATATTAGGTACTACAACACTAGGTAGTGGCACTGCGCTAACCGTAGATGTCATCGGTACATTCTCTGTCAGGCTTATCCCTGGAGTGAGCACCGTGTTTTCTTTAATAGAGGGTTGAACCAAGTTAGGGAAGCTAAAGTTGTCGCTCGGAGGCTCAGATTGCATAGAGACCCCAGGTGAAATGACGTAAGATGGGTCCATGGGGCTCATTAGAGGAGTCTCCATTTGTGATAGAGTAGGCTGTTGAGCCTTGCTCGTATCCAGAAATCTCATGGGGCCAGTTGAGAGTATATTTACCCCTCGGTTTTGCCTTTCTGATTGAATAATGCCATGGATAACATTACAGATCATTTTCTGTTGATCTTCGATGCTCGTGGCACTAGAGGTGGATTGTACAATCTCTATCCATCCTACATGGTAGGCGTGGCCAGAGTGTACATCCGTCAACACCTCAGTGTGGAGGTCGTATGTCCAATGATCATTAATGAACAATCCTTCTAGAGTCGATGTGTTAACGGTTTCTTGTGAGGTAGAAGCAATGTTGCTCCCCGTGGGTTTACTTGTCACCAACGGTACTCTCGAGGGAACTTTTGAAGGAGGCAGCTCAAAAGGGCCTTCATGGTAAGAATTTGGCAGGATATCCACATGGACACTCTTTGGGGGTGTGGGGTCCACGTGCGATGTGAAAGGAGAGTCCACTTCCCCACCCCCTTCGTGTGCTTCATTTGCATCAGGTTCCGAGCGAGTAGCTCTACCTAATGTTTCCATGAAACGGCTAAACATACTAGTACTAGGCTGTGGAGCTTCGGGAGGTGCCTGGCATTCTCTCTCAGTGTTTTGGGTAGGGTACGCTTCCATGATTTCTGAGTCGGAGGAGGAATCACTAGCGGCTATTTTAGGGTCTTGGGTGGTGCTACTTTGTGTCCCCGCTGAGGGTCTAGAGCCTATCGAGGATGGGTAATGGGTGTCCGTATGAACAGAGGCACCCTCAATATGCTCGTGTTCTAGCACCTGCCCAGAGCGTAAGTGCATGTGCTTTTGATACCCTCAGGTGTCAAAAAGCTGCTCTAGGAGGCCTTGTGACTAGTTTTTAGCGTGTTTTTTGTTTGTTTTTTTCCTAGATTTTTTAGAGCGTGTCGTGGAATGGGCCGTGTGATAGCTCAAAACGAGCGTATCTCTAGGAGGGACGCGCTGTGCTTTACAGCCCACCGTTTGGTTCTATTTTGCTCCAGAAAAGCCCGAAACAATCTTTTCCTAGCTAGGGAACTAGGCTCCAAATAGCAAGTCTAAGGGTGCAAGTGGGAAGAGAAGGGAGGAGAGTGGAGGACTTGTCCCACATGCTCTCATTCCCTCTTGAGGGAGTAGGGTATATATATAAGAGTGAGTCTAGTATATATCATAAGACTGAGGCCTGAGGCCTGGGCCTGGGCTTGGGCTTGGGCTTGGGGAAACGATCCTGATCTATCTTTTATACAAACCAACCCGTCCATTTTAAAACTCACGTTTTTTATTTTTGATTTATTTATTTATTTATTTATTTATTTTTTTGGTACGCGTTGACCTCGCCTACCTACTTTCTGTCTCACCTAATTACTAGCATGCTTAATTAACTAACTGTGCGTCTAACTGTGCACAAACCAGAAAACACAGAAAATGCAGAAATTGAAACTTGACAGAACTGTGCAATGCAAACCAGAAAATGCAAAAAATGCAAAAACGCAAGAAATGCTAACTGTGCAGTGCAAACCAGAAAACGCAGAAAACGCAAAAAACAGAAATCTCCACACAACTACACACACTCATTCCCTACCTTTCCTATGATAGAAATTGCACCACAAGAAAGCGTAAAGTGCTTAACCGAGCTTAGTGTAGGGCATTTCCCCAGCAGCGGCGCCAAAAATGTGCACTCCTTGTTGCACTGTCGAAGCAAGGGACTTGCCGATACACCGTGTGCGAGCCACAAATGGCTCCAAGCACACAACAAGCCTAAACTAGCAAGCTCAAGAAAGCAAAGGGTGTGTCACTCACTGCTCTACGCTCGCCTTCGTGGTGGATTCCTCGCCGCGATGAAGAAGAAGCTGTAGTCATGCCGCGCTCAACCGCTTCGCCGCCGTCGTGCCTTCGTAATGCTCGATCGCACACACACTCTCCCTCTCTCTCTCTCTCTCTCTCACACACACACACACACAAGGAGGTGAAGAAGAAGAAGATGGAGATGGAGATGGAGCAAGAGCACTCTTCTATTGCACAAATGAGAGAATGAGTAAAAATTAGGTTTAGTTGGCTTTTATATGAGCTCACCCCATTCACACTTGGGCACCCATGCTTAGCCAACTAATCCCTTGAATGTCCCAGTTAGAGTGCGCCTCTCATCGACGATCACTCTTACCCTTTTCCTATTGGTCCGACAAGCCCGGTACCTGGCTCTACCAAATACATAATACGCGTCCGTCGTAGGTGATGGGGTGTCCATGAGCCGTGAGGGTTAACAATTCTAGTCTTTATATATAAGGTAGTGTGAGCAGTATATCATAAGACTGAGGACTGAGCCCTGGGCTTGGGCTTGGGGAAAGATCCCGATCCCTTCCTTTTAGAAGGATATTTTTTAAATTTAATTTCTAAATTTCTTTTAAGTCCCAAATATCCAGAGCGTTTTTTTAATTTAAATTATTAAAAAAGAATGTTTTTTTGAAGATAATGTGGCCGCGCAGATATCGAGCTTCCACGCGCACACAGCAGCTCCTAGGAGCTCTGTTTATCCTCATAGCTAATTAACAGCAAATTAACTGTCTAACACAGAATTGCACACTCACAGAGACATTCAACTCTACTGCTCACTATCTACTCTACTTCTCATTGTCTACACCTGCACATTACAGATCTTGCAAAACTAACAAAAACCAGTACAATGCAACACTAACAGAGCTTACAGCCACTAACAAAGTCTGACAAAAGCCTGCTAATCTACCCGTTGCATCCACTTAACAGTTCTCACAGAACTCAACAAAAAGCAAAAAAACAGATGGAAAAAAGGCTTCTAGAGGTAGCACTGAGTGCTCCTCAAGCTTAATGCAAGGCTGTCCCCGGTAGCGGCGCCAAAAATGTACGGTTTGCCGTACATATCGAAGGCTAGGAACTTGCCTATGCACTCTATACGAGCCTCAAAAGGCTGCAAACACACAATTAGAGAATCCTAGCAAGCTGAAAGAACAATGGTGTGTCACTCACCTCTCAATGCTATCGTCGTGAAGGATCCTCTGCGAAGAAGAAGGAGCTGTCACTGATGCTGCGCTCTACCGCCTCGCTACCGTTGATGTCGCTAAAATACTCTCTCTCTCTCTCTCTCTCTCTCTCTCTCTCTCTCTCTCTCTCTCTCTCTCTAGCGTACACACACATAAAGAAGGATAAGGAGACAAAGATGGAGCAAGAGCACTTCTTAGCTTACACCTCGAGAATGAGGATTTTTAGGTCAAATGGACCTTTTGGCTCGTTCACACATGGATGCCCACAATGGCCGATCGTTGCACAACTGCTGTAAAAATAAGATAAGTTGGTACACCTCTCATCGGCGATCACCTACACACCTATTGGACCGACAAGCCCGATCCCTGACTGTACCAAATAAATAATGCGGCATTTTTCATAGGTGATAGGGTGTCCATGAGGATTAACAAGAGTACTCATCATACTCTTATTATGCATGATGAAATTCTCATTCACCAATTTTATTATCAGTTAGATTAATTAGTATTTTGAATAATACTAAAAATTGATTTAGTTGGTATAGGAATTGAAGTTGGAATTGGATTAGAAATTTTATGCATAAATTTAATGCATTTCTAAACTTTCAATTTCGTAGTTTACACACTTAATTTTTGATTAATTAAGATTAGGAAAGATTTTAATATATAGAAATTAGGTGTAGTGCAGTAACACTAAGTGCGAATCCGAATTGGCTAGGGTTCAAATTACAGACTCTTTTTGAAAATTTTTAGTAAAGTAATATTCAAGAAAAATAACAAGGTTACTTATATGTAAAAACGACCTTAGATTTCAATGAAATTACTAGGGAAATTGACCAATTTAAAGTTCTAAGTGTATAACCTAAGTGTAGTATAAAAACATGGCTCCAAATCATGCTTGAACCCAAAGCGCTAATGATCATGAATCCGGTACAAGTAACGGGGGAACTCCTGCAGAACATGCTATGTCTCCACCAATCAGACCAATCGAAGCTATGATACAGGTTAGTATTGCAGTTTCAAGTTATGCATCATTGCATATGTGAAACCATAGACATATATTAATCACCTTAGGAAAGGAAAACACGGACCGAAACCAAGGGGCTTAACCCCAAGAAACTCGGCATATGTATGACAAGTAGGAAAAAATATTTGGTTAAGCTGTTTTCCAAACGAAAGAATGTATGTCCAATACTTTTGGTATGGTTTCCCTCAAGACTCTCTACTTATTAGCACTGACATTAGGTAGCAATTGCCAAGGTGTGAGATGACGTCCAAGGTGGCACAAATGATGCTGTGATTGGAGTATACCTAGAATGGACTTGTTGGATACTGCAATTATGTTTTTCCATGGCATGCGGATGAGCCCGGTTTGCCACCGTTGTTGTTGTGGCGGAAGTACGCCCAAATTGGCACAGCGAGTACTTGTCGAGCGATATGGGACGCGAGTTTTTGAATAATGTATATATCGATCGAACATAATGGTGCAAGTAAAGATTCTTAAGTGAACCTACTCCAAAAGTTGTTGGTTTAAAAATGGACTACTTTGTGCTTGATTATTGTTTGTAATACTATTGGAAGGGCTATTTTAACGAATGAGTATCATAAATAAGGTAAATGAACATGTATGTTTAAACAGTGTGGTAGTAATTAGGTAACAAAAGAAGGGTGAATGCGGTGTGGAAAGTGGGAGAATGATACCCTCATCGTATCATTCTATGGATGGGTGGACTAGATGAGTCGGGTAACTTTCCAACACTAGAAGTATAGTCATAAATCTTAAAAGAGACGAACCTTGGAAACTGTGCTTCTAAAACATGGAAAAACAAGCGCACAAGTTGGTTACTCTAAGATTTATATTATTAGGTATAATTGATTATAGATAGGGTTATGGTGGTCACATTCTGTCATAGTGAGATATGACCAATCCTTCACTAACGGTTCATGCCCTTGGCTACGTAGTAGCTAAGGCAATGTCCGTTGGTTTTTCTTTCTCAGGATTGGAGACCTATCAAAGGTACTCCGCTCCTCTCAAAAGGGAGCAAGAACCTCACATTGATATCAGAGCCTAGATTAAAGCTTGGGAAGGTTTTTAGATTGATGTTTGGATGTTGACGGATGTGAATGTTTGAAATAATAGAAAAACCTAAGAAAATTGTTTTGAATATTTATATGGTACTAAGGATTGAACTGTACTGATATAGGAAAATGTTCATTTAGCCTACCAAGAATTCCAGGTGTTCACCATCATGTTCGAAATGCATGTCAATCACCAAATTATCAGTTTCAAAAATTGGTGATGAAGATTTTGGATACGGTATTTTCTCAACCTATCCGAAGGGTGCATAGAGGATGGGGAATCGACTGGAGTCATGATCTGGAGGAATCTATACCATTGATGTTGACAAGATATGATGCATGGCTACCAACCTCAAGAAACTTTGATGGATAGAGGAATTAAAAGTTATCAAAGTTTATCTTTTCATTGGTACTAAGAATCCTGATGCTACCATTACCTTGGGAGGAGAAAAGATATCTCTCAGACTCAATGGGTCTATAACCAAGTTACCAAAGTTATCCATGGTGGTAGGATTCGACCCATGTGTGTATCTCTTAGCTTTCAAGGGTCAAAGAAAACTTATTTTTTTGATCATGTAGCCTATTCTTTTGTAATCATGTTAATTGAGTCAACGTCAGTTAACAGCAGCTGCTAAAGACCGAAGATGTACGGATGCACATCAAGGACGAATATGAAGAAGCAGTAAAGATTGGTGTTACACATTTTCCACATTTTCTCAAAATGGTCACGTATTGTAAACTCCCGATTTATTTCAAGCCATTGTAATATTTTAATGTGTTATTGGCTCAATGGGAGTTCCAAGATGTACAAAATAGGTCAGTTAATGTGCCTAGGTAGCAGATTTAGTAAGTGGTGGAGCCCTAAAGGCCTTGGGCGCCCGGACATTGCATATTTTTTACCTAGGTATATAAAACAGTGTGTAAAAGAAATTAGGGTTCTCAAAGTCATTTGTTGAGATCTCTTGAGGTATGTGGCTATGGATTCCTTGAGCTTCTCCTTGCTCATGATACTTGATTAACACTAATCAATGATTCATTCTCTTTCACTATGCCTCTCTCATGCTTCTTATGATTGCCTATGATGCTTAGATTAGCTAGATCTTAACTAATTAGTGGTTAATACCTCTCTAATCTTGTGTGATTTCCCTGTTTTTCTTGTATGTGCATGTAGGTTTGATTGGTCATTGCGGCTTCTCTCCTCCATAGGCTGAGAAGCTCACATCATAGAGTTAACCATTTGTGTTTCCACGATTAGCTCACTAACCGTGTGAGTGTTTCCATGCCCTAGCTGTGTAGCTCATCCCTCCGTATTGACAATTTTGTTGGTCATTGTAGCTATTGCAACGATGGCACCCCCAACATTTGGCGCCGTTGTCGGGGACGATGGCCTACGCTAGTGTAATTGTGGCATAATCGAATGCGTTCCCTCACTAATTTCACTACTAATTCACTTGTGTGTTTATGTTTTTGTGGATTTTGAATGTGTGTGCATGAAGCATTGTGTTCATAATTCCCTAATGTGTAACCGTATCTTGCCAATTATGTGTTTACACACTCTAATTTCACACTAATCCTTTGCTAATTTGACTTATTTTTGCTAACTTACTAATTTTCTATGAAGGATTGGAACATTCGACAATTCAACTGATCTTCAATGGAAAGGTAATTAAGATGGTATTCTCAACCTCTCTAGAATCTAAGGATGTGTAGAATTGTGTAGATATGCGTAGTTTTGATTTTATTGATTAAATTCTTGGGCAATTAAATTCATGAGATTTTTGCAATTTCATTTCGCTACACTATTTCTCAATGTGTGGATAATTTGTAGAAAATTTTTGAGTATTTTTCGGATAATTTTGGTAATTTTTTGGATTTTCGGGTGATTTTACGCGTTTCGGCTAATTTTCGACCTAAATTCGGTTTTTTCGGTTCCGAGCGTGCCTTTCGACGCATGGACTTTCTTCGTCGGATAGAGCTTTACGTCTCTTGGGATAGTTTGCTACGACGCTAAAATAATCTTCTTCTTCTTTCTTCTTCCGCTTTCATCGCCGTTCTTGTGCTTCGTGACGTGTGAACCCACCCTTACACACACAACACACAAGCTACAAGAAGATATTATAAATTTTTGGAAAAAAAAAGGGACCTACTTGTGGAGCCTTTTGTCTTTTTGCCTTTTTTTGTGTCATTGACTTTTGTATTGATTCTTTTCATTTTGTTTCAATTTCATTTCGTTTTTCTTTTCCTTTAAATTTCATTTCACTTCACTTCAATTTCATTAATTTGTATATTAGTCCAAAAGAAAAACACACAAAAAAACCATTAAAAATCATAAAAATAATAAAAATTTTCAAAAACCCCAAAAAAGAGCTAGAAAAATTATAAAAAGAGTATAAAAAAAAGAAATTTCATAGAAAACATAAAAAAATATCAAAAAATCCATCAAAAAATTGAAAAAACTCTTAAAAAACTAACTTCTTAGAAAATTCAAAAAAAATAAAAATTTGACAAAAAAATCATAAAATTAATAAAAAAATTTATTAAAAAAATAAAAATGGATAAAAAACCACAATAATTTAAAAAAAACTTTAAAAATTCAAAAACTCCATAGATAATTCAAAAATTGACCAAAAAAATCATAAAAATTGTAACAAATTCATAACGGCTCACAAAAAGTTCTAAAAAGAATAGAAAAATGACAAAAATAGTTTTAAAAAATCACAAAAAATCCAAAATCGATCGGAAAAATAAAAATAAATCAAAAAAATCATTAAAAATCAAAACATTTCCAAAAAGAAATCATAAAAATACCAAAAAATTTAAAAAATTCAAAAGTTTACAAATAATTAGGAAAAATAAAATGAAAGTCGTGGAAAGTGCCAAAAAAAGCCAAGAAAAGCTAGAAAAAATGAGAAAGAGTCTTAAAAAGCCAGAACGAGGCCGAAAAGTAAAAATAGCACCGCTGTAAAAAGTCAGAAATAACAAAAGCAAAGTCGAAAATTATACCGCACATTGAGAAAACACTGCACACCAAGCAAACCGCTCAAAAGCGAATGAGAGATCAGCTGAAAAAAATGAGCAAAAAAACAAACTCCAAGTAGTGGAACGTTAGGCAAATTTTCAAATTTTTCATGTTAGAAATTGACTTGTGCAAGCAATTGCATTGCAAATTAGCTTCTAATTGGACGAACAGGGACAACTCACATGTGAATACAAATTAAGCTAGGACGAGCAACAAAAATTCTGTTAATCAACAACAGAATCTGCTAGGAGATAGTTTTTACAGAACAAGCCAACATGGACTCAGGTCGAGCCGATAGTTCAAGTACAGTAGAGCAAGCTAGTAGCAGTGGCAACTTCTGCACAATGGCAACCGACCAGATTTTACAACTGTATAGTTGCAAAGGAGACAAAGTCTTGTACACAGATTCAGAAGGCCATAGATATCTAATGAGCAGTAAAAGCAGCACAAAAGCCAAGATCTTATTGATCAGAGTAAAGCCAGATTCAGAAAACTCCCAGATGTTCACAGACTTCAGTGGAGCCACGCATTGCAAGCTTAAAGATGAAGTGCGGATAGAGGTACAAAAAATCAACCCTAGTGTTTATCTAAAAATCTACACAAGTCCACAAAGCATCCATTTAGTGCAGATTCAATCATGGTCATTGTACATGGATTACAGTGGTCAGATCTATAGTCGAGAGCCAGAAATGGAAGATCCAACTGATCAACCAATTAAAGCAAATGGTAAGATTTCCAGTTTCTGAAACCTTAAAGATTGTATAAAGCTTAATCAAACTGATATGATTATTGAAAAAACAATGTAGAACCGTTCTACTGTGGCAAATATTAGTATTTTTGGAATCTTAAGCACAACAAACCACAAGCTAAAAATTTCCAGAACAAAATTTCGATAAAATATAAAAAAGTTACAGGCTCTGAAAGATTATACTAGGAATTTAATTAGTTAAGTAAAATTGGATGGTTTCAGTAATTATTATCAATAAAGACTTTCTTATCCTAAGGTTCTAGAAATTACTGATATTTTCAATTTTCATCATTAAAAATCAGAGAAATTAGTAAAAATCGATTCTGTGTATCTGGGGGGCTGTGTGGGGTAATGATGAACTCTCCCAGACTAGATTTAGCAGCAGGGGGCGTTTTTTGACCTGTAGGGCTGCTTGGGATGCAAGTTATTGCCATTTCCCAGCCCGTGAGTGCCCAGAAACCTATAAATATGACCCTTGCTTCACAATTTCAGAGAGACTCGGAGCCTTGAAACACTCTCTCTCATCTAGAGAGAACGCTACGTAAAATCCATTAGAGATTTAGCTCTAGTTGATTAATCTAAACGATAATTAGCCTAATCCTTCTTAATTGGCAAGGCTAGATTAATCTAGATTCTTAATAAATTAAAGATTAAACCTATGTATACTCATAAATCCTTTCTTAATTAAATATTCTCTGTTGATTGTTGTAATTAAAGCTTGGCAATACTAAGCTAATTAATTATCTTATCATATTAGGATTGAAATTATCCAAATTAACCATAAATTAATGGAAAATATATTAATTAAATTTAGATTAGATTGAGGTAATTATCAGAGCTCAACTAGACAGTCATTAAGCTAAAAAAATTATAAGATAATTTTTTGAGTAATTTTCATAATTAATTAGGCAAAATTACACTATTTTTTTGAGAAAATTAAAGGATAACATAATCAAATTGATTGAAATTGCTTTGAGTTATTTATCAGAGGTTAATTATATATTAGAAAACTCGTGATAATTATTTCAAGCTCAAATAATTAATTTACCTAATTACTTTAGAAGAAATACTCTATTTTTCGGATAAATTAAATAGAGGAAATTAGTAAATTGATTCAAATGCTTTGAGTTATTTATTAAAGGTTAATTATATATTAAGGAACCCATGATAATTATGTCAAGCTCAGATACTTAATTTACTAAATTACTTTAGCAAAAATACTCTGTTTTTAAGACAAATTAAAAGAAGAAAATCAGTAAATTGATTCAAATTGCTTTGATTTATTTATCAGAGGTTAGTTACACCTTAGGAAAACTGTGATAGTTATGTTACTCTGAGATAATTAGTTTACCTAATTATCCCAATAAAATTATATTAATTTTAAGAAAAAATAAAAGGAATAATATAGTAAATTAATTCAAAAACCTTTGATATAAATACCAAAGATAGAATACACCTTGAGGAACCCATAGTAAATACCCCAATCTCAGATAAATAGTTTAGGTATTTATTTTCAATAAAAGTAACCGATTTTGCGAGTAGAATAATGAAAGGAAATTAGTAAATGAATTTATTTAATTATCAAATAAATCTCTGAGGTCCAAAATCACTATCAAAGGGTGGAAAAATTACCTCAGCATAAATGGTTAGTATAACAAATTACTATCAGTAAAATTTTACATAAATCAGACCATAAGTATAAGAGGGAAAGGTTATAAATCAAATTTATGAAAATTCCTAAAGATAGAACATATTCAATTACAATTTAGGATGAGTAATCCATTAGCTGATATAAATTTATAATTTACTAAAGCTAAAATGGAATAAAAAATAATGAAAAATCTAGTTAAAGGGCTTTCCAAATTAAATGGTAATTATGGGAAAGTTACTTATAGCATAAATAAGTTATAAGAGGAATATCTCATCAAATTAACTATTAAAGATATCTACTTACTCCAAAAATCCTTATTTTTGGGTAAAAAAGGAAAAAAAGATTATTCAATTAAACTTCTAATCGATTAAGTCTTTTTATAAGGCTGCCGTCATGGCTCCAAAGAGAACCAGGGGAAATCAAGGATGTTAGCAACAAAAGAAACAAGGCCACTAATGACCATGAGGCTGGGCCTAGCCATAGGCCAACAGAGGAAAGTCTACGGGCTCCCGCCCCATAGTGCATGGACGAGCAGTCCCAGGTGGATTTTTATTTTGTTCACTTAAAATCTTTTAAAGTTCATTTTTAAGTTAGCATTGCATACGTAAAGTTAGGAAGGATAAACTGACTAAAAACGGAACCTGTGATAATTATGTCAAGCTCAGATAAGTAATTTACCTAATTACTTTATCAGAAATACTCTATTTTTAAAACAAATTAAATAGAAAAAATTAGTAAATTGATTCCAATTGCTTTGAGTTATTTATCAGAGATTAATTACATGCTAGGAAACTTGTGATAATTATATCAAGCTCACATAATTAATGTACATAGTTACTTTAGCAGAAATACTCTATTTTTAGGACAAATTAAAAGGGGAAAATAAGTAAATTGATTCAAATTGCTTTGATTTATTTATCAGGGGTTATTTACACCTTAGGAAAACTATGATAATTATGTTACCCTCAGAAAATCAATTTACCTAATTATCCCAGTAAAATTATATTATTGTTAGAAAAAAATAAAAGAGAGAATATAGTAAATTAATCCAAAAACCTTTGATATAAATACCAAATGTAGAACACACCTTAAAGAACCCATAGTAAATACCCCAACCTCAAATAAATAGTTCAGGTACTTATCTTCAATAAAAGTAACCGATTTTTGCGAATAGAATAATGAAAGGAAATTAGTAAATGAATTTATTTAATTACCAAATAAATATCTGGGATCTAAAATTACTATTAAAGGGTGGAAAAGTTACCTCAGCATAAATGGTTAGTATAACAAATTACTATCAGTAAAATTTGCCTAAATCAGACCATAAGTATAAGAGGGAAAGGTTATAAATCAAATTTATGAAAATTCCTAAAGATAAAACATATTCAATTATAATTTAGGGTGAGTAATCCATTAGCCGATAAAATTTATAATTTACTAAGGCTAAAATGGAATATAGAATAAGGATAAACCTAGTTAAAGGGCTTCCCAAATTAAGTGGTAATTATGAAAAAATTACTTATAGCATAAATAAGTTACAAGAGGAATATCTCATCAAATTAACTATTAAAGATACCTACTTACTCCAAAAATCCTTATTTTTGGGTTAAAAAGGGAAAAAAAGATTATTCAATTAAACTTCTAATCGATTAAGTCTTTTTATAGGGCTACCGACATGGCTCCAAAGAGAACCAGGGGAAATCCTCTTACCGAGGAAGAGGATATTAACAACAAAAGAAACAAGGCCACAAATGACCATGAGGTTGGGCGTAGCCATAGGTCAACGGAGGAAAGTCTACGGGCTCCTGTCCCACAGCACATGGACGAGCAGTCCCAGGTGGATTTCTATTTTGTTCACTTAAAATCTTTTAAAGTTCATTTTTAAGTTAGCATTGCATACGTAAGGTTAGGAAGGATAAACTGACTGAAAACGGAAGGTAACTTTCAACGTGTATTTGTTTATAATGTAGGAAAGAATTGTTTGGGTTAAAACTGGTTTAATTAGGAAATATATGATTGATCATCCTTAAGACAGCTTGCCTCAAGACACCTCCAACTCCTTAGTATAAATTGATGATAATGATTGGCTTTCTAGCCACGGATACGTCGGTTACCCCCATGAACGATGAGTTTCTACTCCGTGTCATGTCTTGATGTTTCTACTTAAGTCAGGATACCGTTTTTTATCCTAGGGGAGCCGCCCAATTGTATGGGCAACTGGTTTGGTGTATGGCCACCTCGAACCTTGGGTGGGGGTTTATCCACTCCGAAATATGAATAAGGAATGGGTGCCGTTTTTTCACCCTTAGGTGGTCTTGAGACAAAAAGAGTACTGGTCATGGTTATTATGGACAATGTTTTGATTGACAGTACCCTGCCTTAAGTTTAAAGATGTCTGTTTGCTAAAAGAATGTTTTGAATACTGTTTTTAAGGGTTGTTTTAATAAAATCCTGTTATGAAGGATAAAAGGAATCATTATTTTAATTGTGATAAGAACGAGGTAGTAATTAAATAACAAAAGAATCATGTGTGAGTGTGGGGTGGTAAGTGGGGATTGACTAAGGCTGTCAATCATGGACAGGTGGACCTGATTAGTCAGGTAGCTATCCATCCCTGCGCACTATAACGTTTAGAAAAATTCTTCACTTGGAAGAGGAGTCCACCAGCGGATGTGCCCTCACATATGTTAGGGGGGGAAAAGCGTTTGTTGAGGATACCTTATCCCAATTTGTGAAAGATATAGGGCCAAAATAGTTTTTTTGGACTTTTAATATGTTGTCCCGTTTCCGCTGCGAGACAGGACTAGGTCTTCTTCTAAGGCTATAGACCCCTGCCATTGTTAATGGTAAAGGTATATTTCTTAGATTTTTCTTGTTTAGAGACTCTGACTTTTATCAGACCTAGAGATCTGTCAAGGATCCCATCGCGATCTTGGTATTGGCGGGTTGGGGACCTTACACAAATCTAATGGGAGAACCAAGCCAAAGACGATACAAAGGTCAAGATGGAGCAGTCTACAACTTGATGCTTAGTGTTGTAAAAGAAGATGCCGGCAATTTGGCAAGCACAAAAATAGAAACTTCTCAACAAGAGCTTGACATGACAGAGCCAATTGAAATACCACCAGTCATGGCGTAAATTCCTCAGATTGTGGACAGAAAGGTGGACATTTTGCTGAAGATTCTCCAAGAAATCCTGACAATAGGGATACATCAACTGCCAAGCAAGGTACAGAGAAAATTGAAAATGCGAATCTTGAAGTAAGTGCATTTAACTCGTCACTTTTAATGCAATCAGATGATTATGCATTACCATTAGAAGCACCAGTAAAAGCACTGCAAATTCAAAATTAGCATGAAGATGCACAGACACCTGAAAAGCTTAGAATTGATTCTTTGAACAATAAATTATTGCATGAATTTAGTCAAGGTGTCGAGATATCACCAAAAGTTGAAAAGAATGTTAGGTTTGCAAATGATTTTGCATCCACTGACACAAGTGTGCAATCTTTCATGAATCTAAGGGACACATCAAATAGCATGATGTTAGCATTGTATGGCGCATATAATTCATATGCATACTATGTAGACCAAAAAGGAAAACTTTAAAAAAAGGATCAACCAGTGTTTGAACGACCCACATACCACCTCATAGAAGTGTGTCCAGTGATAGATAAAAAAGGATGGTCCATTTCAGAGGAAAGAATCTATTATAGCCCATCCTCTCTAGAGTTGAAGGATATTACCCGAGTGAACCCAGAAATTTATTCAGAGCCAAACTCTCCTCCATCGAAAATCAAGCTTTGATGTTGTGACCAAACGAACATATAATTTGACCAAAACAGTCGTAGATATAGACGAGAGTTTAGCATCTATGATGCCTTGGGTCCTGAAACCACAGAAGCTCAAATCATAGGAGACCCATGGGATTGATAGTATCAGGGAAAAGATAAGGCTATCTTCAACTTAACTTGGGGAATAATTTGTCATGTTTCTCGAAGATACATAGGAAACTATGTAGAAGGTTTGTAGATGCCAAACATCAACAGTGCTACCCAAAGTATACCTTCACAGTCCCAAAAGGTGAGACTAAACCAGAGCCAAATAATTTTGAACTCTTACAATGAAGTAGGCTATAGTGATCACCCTAGGAAGGGGGGAGCTACAAATCCATCCAGCTCAGCTCTAATACCAAGAAATGCTACAGCAGCTAGAAGCCCTAGAGCTTCTAGCCAACATACCTCTTCAAAGTAGAAACCATTGAAAGATCATATGGTTGTTGGAAGTTTTCAATTGAACCAGATTCCATCAAAATCTGCAGACAAATGTTTATATGAAGATTATCAAGGATAAAAGTTTCAGCTGATCTCCACAAGTCAAAGTCAAAAGCCGACAAAGCCCATAGTGCATATCAAGATGCACAGGGTAACGAATATCAGCAAGATCATGATCTTGTACAAAACCCTATGGATGGTAAGACTGAAGTCAAAGACTATTTGAAGATGATGCAAAGCCTCAAATTGCCAGAACAGGTGACAAAAAAATTCAAAGTCAACGAAAGCTAAATTCCAGAAAGCTACACAAAGGTCACCACCAAAATCTCCTTCGAAGAGACAGATTTTACTAGAAAGTACAATGGATCTATTAAGATCAAGAGTTACCCAGATGCAGGAGGACAATGCTTAACAATTGCAAAAAGGTGAAGTATCACAGCCAACGAAGTCAACATCAATTGAAGTAGGTGATCAAGCAAAGAAAATGCAGATAAAGTTCAACCAAAGGATGTTGCCATAGCAAAAGAAGTCAATACAGACACAAATCCTGAGATGATCAAGTGCAACATAGTTGGTGAAAATGAAGAAAAGCTGTCAAGAGAAGTAAAGCTAGATTTTTAGTTAGACAAGAACCTCATGTCTTTTCGCACTTGGAAAAGATGTGGCCAACCACAACTGGAAGATGCTCTTGCATATGTGAGCATATGTGGAGACAAACGAGCAAAATGCTAGGGAATCATCTCCACTGCCATTGAAAGTAAGTTCACAGATCATCATAGCTCAATTTCATGTAATCACAGCAAAGGATATGCCAAACGACATCATAATGGGAATGCCAATGGCCCAGAAGATGTTAGAGATACAGAATTTAATAAAGATGCAGTCATCATAGAAAACAAATAATGAAGACCAAGACTTGTCACCCACGGACTACAGCACAAAGTCCTCAAGCACAATTAAAATGGAGACTTATATCAAAGCAGATCTTATTGATGATGATTCATCTCCATTGAACAGAACTTCAAAAGAGCTTAAAGCAAATCAGGCAATAGCAAGTGCAGATCAAATAGAGCAAAGAGCAACCACGAAAGATATTGAGTAGAGAATGCCACCAAAACAAGAATCAAAGACAAATATTACAGACAAAGGTAAAGCTAAAGTGAACCTTCCACCGATTAGCAAAGAAGGTGTGGCATCATATGCCTCTACATCAGAGAAACCTCATGGATCAGCTTCTTCAAGCAATTCAGGCTTTCAAAACCTCAAGTCAATTGCTGACCCAACTGAACCAAAGTACTCAAGAAAGCAAAGGAAATTCAAGCAAGTGTTTGTTTAGAGAAATTTAGCCAGGGTCAATGATCCGGTTTGGATTAAAAACAGGAATTCAAATAGAAAGACAAACACATGGGATGGATAGCATCACAATGGAGTTTAAAGGAACAAGAGTACTATAGAGGTAACAGACAGATATGGGTACCAAAACCGTAGGTTAGAGCATACGAAGTGAACTCAAGACCCTCCGAAGAAGGAAGGCCCACAAGGTATCAACCTCGACAATATCCTAGGATACCTAAGAAGCAGGTATACAACAGATCGAACAACATTGAATGATGCTAAAGTCTACCACAACTCTCAAGAGGATACAGAACAAAGACGGATCTCAAGGAATGTTCCTCTTGAAAAAGGATTCTACACAGGCTATACAAAGATTTGGCTACCACTCAACCAAAAGCTAGCTGCAACTAGACCAGACTTGCATGAAGATCTCAAGAGCTCAACAAAGTCAACAAAGGAGATTCAAAGGTCCTCAAGAGATTTGGATTCCTAAGTCTTCCAATGCTCCTAGTCAAAAGCCAGATGCCGACAATGAACACAGGCCTACAAAAACATCAAAGACTCCTATAAACAGGCCCAATTGGAGAATCAAACGGACAATGGAGTCTTCATAGTCAACGAAGGACAACCCAACCAACGTGAATGCAAATTCAAAGATGATAAAACAGGTATGGCAAAAGAAACCTTCAATGCCAACTTGGTCCTTCACTAATCCTCTTTTTGAGGATTCAAGCTTACTTTTACCTGAAGAAATGTTTGTAGTAAGCATAAGAATGTAAAAAGTCAAGTCGCCAGGGTGCAAAAAACACTCTTTGGCATAGTCAGAGTCGGGCTGCTGAGCCATAAAATGAGCAAAGCATTAGACCCAAAGCTTCAAGTCATATTAAACTCTGTGCTAAGAGTCATAGTTATTAGGCTTACGCTCAAGCTGGAAGAGTTGAGCATATCTAAAGGCATGTTGCTCATGCTGGATGAGATGAGCATAAGAGTCGAAGTCTATTAACTTACAAGTGGTGGAGTGTCGTAGAGTCCAACACTCACGCACAGTGCACAGTAAGATGAGAGCACATATCCTCATCAACGAAAACCATTCTTAAAGGGGTGATAGCTTGTAAAGCCATGTTATATGCATTTATAGCTACAACATCTTTCTGAATAACCCCTCAAAATCTTACTTGCACAGCATATTTTTTCCCATGCATTTTTGTGTATGCATAAATAGGATGTCCCATCATCGAACATATGGATTAGACACTCTTTTTGCTTCCACCTATGCACCTTGAGTGGACTACAACAGGCAACCCAATGTTCCATCATGCTACCCTCTCATATTTGTTGTCTTTTTAATTCCATATCTATCAGCAAATAATCCTTGAGTACATTATTAATATTTTCCATGCTAATGAGTACTCCAATAATGCGCGTATCCCAAAGGCACTTTTTTCCCATTGGGTTTTTTTCCTTTGGTCATCCAGGTATTATACCCTAATTTAGAACCTCATCATTCCACTTCTATTGTACATACTTTTCATAAACAAACAGAAGCCTCCTCATGATGATATTACAATGAACAAATGCAACGTCATCTCTCACATCAGACTATTCAGACCAATGAAGATGCTGCAGCAAATTAAACCTCATCAATGAATTCAACGACAACTAAAGACAATCAGCCCATCAACAACCAATCAAAACCTTCCCTTGCCTCAACGGACACCTTTCAACAGTGCCCGAGGACGGGCACTAAAAGCGGAAGGGGGGAATGTTAATTGAGTCAATATCAAATTAACAGAAGCTGCTAAAAACTGAAGATGTACGGATGCACATCGAGGATGCATACGAAGAAGCAGTAAAGATTGGAGTTACACAATTTCCACATTTTCCCAAAATGGTCACGTATTGTAAATTCTCGATTTATTTCAAGTCATTTAATATTTTAATGTATTATGAGCTCAATGGGAGTTCCAAGATGTAAAGAATAGGTTAGTTACTGTGTGTAGATAGCAGATTTAGTAAGTGATGGAGCCCTAAAGGCCTTGGGCACCCGGACATTGTATATTTTTAACCTAGGTATATAAGGCAGTGTGTAAAAGAAATTATGGTTCTCAAAGTCATTTGTTGAGAGCACTCTTTGGTGAGAGCTCTTGAGGTGTGTGGCTATGGATTCCTTGAGCTTCTCCTTGCTCATGAGACTTGATTAACACTAATCAATGATTCATTCTCTTTCACTATGCTTCTTATGATTGCCTATGATGCTTAGATTAGCTAGATCTTAACTAATTAGTGGTTAATCCCTCTCTAATCTTGTGTGATTTCCCTCTTTTGCTTGTGTGTTCATGTAGGTTTCATTGCAGTGTGTTGCTCGATAGATCTATGTGTGTGTGCTTGCGATTAGTGTGTTGCATGATAGGATTAGTGTTGTGTGCGTCTTGCAATCTTAGTGTGTGTGATTGGGTTGATTAGAGGTGAAGAGAAGTGGATATGGAGATTTCCCTTCATTGCGGCTTCGCTCCTCCATAGGCCGAGAAGCTCACCTCATAGAGTTAACCATTTGTGTTGCAAAGATTAGCTCACTAACCATGTGAGTGTTTCCATGCCCTAACCGAGTAGCTCATCCCTCCGTATTGACAATTTTGTTGGTCATTGGAGCTATTGCAACGATGGGATCCCCAACATTTCCTTTTGTAATCACTAAACTCAAAATATAGGAATATTTCAAAGCCTTGTACTCAAAGACTACCAACATTGGTAGCAAATAATGTGTATATGAATAAAGTTTGGATCAATATTGACTTTTGCCTATACTATTATTTGATTAAGTCTTGTCTTGAAGTAGATTGAAGTTACTGTATCAAATAAAGTTTCACTTAATGTATATTGCACAGAGTGCGGTGTTCACATCTCTTCAAGAGAAAAAGCTACTTCTCAAGCAAGCTAAACTTCCCTCTTTCAAGGGGGAAGGAACTCTAGTTGAGCACGGTGCAAAAGTGTGGCTTGAAGAGATGGATGATTATTTTGATGTTGCTGGTACTAATCCCAATAACCAAGCAATGTTGGCTATGTTTCGTCTCACGGGTGATGCCAAGCTTTGGTGGAAACAGCACTGCAAAGATAACCAAGCAGATCAAAACACTCAAACTTGGGAAGACATTAAATATGCTGTCAAAGGAAGTTATCTTCCACCTGCACATGAATCCCTTAAGATGAATGAACTCTTTAACTTACGTCACTTTCATCTTACAATGGAAGAATACTACTCCAAATTTGTAACTCTTAGGCGCTAGGCTCCACCAATGACCGTAGATTAACAAGTAGCCCATTTCTACCAAGGGCTAAATGCTCCTTTAAATACGCGTCTAGAAGCCATGAGGCCTATAAAATTACAAGATGCTCTTTTAAGATCTAAACCCTTAGATAAAGAGATGTCAAACTATCAAAGGGGACGAAATGGAAATATAAGGAAAACTACAAGGAGAGGACGACCTATGATGTGGAACCAAAGGCCAGTTCACCCAGTTCACCAAACTCATCCGGTAGTTGCAGCTTTAGCAATTGGAGCTCAAAATGCAAATCTTAGATGCTTTGAATGTAAGAAGCTAGGACATTTTATGAATGTATGTCCTAGGTGAGTCTCTGCAACAATAGACCTAATCGAGACAGAGGGCGAGGGTAAATAATAAATCGTGGAGGACGAGGTCAAGGGCACAGAATGGCTGCCACAGTCAATGTTATAATAGGAGAACCAACATTGGGAGAGGAACAAGAGGAAAGAGAAACTCTACATACTACAATTGATAACCCAGGAGCAAGACAAGAACATGCTGTCATTCAAACACCTGCAAATCACCAAGGTGAAAAATTTGAGCTTCTTATTGATTGTGGTAGTTCTCATTCTTTCTTGTCACCTAAATGTTTAAGGAGGTTAGGACTTAATCAACACCCTGCAAGAAAGATGAGAGTTGAATTAGCCAATGGAAAAGAGGTGTTATCTCAGTACACTGTGGGAAAAATAGATTTCAAGTTGGGAGAATACTCTACTGCTACTTTTCAAACCTTACCCATAGGAATCTATGACGGAATTCTTGGAATGGATTGTTTAGCCAGTCATAATGCCAATATCCATTGTGCCCAAAGAAGTGTTACCTTTTTGGACAACCAAGGTCAGGAAGTCACCATTCAAGGTCAGAATGGACGACCAAAAGCTTACTTGGTCAAAGCTAATCGTCTTTTGAAAGGGTTATGCAAGGGACAACAAATTTTTGTAGTCAAACTAAACAAAGTAGAAAAATATTCTTTCAACCCTGAATCAATGTGGCTAGAAGAGTTTTCAAATGTTTTCCCCGCAGAACTTTCTGAACTGTCCCCACCTAGAGAGGTAGACCATGAAATCAAAAAATTTCCACGTAGTGAACCAGTCTCAAGGGCGCCGTACAAGATGTCAATTCCAGAGGCTATAGACCTCAAGGAGCAGCTCAAGCAGTTGATTGGGCAAGGGTATATCCGACCTAGTACGTCTCCATGGGGTGCACCTATTCTTCTCCAAAAGAAAAAGGATGGATCTCTTTGACTTTGCATAGATTATAGGGGCTTAAATCAGGTTACCATCAAGAATAAATATCCAATTCCTTGTATTGACGAGATGTTGGACAGACTACATGGAGCCAAAATGTTCACAAAGATCGATCTGCAATCTAGCTATCATCAAAATCGAATCTAGGAGGCTGATATCTCCAAAATAGCTTTCAACACTCGTTATGGTCATTAAGAATTTATAGTGATGGCTTTCGGACTTACGAATACTTTGAATCTTCTGATGCACGATATCTTTAAAGAATTCTTGGACGACTTTGTCGTAGTATTCTTTGACGATACCTTAATTTACTCCAAATCAGAGGAAGATCATGAAGGATATGTTAGGAAAGTGTTAAAGGTTTTACGCCAATATAAGTTGTATGCAAAGAAAAGAAAATGTACCTTCTTTACCCCTAAGGTCTGTTACTTAGGGTTTATCATTTCACATGAAGGAGTCTTTGTTGACCCTAACAAAGTCAAGGATATTGTGGAATGGCCTCAACCCACTTCACAAACCAAAGTCAGAGGGTTCTTAGGCATCATAGGGTGGTACAGGATCTTTGTAAAGAACTATGCTCTTAAAGCTGCACCACTAACCGATTTGCCAAAGAAAGGAGCTACGATACTTTGGGAAGAAAAACATGAATCTTTCTTCAAACAACTTAAGGAGCATCTTGCTTTAGAACCTCTTCTAAAACTTTCTTCCCATCTCAAAGTGCATGATGTATTTCATGTAAATCTATTAAAACCTTATGTACATAACTCTGACCATGTCCTTGATGATGAACAAATCATTTTACCTACTAAATATGTTCTACAGCTTCAACCCGAAACTATCTTAGAAACTCGAGAAAGAAAGCTTAAGTATATATCTATCAAAGAACATCTTATCTTATGGAAGGATTTCCTTGTAGAAGATGCTACTTGGGAAGATGAGACAACCCTTCTTAAGGATTACCCTTCACTGTTCTTGAGATGAGGGCATCTCAAATTCTAAGTTTGGGAGATTATAAGATCTCTACTACTGAATTTCACACAAGTTCTATTATGCATTTGAATATTTCAACCATCGCTCATTATTTAAGATATTCGAGTTCAAATTATGAACTGTAAGCTGAGAAAACTTAGAATTTAAAATATACTGTACAAAATTCTGACATCTTTAGCTATACAAAATACTCACTAACTTATTGCAAGACTTATCTATTGATTGTAGAATTTTTTCTTACAACTGTAAATTTTAACTTAAGAATGTAAAGTAATTTATTATTAAAGAAATAAATAAAATAGTTATAAAGTCAAAAGAATACACATGGATGACACATGAAGGCACATGGACTCACCTAAACTCACATAGGAGGGGACAAAGTGGGACACACAGTCACATGGAAAGGAGAGGTTAGTTTTGACTAATCTTAATGAGGGGCGCTGTGTGGCCTTATCTTTTGAGGATGAGGACAAATTGGTCAAGTTGATGGGTACCACAAGGGGACCAAAACGCGGTATGAATTTTAGGATTAAAAAATAATAATAATAATTAAAAAATAATAACTTTTTTTTGAAAAAGAAGTTGGACATTTTTTCTTTTCTGCTATAAATAGAGCATCCATACTCACACTTTAGATTTAGAGATTGCCTCTATAACGCTCACAAAGTGTTGCCACTTCTCTTAGAGAGAAAGCGTCCACAAACCCCACTAAGAGAGCAAAAACTCTAGTGGATTAGTAAGGTACATATTAATTAAGCATTCAATTAGATTTAGAAATGATGTGTGTATTCTCTCGTACTCTAATCTCTCTAATGGATTAGTAATATTCAATTAGCTTTAGGAAGGATGTGTGTGTATTATCTCTTACTCTAATCTCTCTAATGGATTAGTATGATTCAATTAGCTTTAGGAAGGATGTGTGTGTATTATCCCTTACTCTAATCTCTCTAGTGGATTAGAAAAGTTTAATTAGTTTTAGAAAAGGATGTGTGTGTGTTCTCTTTTACTCTAATTTTTCTAGTGCATTAGAAAGATTCAATTAGCTCTAGGCAGGATGTGTGTATGTTCTATTTTACTCTAATCTTTTCAATGGATTAGTAAGATTCAATTAGCTTTAGGAAGGATGTATGTGTGTTATATTTTCCTCTAATCTCTCTAATGTATAGTGTAGTAACACTAAGTGCGAATCCGAATTGGCTAGGGTTCAAATTACAGACTCTCTTTGAATTTTTTTAGTAAAGTAATATTCAAGAAAAATAACAAGGTTAACTTATATGTAAAAACGACCTTAGATTTCAAGGAAATTACTAGGGAAATTGGCCAATTTAAAGTTCTAAGTGTATAACCTAAGTGTAGTACAAAAAAATGGCTCCAAAGCATGCTCGAATTCAAGGCGCTAATGATCATGAAGCTGGTACAAGTAACGGGGGAACTTCTATGGAACATGCTATGTCTCCACCAATTGGACCAATCAAAGCTATGATACAGGTTAGTATTGCAGTTTCAAGCTATGCATCATTGCATATGCGAGACCATTAACATATATTAATCACCTTAGGAAAGGAAAACACGGACCGAAACCATGGGGCTTAACCCCAAGAAACTTGGCATATGTATGACAAGTAGGAAAGAATGTTTGGTTAAGTTGTTTTCCATAGGAAAGAATGTATGTCCAATACTACAGTTATGTTTGTCCATCGCATGAGGATGACACCCGGTTAGGCACCGTTGTTGTTGTGGCAGGAGTACGCCCAGGTTGGCACATAGTGAGTACTTGTCGAGCGGTATGGGACGCTCAGAATGACAAGAGTTTTTATGAATAATGTATATACTGATCGGACCTGATGATGTAAGTAAAGATTCTTAAGTGAACCTAATCCAAAAGTCGTTGTTTTAAAAATGGACTAATTCTTGCTTGATTACTGTTTGTGTTACTGTTTGAAGGGCTGTTGTAACGAATGAGTATCACAAATAAGGTAAAGGAACATGTATATTTAAATAGTGTGGTAGTAATTAGGTAACAAAAGAAGGGTGAGTGCGGTGCGGAAAGTGGGAGAATGATACCCTCATGGTATCATTCTATGGACGGGTGGACCAGATGAGTAGGGTAACTTTCCAACGCTATAAGTTTTTTTATAGTCATAAATCTTAAAAGAGACGAACCTTGCATTGGCGGCTGTGCTTCTGAAAAATGGAAAGAAGAGCGCACAAGCTGGTCACTCTAAGGTTTATTTTCTTAGGTATAATTGATTATAGATACGGCTATGGTGGTCATGCTCTGCCATAGCAAGATAGGACCAATCCTTCACTAACGGTACTTCATGTCGTTGGCTACGTAGTAGGTAAGGCAATGTCCGTTGGTTTTTCTTTCTTAAGATTGGAGACCTATCAAACTCTGCTCCTCTCAAAAGGGAGCAGGGACCTCACAGATCATATGCATATGCTTGATGCTGCTCATTGATAAGATAGATACAATAACTATGCCGATGAACAACATATGTTGGAAAATTTACTTTCATAGAAAGTTAAAAAGAGGTATTCTTATGTGTTTCAACACCTTTAGAAATTCTAAAAAGTTGATAATTTATTTAGTAACCTCTTGATTGTAGTAACTCATTCATACCGTTTTGGATATAAGCCATTTTCAAAACTGCTTACAAAGGGAAAATAATGTAGGCGATCAAGATGTTTTTGTTGGTCTCATTGAATATCCTACTAAACTATATGAAGCCGCACATATTATTGACTATCATGGTTTAGTTAAGTGGAGAGTTGGACTCGAGGGAGTTGACACTATGGAAAACATGTGTCTTTTAGAAAACTTTTCCACTTCTGTTTTCAAGGACGAAAATGCATCTCCAAGGGGGGAGTAATGTCAAGTGTATGGTAGCACCACAGAGGAGGGAAATTCCCTAAACTAATCATGCACATCAAGGGGTCTCCTATAGGATGGCCAATGGCCTATAGAAGAAGTACAGCTGGATGGAGATGAGCCTTAGGCCTTTCACTATGATACCCACTGAAATTTTTCTCAATACCACATGCTCAAAATGTTCTATTAAACGGGTATGATCAACATCTAGGGACTCTACCAAGGCATACAATTGGGGAAATAGGCACCAATGTCAATCCCAAAGAATAATATTCTCCATGTATGGAATATGTCTCATATATTGATATCATTAAGTGCTCCATCCATCAAGTACAAGAAGTACGGAGATAACTGGAAGCATTTATCAACAAGAGTGAGAGGGACCCTCATAAACCTTGCTCCACACTGGCCAAACCAAACTCCATGAGTTCCTAGACCATGTTGTATATCTTGTGACTAACAACATGTGCCAAAAAATGATTGCCACCTTGTAGGACTATGAATCTCTTAAGAAAGGTAGCCACAAAAAGTGTATAAAATACCCAGAGTGGACCTGCAATTCCATCATAGGAAAACTAATAGGGGTAAAGAAAATTTAGTAGAGGAGGTACTTGATACACCAACCTCTAATCCTTCATGTAATGGCTACCATCTAGCTATGCATGACCATGTCATGTGCATTAAAAAAAAATGCGCAACATTTTTGTGCAACTAGGAAAAAACCTTGGTTTTCTTTTGTCCAAGAATCCTCATTGTTGCCTTGGCAATGTGAAGACTTTGGTCAGATTGAGAGAGAGAGAGAGAGAGAGAGAGAGAGAGAGCCTTTCTTTGCAATTACTCACAACGGGGAGTAGCAAAGGCTTGTTGTCCCTTGAAAGCTCCATCGACAGTTACAGTATCTCCCATCTTGAAAGCTTGAATGCCCAACTTAGTGGCCAACTCCATTGATATGAAGTTGTGAGTAGAGCCATGGTCAAACAAGATGAAGGTATCATACTCCCTTACCTTTCCCAAATCATAGGAGAGAGGTGATCCTTTGGAATGAGCATCCCCTTTTGGAGCTTCAATCGTGGAAGCTCTAGGAGTCTCATTGCGGGCATTTCTTTTGGGGCAAGAACGATAGCCATGTCCTTGCTCCCCCCGCACTTGAAGCATTTGTGGTCCTTACGAAAAGCTTCTAGCTCTTTAGGAGAGAGTTTATTTTCACCTTTGTAAATTCCCTTCTCCTTGGACCGATTATTGTTGCTGTTGTTGTTGGAATTGCCTTGGGAAGAATTTTGGGCATTGCTTTTCCCATTTGCATCATTTTTGTCTTTGCTTTCCATGGGGTTGGAATTATTTGTAGCCCCTTGTTGGAAATTGATGTGCAAAGCAACCATAGTGTGGTGGATTACTTTGGTGATAGAACTAGTCCATTGAGAGTTGACATACTTTGCTATTTCTTTAGGTAATCCTGCACAAAATTGTTGCTTTTTCTTGGCAAAGTCTATCTTTTGAAAGACAGTAGCCTTGAGATGTAAATCCCAAAACTTGTCCACATATTTTTGGATAGACTTGTCGGAGAGCAGCTTCAAACTCCGCCATTCGGTAAGCACTTTGTCCTTTGCATCCCTTGCAAGCATTTTATTGCTTCATGATGGAAACTTGTAGAGGTTTCCATGTCTTTGGGACTTCGACGTTGCCACAAAGTCTAGCCCACCATTGACGAGCAGGTTTCAGGAAGGGCATAGCTACATGGTGTAGCTTGGAGGACTTCATGAACCCCTCGTCTCCAAAGGCCACATCAAATTGTTGGATGAAGGCCAATACTTTGTTGGTGGCACCAAAGGTGCCATCATAGGTGAGAAAAGAGATACTCTTTCCTCCCTCCTTGAATTTCTTGAGCTTTTGGGACCTTCGCTATGCAAGGTATGTTTTACGATGTCCTCTCCTCTTGTATTCTCTACTAGGAGAATAGCTATTGCTTTTCGTCCAAAGAGGAGGAAGGTGAAGAAGAAGGAGAGGAGGGTGACCTCTTTCTAGCCTTTTTCTTCCTTTGTTTTCTCTCTCCCCGTTCGGAGTAACGAGGAAAAGGACTATGGGTTAACCGTTTCCTCTTGGGAGGAGTTGGTGACCACCTAGACCGCCGTCTTCGTGGAGCCACATCTTCAAAAAAACTTATGGATTCACTTATTTCTCATCCTTTGGATTCCTCCTCTATTATGGGAGAGAGTCTTCTTTTGGGAGTCTCATCAAGAGACCTCCTAAGTTCTCTCTCAAGGGAAATCCCATAAGCACGAAGTTGTTGAGTAACTTTGCCTTGAGCAGGGTTTCCTATAGCTTGATGCAACCTAGAAACAAGATAATTAACAAACATGGGGGCATTATCATTAGCACCATCATGTGCAAAATCAAAGTTATCAATGTTCATTCTTGCGTATTGTCAGCCATGCTAATAAACTTATGTATAGAATTAATTTGTGATTTGGTATCCTCAAAAAGCTTAGTCGCTACACTTCTTTACCTTTGAAAATTAGTTCTCAAGCAACCATACCCGTGGTTTAGAGACTATTGATTGCAACGACTAGTGGTGTAAGGCTATTGATTGCAAAGACTAGTGGAGAGGGTCTAACATTGCTCAGTTGATTATAGTTCCTGTTGAGCTTGCTAGTAGATCAAGAATGGCTAAAGCCCCGAGAGACTCCATTATTAAGACTATGGTGTACCTTGAACTAAGTCCTTTTCAACCAAGATAATAGATCCCTGTCCCACTTACCCTATTGCAATGAATATGTCCAACCTTTCATGGACAATTCAAGGACCTATCTTCTTAAGTAAAAAAAGAGAAACCTTGAATAGCTCTGATTCCAATGTAATGGAAATGGCCTATGATCTTTGTGTTGGAATTAGGATTGCAGAGAAACGCACACAGCTTGAAGAAGACGAAGGAAGCTCAAGGCACACAATAGAGAGTGTATTCCTTAGTGTGCAATGGAAAGATAGATAGCCCTAGAGTGATGGGCATATATATATTGCACGGGGGAAAAAACCTCCTAAAGAGGGAAAAATGCCCCGGCGGTCCTAGTGTGTTCACACACATCACTACCACATGTATATGGTAACAAATCCCCCCTGGAGTGATGCGGTGAACAAGAGCTGGCACATGAAAAAAGGGAAGTGCCATGCCCTGAGGACATGATCAGTCCACAAAGGGGAGTAAGCCCAAAGCTTTGCGGAAAGCTTCAAGCTTCTCACGAGACAATGCCGTTGTGAAAAGATCTGCAAGGTTGTCCTGTGTTGGCACATAAGACAAGTTGATATCTCCTGCTGAGAGCCTCTCCCTGACATAGTGGTAATGCACCTCAATGTGCTTTGTGCGAGCATGAAAAAATGGGTTCCTCGCAACTGCCAATGCGCTCTGGCTGTCAGTGTAGATAGTGTTGGCAGTCTCCTGTCCAACACCCAAATCAGGCATAAGGCGTCTGAGCCATACACACTCAATCGTAGCTGTGAAGACTACCTTGTACTCAGCCTCACAACTCGAAGTGGCCATAGTAGGTTGTTTCTTGCTCAACCATGATATACACAAACTGCCAAGCATGAAACAAAAACCACTTGTGGACACTCGCGTGTCAAAACAACCAGCCCAATCTGAGTCCAAAAAAGCATGTAAGTCTGGCGGCAATGATCCCCCCTTGGGATAAAACAACCCAAGATGTAAAGTGCCACTAAGGTAGTGATGTCATGATTGATTCTTGACTTGGAGTGTCCAAGTATGTTACAGTGGTATCAGAGCATGAACGATTTCTCTTCTGAGGAAAATCACATAAAGTCCATGTGTCATTTTCTATAAGTGCATCATATTCTGATTGCATGGCAGCCATCCAATTTTTTGAATTTTGTGCTTCATCAAAAGACAGAGGGTCCTCAACATCATGTAAGCTAGACACAGCCAAAGCATAACAATCGGATGCATAAGATGCATGGCAAGAGCCTGAACGATTACGACTAGACAAAGGTGCATCCAATTTACTGTCACGCAAAGTGTGCACCAACCATTTTGGCATACCTCTAGCCTACTCATTTTCAGCCCTTTCCTCATCAAGTACATCATGTACATCTGCATCAGTAATTGGCTGATCTATAAAATTTTCAGAAACCCACACAGGCTATACATTTTCCTCATTAGAACTTACATTTGTATTTCCACCACTGAAAAGAGGCAACAAAGTGTCATAAATGTCCTGTGAGCTTACATTACTGTCTCTAGTACATGACAGTAAGGGCTGAACAGAATCTTCCACAAACACTACATCCCATGAAACTAGAATATGCTTTGTTTGCGGATGATATAAACTGTAACCTTTGCTTTCAGCACTATAACCAATAAAAATACATTTGACAGCCTTATCATCTAATTGTTTGCGTTGTGTTTGTGGCACCAAAGCATATACCAAACAGCCAAAAACACGCATGTGCTCAATAGAAGTCTTTCTATCATGCCATGCTACATATGGAGTAATAGACTACAAAGCTTTTGTAGGACACCTGTTAAGTACATAAGTGGCACACATGATGGCCTCAAGCCAAAAAGAATGCGGCAAAGCTTGACTTTTGACCATACATCGTGCCATTTCCGTAAGTGACCTATTTTTCCTGTCAGCAACACCATTTTGCTGAGGCGTATAAGGCACTGTACATTGGTGTTTTATCCCACGACTAGCCAGAAATGCATTGAATTCATGAGACATATACTCCCCCCCTCGATCGGAATGGAGGGTGCCCATAGTATATTTCGAGACATTTTCAGCCATAGCTAGAAATGTTTTGAAGCACATAAAAATTTCGGACTTTGCTTTAAGCGGAAATACCCATGCATGCCTGGAGTAATCATCAATGAAAGTCACGAAGTATAGGTAAATGCCCAAGGACGGAGTTTGCATGGACCCACAAACATCACTATGCACAAGCTACAACCTGCATGTGGCTCGATTTGAACCATCCTTTGGAAACTTAGAACGTTGCAGTTTACCCAAAATACATCCTTCACAAACATGTTTGACAAGTGCTTCAAGAGGCGGCAAAGAAGCAACCATATCAAATTTTTGCAAACGCAGCAAACTGGCAAAATTCAGATGACCAAAACGTGCATGCCAAAGTTTTGCATATGAAATAGCCCTTGAATCTGCAACATCATTTGCAAAATTTTGTCCACACTTGTCATACAAAGTGAGCTTATACAGCCCACGGCACAAGAGGCCCGATGCAACAATTTCATCACTAAAATTGAGATCATGAACTGTACATCTGTCATCCACAAATTTGACTACAAGTCCAAGTCTATCAAGTACGGATACAGACAAGAGATTCTTCTTGATCCCAAGTATATAAAGTGCATAAACAAGTGTAAAAGAACTGCCATTTGTAGCAGTAAGCACAATCTTTCCAACTCCCTGAACTGGATAAGAGGCATTGTTGGCACAAGTGACTGAATTCCCATGAGGGACAGACTCGAGAGAGGTAAACAATTCACGATGTGAGGTAATGTGCTTTGTAGCACCACTGTCGAAATACCACACATGTGAATCTGCAGCAACTGACAAGCATGCATCATGGACATCAGGATTGTAAGTGCACTCTGCGCTAAAAGCCCATTGTGCATCAACATGAGCATTACAGTCTCCTTTCACAGAAGACTCAACAATGGCTGCATTTGTAGTGGAACCAACATTTGCAGTGGAACCACCCTCTTTCTTCTTAGCCTCTTTGGCCTTCAACTTAGGACACGACTTGATCAAGTGATCATTAGCTTTATAATAATGGCAACACATCTTCTTTTTGTCCTTATCACCAGAATTACCAGACGAAGTGCTGCCAGCAGAAGCATTAGGAACAAAAGTTTTGCCAGTCGCAGCAGAACCATATGTAAGAAGTGGATGCATTGTTGTTACCACCCTTTCTTTGAGAAGCAATAAAGTCATGTTCAACTGCACACTGCCTAGTCCTGTTTTTCCTGGAAAGTGATTCTTGCAACAACAATGTGCATAATGCATCAAACTTGACAGCTTCGGGATTTCCTTGGGTCATAAGTCTCCAAGTACTGGCAAAAGTCTGGTAAGGCATCAAGAAAAGTCTGCACAAGGGAACTGTTTGAAATGACTTCACCTGCAGAAATAAGCTGCTCATTGATATCGTTGACACTAGCAAGGAAAGTGTCCATATCATCTTCCTCATGCATAATCTTTGACTCCAGCTCTTTACACAGTAAAACAATTTTAGCCTCATTGGGACTTGCATAAAGACCAGCCAAAATATCCCAAGCCTGTTTTGCATATTTTGTTGAGCGGATGTGAGGAACAATGGTGCGCTTCACAGACAATGCAATCAATGCATGAGCCTACGCATCCTTTACATCCCAACGAGCTTGTTCTGCCGTAGGCAAAACAACTCTAATAGCAGCAATCCTTGCAGCAAGACCTGCAACATCCTCAGAACCAGGACGTACATCAATGCCCTGCACAATATTCCAGACGCCCTTTGACACAAGAACGTGTTGCATCATATAAGCCCACATAGGGTAATTATCTCCATCCAACCTGTCCTCGGCAACAAACATCTTGAACACATCTGTGTTGTTGTTGTCAACCATGGTAAATGTTGCACCTGATGTGAAAACTGCCCGAAAATAGGATAAACGGAATGGGAACAACACGTGCTATATAGCACAAACAGTAGAAGACAATAAGGCACTTGTTATGCAAAAAATGGCACTGGCAGAATTTTTGCACAAAATGAAGAAATTGCTTGTGCAGACCTGCCTGTAGTGGAAACGAAGGCCGAAATGAGCCCGAACCAAAAATCTGAGCAGACTGAGCTCTACAACCTCACCTGAAATATTTATCGACCTGCGAACGCTGGCCAAAGCTCACTAAAATCAGAGAAAGTGAGTAGGCGTGTATTGGAGCAACTGGCGACTAAGCCCGGGAGGATGCAACCTACTCTGATACCAATTGTTGGAATTAGGGTTGCAGAGAAACACACACAACTTGGAGAAGACAAAGGAAGCTCAAGGCACACAATAGAGAGTGTATTATTTAGTGTGCAATGGAAAGATAGATAGCCCTAGAGTGATGGGCGTATATATAATGCACGGGGGAAAAAACCTCCTAAAGAGGGAAAAATTGCCCCGACGGTCCTAGTGTGTTCACACATATCACTACCACATGTATATGGTAACACTTTGAGAATAGCGGAATTAAGAGAATTAGAGTGAGCATTTTTGTGAGACTATTTGGAGAACATAGAGGGTGAACTTAATCAACGGTAGCAACATAACCATAATACTTAATTAACTTGGCATGAATAATACTTTTGCAAGAGAGAGAGTTTAGAGAACTTGACAACAATTGAGGATCGGATTTACTTGGAGCTGGGTGGTCCTCCCTCCAAAATATTTTGTATTATAGATTCTCCCATTAAGAGAAACTTGGTACAATACAATCTTTGTGCTCCTTGTGACCTAGGTGATGCAATGAAGATGGAAAGGTTCATGCATCACGAGCATAACATAAACTTTGTAAAAGCATTAACCATCCCCGGCCTCAGTCCCAAGGCCTCAAACACCTTCAAAGGTGGAGAGAGCTAGTGGGGAATGAGGGTAGGGAAGAGGAAGAAGAAGCATTCAATAGGAGAAAGAAATAGCTCCTCACTTATCATCACTTTTCTTTCTTAGCATAGCATAATAGCATAGTAATGAAGATGAAGAAGATGGCAAGCTTAAGCATTGAAGCATGGATCTTGGTTGGAGGTGCATTCCATAGCCAAGAGTGTTGGTGTAGGCGCTCAACTTCTCAACAAGATTGGAGAAGGAGATGGAGCTCTTGCACTTTGCACTTCACACAATGAGAGAGAGAGAGAGAGAGAGAGAGAGAGAGAGAGAGTAAAGGATGCCCAAATCAGCCCCTCTCTCATGCTTGGTCAACCCCTCTTTCTCTCTTTCTCTCTCTCTTGTATTATTTAATTATATCTTTTGGACAAGTGTCCTCTTTCAACTTTTTGAGAGAAAGAGCTTAAATATTTATTTAAATGCATTTGAATTCTCATTGTACTCCTTTAAAGCCTATCCAATAGGATTCAAGCACATCATGGGGTTAAAGAAGACCCTTACTTCTCTCTACATCATGATATTCAGGCCATAAATAAAAAAGCCTTTTCTAGTATGGTTGACGCTCCTTCAGACACACTGTATAGGGTCTTCAGAGAATCTAGTTGGCAACAATGGGCCTCTATTCTATTTTCATTGTACTCTCCCTAGAGGTTAGTAATGGCCTCTAGTAATTTGTAACATCTCCCACTCCCCTCTTTTGCCCTGGGTCCTCAACCCTTGCTGTTGGGATTTGTGACTCTTTCAATTTTTCTTCTCTTTTTAATCTAATTTACTACTTTTCCGGAAAAAAAAAGCGGAGCTATGTGAAACAAGCAGCAGCCAAGGTTGTGAATGGACCACAATGGCATGACATGAGAGTCATTGAGTCGTACGTCCTGAGCTCAAGACTCCTCGTGTTCCTACGACAAGGAGACTTTTCTTCTTCCTAGTAGGTGGCGTGCAGAAAGAAGAAGAAGGAGAAACATTTTTTTCTCTGTGCGTTTCTTCTCTGCTGTTTGGTAGTGGGAGTCGTGGCGGTTGGCAGAATAGCGAAGCGTTGGTGGCGATTGCCACAGGAGGGCTACTAATGAAGTTACACTCGTGATGATGGAAAGGCGACATGGGACATGATCTGTGGTTTGATGTTTCGGAAGGGCAGCAAGGAATAACCGATCAAAACATGTCTCACATCTGCAATGCTCCTTGTGATGAGACAAGCTCTCCAGCAAGAGGATGTGAGGGAGTCAGTGAAAAGAGGAAGTCACCATAGTTTTCTTCTATGCGACGTGATATGGATTTATGACACCTTCTGCTTCTGTAGTGAGAGTCAATGGTCCCAGGCTTCAATGAAGAGGGGCATGTGCTGTGACTAAATCATTGATTCTCTCTTGTTTATGTGGCTAGCTCACTGAAATGTCAAAGCAAGTTTGAAAGCTTGAAGGTGCAGAAGAGGGGATGTGTGCATGTCATAATTGTGCCCTTGCGCTGATAACAGAAAATCACAAGGTTGTTTGCAGTTTTACTGCAGTGAGATGATTTGGATATGGTATCCTTGGTAACCTCAAGACATGTGAAAGGTGGATGGGTGGTCAGATGACTGCAACATTCACCACTAGTAATTGTTTGAAAAGAGTGTAGCCACGTTATGGCTTTGGTGGTTGAACCACTGTAGATAATTTGCCGTGCAAATGCTGCAATCACGAAGGCAATGGTGTATGCAAGATTGACCATTCTAAGGGTATTCAAAAGCTCCCTTTAGGTTTCAAAATTCAGAAAAAATCCCTATATGCATAAGGCCTTGAAAATTGATGCTAAGTACATGACTCAAAGTTTTGATACTTGTCAAGGTCCAGGGTCAGGGGGTTGCTCTCTGCTATCTTGAGCAAAAGAACCTACAGCAGCAGCCGATAGATGTTCTACAGGTCAGCACATGGAATGTATTATTGTTGTTGGCGAATGGTTATGTGACTCATTAGCATTAGCAATCCAAAGCTATGGCGTAGAGCTCCCACCAACTGACACATCAGCATTCAGCACTTCGTTGCCATCGTGCCATCTCAGTGTGCTGAAGAATTGACTGTTGGAGTGTAGCAATCTTCACAGTGTGCTCAGAGTAGGATGCCTCAGCATGCGGAAGGAGCCACTACCCGTGTGGATTGATTTAATTGTTTGAGCTTGCCTCCCTCCCGTGGACCTTTGACGACAAGGAATGGTCCTTGAGTGACCATTAGTCAGCAGGCAGAATTTGGATGTTGCATGCCAATCACTGTTGCCCAAGTCAGCACGTAGAATTTGCTTCAGTGCCTGACAACTCAGCGTTCAGAATCTGGTACAGTGTGCAACCAACCACGCAAGACCAAATCAACATACGGAATACTCTTATTGTGAGATTCCCAAACCCGCTCACACCAAAAAGCGAGATGGGATTCTTGACAGGTCTATAGGCCTAATAAAATTTGAGTCCCTAAACAAGAAGAATCCAGGGAATTCACGCTTACCATTAATAATGGTTTAGGTTTATACACCTATAAGGAGACCTAGTCCTGTCTCATAATGGAAACGGGACAACTTGTTGAAATTCCGGCTCCATAACTTCCATCATTCGGATTAAGGTTTCCTTAGCAAACGCTTTTTTCCCCTTAATATATGTGAGGGCACAGCCGCTGGTGGACTCCCCTTCCAAGTGGAGAAGTTTCTAAATGCTTTCAGTTCGCGGGAATGGATAGTTACCTCACTAATCAGGTCCACCCGTCCATGATTGACAACCTTAGTCAATCCCCACTTACCACTCCGCACTCACACATGTTGCTTTGTTATTTAATTACTACCACATTTTTGTCACAATTAAAATAATGATTTATTTTAACTTTCATAACTGAATTTCATTAAAACAACCCTTGAAAACATTCTTTTAGCAAACGGACATCTTTAAACTTAAAACAAGGTACTGTCATTTCGGAGTAACTCTGACCAGTACTGGATTGTCTCAAGACCACCTATACAAGGGTGAAAAAACAACACCCCTTCTTTATTTATAAAAACCGGGGTGAAAAAAGCCATCACCCATAGTCCAGGCGCCCATACGTCAACCGGTTGCCTATACAACTGGGCGGTTCCTCTAGGATACAGTCGATATTCTAAGTAATATCCACAAGCACAAATAAGCACGGGATAAAGACTCCATGCGCACTGAGGAAACCGACTCATCCATGGCGTATTTGTCATCATTACTCATTACCTGGAGTAAAATATTCCAACGAATCAAAGGTGTCTTGAAAAAAGTTGTCTTAAGGATGATAAAAAATTTCTTTCTTAAGCCAATGAGTTGTAGCCCAATCATTTCTTTCTTATTTACAACCATTGCTCATTGGTTTCTTGGAAGTCACCTTCCGTTTACGGCCAGTTAATCCTTCTTAGTTCTTACGTATGCAATGTTAATTTATAAATGAACTTTAAATTATTTAAAGACTTAAGTGAACAAATAAAAATTCACTTGACTGGTCAGCCATTTGCTGTTGCGCCGGCGCCTGCAGACTTTCCTCCGTAGGCCTATGACTAAGCCTAGCCTCATGGTCATGAGCTGCTCTATTTCTTTTGTTGATTGTATCCTCTTCATCGGAAAGACAATTCCCTCAGGTTCTTTCTGGAGCCATATTAGTAGCCTTTATAAAAGGATTTAATCGATTAAAGAATTAAATGAATAATCTTTTTTCTTCCTTTTATCCAAAAATAAGGATTTTCGAAGTAGATAGGTATCCTTGTTAAATATTTGGATGAGATATTTGTCTTGTAGCTTCCTGGTACTATTAATATTCTCCCATAATTATCGTATAATTATTGGAGTTATTTTACTAAAATTTTGCTTTAGTTTATGTTCCAAAATACCCTATTTTGGCCTCAATAAATTATGAGTTACCTATCTGCTAGTGGGATATTTACCCTAGATGGCATTTGATATGTTATATCTCTAATAATTTTTTGGCTAGCTCATAAAATTGATTTATAAATTTTCCTTCTAGATTTATGGTTTAATTTAGACAATATTGGGCGACGATAATTTGTTATACTAACTATTTGGGCTAAGGTAATTTTCCAACCTTCAAAAGCTATTTCTAATCTCTTGTAATTATCGGATAATTATATAAATTCATTTACTATTTTTTTAATAAATTTATACACAAAAACTTTTAATGTTAGTCAAGATAATTAGCTAAACTAACTATCTATGGTTAAGATAATTATCATGGGTTTCTTAAGATGTATTTTACCTCTAATAATTATCTCAAATTTTTTTAGTTTACTTTACTATTTTTTTCTTTTAATTTTTTCATAAAAACAATGTTTTTATACTTAGATAATTAGGTAAACTAATTATCCGTGGTTAAGATAATTATCATGAATTTCTTAAGATATGTTTTATCTTTGATAATTATCTCAAATGTTTTTGAATTAATGTTCTATTTTTTCTAGTTTTATTTTCCCTTAGAAACAATGTCTTTCCGCTAAGATAATTAGTTAAACTAATTATCTATAGTTACAATAATTTTCAAGGGTTTTTAAAGATGTGTTTTACCTTTGATAATTATCTCAAAGCTTTTTGAATTATTTTTCTATTTTTCCCCTTTTAGTTTTCTCTAAAATCAGTGTTTTTTTCTTGAGATAATTAGTTAAAGATGTATTTTAGTTCTGATAATTATCTCAAAGCTTTTTGGATTAAAATGCTATTTTCTCCTTTTATTTTTCCTACAAGACTATGTTTTTCTGTTGAGATAATTAGTTAAACTGATTATCTATAGTTAAGACAATTATCACGGGTTTTTTAATATATCTTTTACCTTTGATAATTATCTCAAAGATTTTTGAAATAATTTTCTATTTTTCCACTTTTATTTTTTGTTAAAAACTATGTTTTTTTATCGAGATAATTAGTTAAACTAATTATTTGTAGTTAAGATAATTATCACGAGTTTTTTAAGATGTATTCTACCTTTGATAATTATCTCAATTCTTTTTGGATTAATTTGCTATTTGTCCCCTTTAATTTCTCCTTAAAAATAGTGTTTTTTGTTGAGATAATTAGTTTAACTAATTATCTATAATTAAGATAATTATCACGAATTTCTTAAGATGTTTTTTACCTCTGATAATTATCTCAAAGTTTTTTGGATTAATTGGATCATATTTTCCTTTACTTTTTTCTTAAAAACAGTGTAATTCTGCATAAATTATTCAAAAAATTAAAAGATAATTTTTCTAGCTTATTGACAGTTTAACACAGCTTTGATAACTATCTCATCTTAATCTAAGTTTAATTAGTATAATTATCATTAATTTATGATTAAAATGAGTAATTTCAACCCTAATATAATATAATAATTAACTAGATTAGTATCCCTAAGCTTAATCTCAATAATCAACAAAGAATCAAGAATTATGAGAGAATTTTTGAGTATAAGTAAGTTTAATCTTCTTAATTAATTGAATTAATAAAGAAAATACAAATAGATTAGCATAATTTTGCTAATTAAAAAGATTTAGTGCTAATTACCGTTGATTAACCGACTAGAACTTTTCTCTCTAGTGATTTCTATGTAGAGATCCCTATAAATGAGAGAGAATTTGCCAAGACTCCGAGTCTAATTTTTTTGTGAAGAAGGAAAGTCTATTTATAGTTTTTCAGGGCCCTAGGCTGTTTCTGGTAGGTCCTAGCACCTCAAGCAAGCTCCCAGCTTCCATCTAGCGCCACCTGCTGCTAAAATTGGCTTTGATAGGCTCATCACAGCCCCACACAATCCCCCCTAGTTTCCAGAATTGATTTCTCCTATTTTTCCTGACTTTTAATGATTAAACTTGGAAATATCTGCAATTTCTAGAACTTTAGGATAAAAAGTCTTTAGCAGTAATAATTACTGAAACCTTTTAATTTTACTTAACTAATCAAATTCACAATGTAACCTTTCAGAGCCAGTAACTTTTTCAGATTTTATCGAAATTCTATTCTGAAAATTTCTCTCCATAGTAAAGCTCTGGTTACGGTTCCAAAAATACCAATATTTGTCATAGTTGGATCATTCTACAGTGTTTTCTTAACAACCCAGTTAATTTGATCAGGCTTTGTAAAATTTGTAAGGTTTCAAAAACTGGAAACCTTACAATTGTCCTCATCTCAACCGAATTTGGGGAAATCTTTGAGAAGTGATACTTCGACCTCCAATGTGGCATCTTCAGTGGGGTAGTCCTTCCATTTTACTAAATGTTCTCTGATTACTCTGTTTCGCAGACTTCGTTCCCTACTATCGAAAATACAATCTGGTTGGAGTTCAAGAATTCCTTGCTTCTGCATCACAATCTGTTCGTCGTCTAGAGTGTGATTGGGGTTTGGAATATAGGGTTTTAGAAGACTGATATGGAATACATTATGGACCTTGAGGTGTTCAGGTAGCTTTGATTTGTAAGCTTGATCACTGATTACTTTTATCACTTCATAAGGTCCACAATATCTGGGGCTTACTTTTTTGAATTTTCCCAAGGATAAATTGCTTCTGTTTGGCCGTACCCTAAGGAATACTTTATCCCCTTGTTTGAAAAACCGATCAGACCATTTTTGAGCAGCATAATGTTTTTTGTGGTCTTTAGCTGCTTGAATGTCCTGTCGTATGGCTTTGGTTTGGGCATCCATCTCCTCCAATGTTTTTTTTGAAGCTTCTACTCTTGTAGTAGGGTCATAAAAGTTTAGGGGTGATATACATTCATGCCCATAAAGTGCATTAAACGATGACATCCCAATGCTTTTATGGAATGAGAAATTATAGGCAAATTCTACCAGAGGAAGAAATTGTATCCATTTTCGGGGTTCTCTACTACAGTAAGCTCTAAGGATGTCTTCAATAACTTGATTTACTCTTTACGTCTGACCGTCCGTCTGAGGGTGACAGGCTGTACTAAAACATAGCTGGGTATCTAAGGATTCAAATAAAGCTTTCCAAAATTTTAAAATAATTTTGCATCCCTGTCACACTGACTATTCTCTTAGGAAGCCCGTGTAATCTAAAGATCTCTTTGATAAATAAACCGCTTATATCTGATACAGTGTAAGTTGTTTTCACAGGCATCAAATGATACACTTTAGTCAGCATGTCCACTACCACCATAATGGAGTCGTAACCCCCTTGAACGGTAGGAAGGCCTGCTACAAAGTCCATGCTAATGAGTTCCCACTTCATTTGAGGAATGTCAAGAGGTTGAAGTTTCCTTGGCATCATTATCCTTTCAGCCTTAATCCTTTGACAAGAAAGGCATTGTTTGATGTAGCAAAGTATATCTCCTTTCATTCCTGGCCAAAAATAGCTTTTTCTTATGGAATTAAGGGTCTTTGCATAGCCAGGATGGTCGGCGACTGGAGCGTTGTATACTTCATAAAGGATTAACTCCTTTAAAGTTGGATTCTTAGGAATGAAAAGCCGGTATTTATAATAGAGAAGCCCATCTTCAAGTGAATAATCCTTGATTTTGTCCTTCTCTTTCTCTTTTAGGTCTTGTTGTTGATAACCTGTAGGAGTTTTTGATAATCCTCATCTTCCAAGGAGGCTTCCTTAACCTTGTTTAGGATTGGATTATCGACTGTGAAAATGGCCCCAAGAAAAACCTTGCGGCTAAGGGCATCAGCAACCACATTCTCCTTTCTTGGTTTATACTTTATTTTAAAATCATATTCTTGTAAGAGTTCTATCCATCTACGTTGCCTCATGTTGAGTGTTGCTTGTGAAAAAATCCACTTTAGACTTTGATGATCAATGATTAACTGAAACTTTCCTCCCAGAAGATAGTGCCTCTAGAGCTTAAGAGCATGGATGACGGCTAGGAGTTCTAGATCATGAGTTGGATAATTCAGCTCGTGGATTCTTAATTTCCGAGAAGTAAAGGCGACTAGTCTACCTTCTTGGTTTAAGACTCCTCCTATAGCAAGACTGCTGGCATCAGTTACTACTTCAAATTCTTGAGTGAAGTCAGGGAGTTTGAGTACAGGGGCTGATGTGAGATTTTGTTTTGGTTTGAGGAAACACTCCTCCTGTTATTTTTCCCATGTAAGTTTGGTTGTCTTTTTAAGTAGGTGCATCAAGGGTGCGGCAATGACTGCATAATCTTTGACGAAGATTCTATACCATCCTATACTGCCCAAGAATCCTCAAATCTCACTGATCGTCTTGTGTTGTGGCTAGTCTATTATGTCTTTAATCTTTGTGGAGTCTACAGAGATTCCTTCGGGGTTTATTATAAATCCAAGATAGCTAACTTTGGACATAAAGAACACACATTTGCTCATCTTGGCATACAACTGATGTTGGCATAGAAGATGAAGTACTTTACGTATATGGCCTTCATGTTCTTTTTCATCTTTGGAATTTACAAGATATCATCGAAAAATACCAACAAAAAATCATCCATATATTCTCTGAATATAGCTTGCATGAGACGATTAAAAGTAGCCAGAGCATTCCTAAGACCGAAAGGCATCACGATGAACTCATAATGCCCATATCGGGTGTTGAATGCAGTTTTATAAATATCTGCATCCTTAATCCGGATTTGGTGGTATCCTGATCTGAGATCATTTTTTGTGAATACCTTGGCTCCATGTAATCTATCAAGTGATTCATCGATGCGAGGAATAGGATACTTATTCTTTACTGATGCCTGGTTAAGTCTCCTATAATCGATGCAGAGACGTAAAGATCCATTCTTCTTCTTTTGGAATAGAATAGGCCCTCCCCAAGGTGAAATTCTTGGTCTTATGAATCCTTGTTCAATAAGTTGGCGAAGCTGTTCTTTTAATTCAATAGATTCAGGGAGGGGCATTTTGTAGGGTCTTTTTGAAATTGGTTCACTACCTGGAAAGGTTTCTATTTCGTGGTCTATGTCCCTTGGGGGAGATAAATTTGAGAGATCTTCCCGAAATATATCCGAAAACTCCTTAAGCCATTCTGGAGTTGTGTTGTCCCTTGAATCATCCGCATTATTAAGTTTTACTGCAAAGATCTGTTGCCCCTTGCGTAACCCTTTCAGAAGTCGACTAGCCTTAACTAAATTGTTGAGATGTCGAGCTCTACACCTTGAGCTGGCATCCACTACGGGTCTTGGCCGCTTACGGCATTTACTCACTGGCGCGTTAGGTGACCGACACGGAGGATCTCTGCCAGTGATTCTACAGCTGGACTACACTTATAGTGCCAGCCTAGTACGCTTCTAGCGAGTTCACACTTAGTGACCGCATGTACATATGTGCTACTTTTCAGCTTTAGCACTTAGTCATTTTGTACTCTCTTTTCTGTGAAGAAGAAGAAGAAGCTTTCCATCTCTGTGTGCTTTGTGCTTGTCTTGTGTAGCTATCTTGCATCCTCATTCTTTACATGGTATCAGAGCCTGGTGCAGGCAAGAGAGGCTAAGAGAGCAAGAGCATCACAATCCCTTCGTTCGCACAAGTTTCTGAACAGGTCTCCAAAGTGCAGTATACAGAGATTTACTGTACAAGTACAGTGGTTGTGAAACGCTTGATTGTGGACACTCATTGAGTGTAGAAAGCGTTACAGGAACCACGATAGCAGGTTCAGCAGATTTGCAAGTTTTTGCAGATTGCAGCTATTTTGTCTTAGTGCTTCAAGATGTCTGACGGTTTCAGTCAGATTGTTACTGAGAAGCTTGAGAAAAATAACTACCCTGCATGGAAGTTCAGAATAACAAATTTTCTAAAAGGAAAAGGTTATTGGGACTATGTAGAAGGAGACAATGAAAAGGAACCAGAGATTCCCGAGGCAAATGCTACAGCAGAACAAAGGAAAGCTTTGAGGGACTGGCAACAAGGCCAGAGCAAAGTGATGTATTGGCTGTCTATGAGCATCACAGATGGCATGATGGGCTATCTATAGGATGCTGAAACCCCCGCCATTGCATGGAGAAACTTAGGCAGAGTGTTCGAGGTGAACACCAAGGCCAGGAAGCTTCAACTAAAGTCAGAGCTAAATCAGGTTAAGAGGAACAACCTCTCAATCAATGATTATGCCTTGAAGATCAAGAGTATCATTGAGGCTCTTGGATCTATTAAAGTCTCAGTGGAAGACGATGACATTGTTCGTGCATGCTTGGATGGTCTAGGAGATGACTATGTACATTTTAGGTCTTCCATGAATACAAGAGACGACATCCCCGTGTTCCAAGATTTGATTTCTATGCTTATTCTTGAGGAGAAGAACCTTGATACATCTTCTTCTCATGGCAGAAATAATTCTGAACAGGCCTTCTATTCTAACTCCAACAGAGGTAGAGGTAGAGGTCGTGGTCGAGGCCCAAGGGGTTGCAGGGGCCAATTTCTGGAAGGTCAATCAAATCAAAACAATACAGGTGGCAGGGGAAACCAGTCTCAAGGCAGGGGGAGTCAAAGAGGTCGTGGTGCAGGATCAAGCAGGCAACAACATATTCTAGATAGTAGAGAATGTTGGACTTGTGGTGAAAGAGGTCACATGTCACGTGACTGTCCAAAGGGAAAAGCAAGTAGAAAGAGAGAACAGGGCAACTATGCATCTACTAGCAGAGATGCAGATGACAGCAAAAACGAGCGCATGTTTGTTATGCAGCATGTAATGAATACAATGACTGCAGAGAATTCCACCCAAGATGATGTTTGGTATGTGGATTCAGGTGCCTCTAATCACATGACGTCTTGTGGAGAGTGGTTTAGAGATATGCGCAAACCAGATGTGTCAGGCTATGTGCAGACAGGAGATGACACAGCTCACCCCATTGCTCATGTAGGGGACATACCTCTAAATACGAAGAGTGGGAAATCAAAGTACTTAGCAGATGTACTTCATGTCCCAAACATTACAAAGAATCTTGTTTCTGTTGGACAAATGGTTGAGCAGGGTTTGCAGGTTCGCTTCAATCCAAATGGCTGTTATGTAGAAGATTTCCAGAATGGCTGTAAGCTGATCACAGAGGGCAAATGTGTGGGCAGAATGTTTACGCTGAATGTAGACATGCCTGAGGTAAAAGTTGCATTATTTGCACAGGGCACAGGTGTTGTGGCTGATGTTGACATTTGGCACAAACGCATTGGCCATGTCAATGAGCAGAGATTGCGCAGCATGCAATCAAAAAAGATTGTAAAAGGTTTGCCCAAATTCAAGGTGGATGGTATGCATAAAGTGTGTGCAGCATGCCAGTTTGGAAAACAGTCAAAGGGCTCATTTCCACATGAGCGCAATGTATGTAAAAGGCCACTTGAGGTGGTGCACACAGATGTTTGGGGTCCAACCGATACTGCAAGTATACATGGTTGCAGGTATTATGTCTCTTTCATTGATGACCATACAAGGAAAGTATGGGTCTACTTCATGCGTAACAAAAGTGAAGTGTTTGGTCACTTTCAAGACTTCAAAGTCATGATTGAGAAGGAGACAGATATGCAAATCAAGACATTGAGGTCAGATGGAGGGGGAGAGTACTTCTCCAATGATTTTTCAGATTTTCTGCGAATGCATGGTATACGCAGGCAGTTTACATGCAGATATACTCCACAACAGAATGGGGTCGCAGAAAGGAAAAACAGGCACATTGCAGAGGTTGCACGTGCATTGATGAATGAGAAGAACATGCCTCATCATTTCTGGGCTGAAGCCGTAAATACAGCTGTGTACATTATGAACAGGACACCTACAGCTGCGGTGCATGATGTAACACCTGAGGAAAAGTTTGCAGGTACAAAGCCTGATTTGGCACACTTGAAAGTGTTTGGCTGCATAGCTTACGTGCATGTACCAGATGAGTTGCGTAGGAAATTGGATCCTAAAGCAGAGAAATGTATTCTTGTGGGATATTCCCTTGAACAAAAGGGGTACAGGTGCTACAATCCTACTACACGAGAATTACGAGTGAGCAGAGATGTAGTCTTTGACGAGATGAGCAGCTGGTACAGTAATGCACATGGCACTATTGGGGCTGATGTAAAAGATGATGTGGTTGTACAAAATGTGAGGCCACAGTCACAGGTTTTGAGTGGACCACAAGAGTCCTCTTCTCGTGGCTCTGTTGAGAAACCATGGAATGGTAGACTACGTACGCAGGTTACTCCACCAACAGGTACAGGGAATGTATCACGAAAAGGAAAGGAAAAGGTTGATGAACCTCCCTTTATGGTTGATGCATCATCAGGTTTTTCACATGTAGACATGGATTCAGATGGTTCTGAACAAAGTATTGATGAGGAATTTGGAATTCCGGCTGTCAGGACACCTGGTGTAAGGAAAGTACAAGAAGATGCTAGAGGGCAAAGGAGTGACCAAGGACCGCGCAGATCTAATAGAGTCAGAAATCCAGTTCAAAAATTGACTTATGATGGGTATCTAGCGCATCACCAAGCCTACATGGCTAAGGTGATACAGGATGTGGAGCCCACATGTTTTGAGGATGCAGTTGGAAATGTGCATTGGGATGATGCAATGAATGAAGAGATGGCGGCATTGGAAGCAAATGACACATGGGAGTTGGTGCCATTGCCAAGTGGCAAGAAAGCTATTGGTTGTAAATGGGTGTATAAAACCAAGCATAAGGCTGATGTTAACATTGAGCGTCACAAGGCAAGGCTGGTCGCAAAGGGTTATGCACAGACGTATGGCATAGACTATGAGGAGACCTTTGCTCCAGTGGCAAAGATGACGACTGTGAGAGCTGTCATAGCAGTGGCTGCATCTAGAGGATGGATTATGCATCAAATGGATGTAAAGAATGCCTTCTTGAATGGTGAGTTGCAAGAGGAAGTGTATATGGATCAGCCACCTGGTTATGTCGATCCAGGTTACCCAGATTATGTATGCAGACTTCTCAAAGCTTTGTATGGTTTGAAGCAGGGCTCTAGAGCATGGTATGACAGGATTGCCAAGTATCTTGTCAGTATTGGTTTTATGAGAGCTCATGCTGATCATTCACTCTATGTACGTGAGAGTGATGTGGGGATTGTGGTCATTACCATATATGTAGATGACCTTATTATTGTTGGTGACAATGCTATGGAGATTGACCATGTGAAGGGTCTTCTCAAATAGGAGTTTGAAATGAAAGATTTGGGCGAGTTGCGCTACTTTCTTGGCATTGAGGTGATCAGGACTCCAGAGGGTGTATGGCTGTCACAGAGACAATATGCTTTGGACATGTTGTCAAAGTATGGTATGGCTGATTGTAAGCCGATTTCCATTCCCTTGGATGTGAATGCAAAGCTGAGTGCAGAGAAGGGTGATGTTGAGGATGTCAATATGTACAGGAAGATGGTGGGTAGTCTAATCTACTTGACTATCACAAGTCCAGACTTGAGCTACACAGTAGGCTTGGAGAGTCAGTTCATGCAGCTTCCGAGGAAGCCACATTTGGATGGAGTACGACGCACACTTAGGTATGTGCAAGGGACTCTTGACTACGCATTGTTCTATGCAACAGATGCACCATTAGCATTGTATGGGTATACAGATGCAGATTGGGCAGGTAGCATTGTTGATAGGAGATCTACGAGTGGCTTCATGTTCTCTTTTGGGAGTGCTGCTGTTACTTGGAGTAGCAAAAAGCAGCCTACGATCGCTTTATCGAGCACAGAGGCTGAGTACAAAGGTGCAGCAGTTGCGGCGTGCGAGGTAGCTTGGCTACGGACATTACTTGAGGACTTGGGAGTGCAGGTGGACCAGCAGATTGTCATTCATTGTGACAACCTCAGCAGCATGCAGTTGGCTAGGAACCCAGTGTTCCATGCTAGGACCAAACACATAGAGGTCCATTACCACTACGTTTGAGAGCGAGTGTTGGCGGGCGACATCGACTTGGTCTACGTCATCACAGAGGAGCAGATAGCGGATATCTTTACCAAGGCCCTCGGAGCTGAGAAGCTTCGACGTTTCCG